>NW_026542595.1:86406846-86987884 GCF_028750875.1 Macrosteles quadrilineatus
GGAATCCAAAGCTCTCCGATCCGATCCGTCAAGTCTCCGACGCCTTCCGACAAAATTAATTTGCAAGGCTTTAATGTACTGTATCCCACTAGTCCGACGCTCCGCGTATCCTGATTTAAAAGTCGGCATGTACGGCAGAAGCACACTCTCCGCTGGCGTTATCAGCTGTATGACGTAGCAGCGACCATCGTCAAGGTCAGTTGTGACTCACGACTCACACACCAGTGAATCATACTATCTATCAGTGTGCCATCCTTCCCAGTACATAGATCAGTTATAGACTTGGTCATGTGATACAATGGAAATCTCTTATCTTCCAAGACGTATGCAGTGAGTCACTCAGTGTTTTTATCATACAGCTTGAATTATACCAGTCATAAAGTAAAATTAGATGCGTGAGCAATTTGTATTTTTATTGGGCATATTATGGAATCATTATCGATGTCTTGAACATTTATTCGACTGCGTCCGTACTTTGAGTTGATAAAAAGTCTTCTGTTTTAGAAAGACGTGTTTGTAAGAGAGATTTAGCTCTGATAGGTGAATCTTGTGGGTCTTTCACCTTCTTATTTCTTAATAACACATATAACGAGATCGATAAAAAATCCGATTATCTGCGAAAATCGAAATCGTCTCGCTTTCATAGATGGCTCTGTCTCGCTCGCAGGGTTACCACCAGTCCCATGAATCTTCAGTGTTGTTGGGGTGATTGCTGTGTTTTTGGCAACCGATGAGTTGTAAATAAACGCTTAAGTTGAAATGTGAATGAATGGAATCTTCGAATTCCGTTTATAAAGAGAGTCATGTTTGTTTGGAGTTAATTATTAATATGCTTTTTTTTATGGATGTAAGTGTGGAAACGCCACTTGTTAACATGTGTAAGCTTTGCAAACATGAAAGGAAAGCGATAGATGATTGTTTTGTGACCACGCTGGTACAGAGATCATCGCACCTTAAGGCGCTGCTACGAAACACATTTTCCTTATCAGAAAAATGTTTCGTAGCTATGCCTACTAGCGCCCATATTTTTTGGGTAAATTCCTTAGCTCTACATTATTTTCAAAGCAATAATTTTATGTCTTACGGAGTATTGCCGCGCACCGGGTAGCATACTATTTTCTGTTTATTCTAGACCTAAAATCCTGCCGACAGGAGCTGGGCCGCTACTTAGTATGCGGACTACTGTTGGTACTGCACTGAACCACTATATATAGCATCCTCCAAATAACTGTGGAGGACGAGAATGCTCTTAGACATCCTCTACAATCTACAATCTACATGATTACCACTTCCTGACTAAACGTGGCATACTCTCAGCTCAGAAATGATGTTTGTATATACAGTCTGCTGTTTACAGACGCTAAATGTGTTCTAGAAACTACTCTCTGACAGTTTGTTTCCATCTGATCTTTTATTTGATTTTTATTATCTTCTATTTTCGATTGTTGGCCTATTTCTGCATCGCTGATATCTTTCGTTCTGCTTTATGTGGTTTACTTAACTACATCAATCCTGTAAACACTGGAAGTTATCAAACAGTATATTTGTGTAGGCCGCTTTATACTCAATAGAACCCCATAGACCTTACTCATACTCAATAACCTTTTCCTACAGTCACCCGACAAAGTTGGCTTCCTTGTACTGTTTATAGTACAGAAAGCTGCTAATTGCTGCATATTTATACTTTGCCGTACGGTTTATACTTTGCCGTACGGTTTATACTTTGCCGCACATCAGGATTCCAACGAAACGACACAAAACAGCGTGGTTCCATTATGCACGTAATCCGTGTACTCTTGGAAATAGGTTGGCAACACTTGAAGATAATTATACTATGAGCAGCTGATTGACTATTATAACTACGATTTAACCTGTCATTTCGTGTTTATAGTTTCGGTATTTCTGAACTTTCTGGACTTTTCTTTTAAACGTTTTTAAAACCTTCCTACGATCTTAATAAACAAGAAAATACCTTTTGAGCATTTTTTTAGGCGCGGAAACCACTTCAAATAACAAAAACATACGGAACTATATTCTCAAAACGCGGAGCACATTTCTTGCCGAGGAAAAATAGCGGAGTGATATGGACCGCGGGTACTACTTTCTCTAGGGCACCATTTGTGTTGCCAGCTGAACCTAAAAACGTGTTGCATAGTGTTTGAAAGACTAATTATTTATATGCTTTATAGTGACTGTAGGAAAAATATAATGTGTAACACGAGTGAAAAAAGGCCTTTGCTGCACTCGAGATCATTCCACACTCGCCTGCGGCTCGTGCGTAAACATTGCTCTCGTGTGCAGCAAAGTGCCACTTTCACCACTAGTTACACAAATAACTATTTCATTCTACAATCATCTGTGTAATATGCTTCATATGTATGTTGGCTACTTTATATGTGTTTTTGACCTTAAAGTAAGTTGTCCATTCGATTGCCGTGAAATTTCGGGAGATTTTTCTATATATTCGTGAGTAGGCCTATGTTTCTTTCATGTTTTTGATCATTAATCCTGCAGTGCACTACCCTTTGAAAGATACCATGTTTATCTTGTGAATCATTTGATTGATTAGGAATTTAACATGGAAACGGAAGGGTTAATAACAAAAGTTACTACATATGCTTTGCTGTTTGTACATAAAGTCTTTTTGTCCTAGGACGCTAGGTACGAGTCCGGCAGTCCGGCATTGTTTTTCAAATTACTTCAGGCTAGACCTAGGGGTTGTGGCATGATCACTTTGATAAAATCTATCCTCATAGGGCCCGAAGCCCTGGCGCTCTAACCACTAGACCAGCTCGCTACCCATTTACACTATGTTCAAATTTTTATTAAATTGTATATCTTTGGACTGCTAATTTAAATCAAGCAACGGGAAATTGTTCTATAAAAATCCAGGTTAAAATAGAGTTCAGTCACATTGGTATTTAACAATTCATTGATTCAGTCTCTTAAGTGGGGTATTGATGTGCTAGGAGTTGGGATCACCTTGGTTTGGTAATCATTTGCGTATTGTGTTTATCACATTCACTGTTGGTCTAACTCACATTTTATTTACGAGTAGCTTACCCACTTCTAGATATTGCAACTGTAGGCCTAGTGTTTATAGTAAAGTGTGGTCTGCCTCAGTAGTTCTCCGACTAGTTTGTGACGCCCCCAGAGCTCACATCGCTACACAACTCTCGTAGGAGGATGGTGGTGTAGGCGAGGCAACCATCATCACTACACTGACTTCTGGTGATTTTTGTTATTTCCTTGAGATTTGGACTGTGCCTTGTTATAACTAAACAGTACATAATGTTTATCACCTTCATATAGAGAATGTAGATTTATGAAAGACATTTTCACATGGGATACAAATTTATGTCATCATTAGAGTGAATATTTCGACACGAGATCGTGTTTAACACCGAGGTGAAAAAATGTTGAAAAAATGACAAGAGTGGAAATAAACTTAGCTCGTGATTATAACTGTATTTTTGCCATCCTGCACGACCGCTAACAACTACGCGAATTAATTAACAAAACGGCATGTAATATATCTGATAAGTTAGCTACTAAAATTATTTTTAGCCTATATTACAAACAAACTACTAATACTGATGTATTTTGCGTCTGCAGAAACTATTATATATTATATGGTCTACTTTACAAACTCAATTGATAATTTAGTTTTGTTAATTACTGTACATCTACTGATATAACTTTGTGGATTTCAATTACTCCTAAACTGAAGTACGCTTATCAATTAATTGTAGTGAAACATATAATAAACACGGTAAATAAAATAAATAATTTCGAAAACAATACGATAATTAATTGGAATCAGAACTACGTTCTGCGAAATTATGTAGTTTATAAAAAGGAAAAAACAAACAGTTGATACTCTTGACTTCGTCAGCTTATTCTTCTCATCATTAAAGACAAAAAATATCGTAGTGCCCTTTCACTAAGTGTGTTGAATACAAAATATTAGTAAAAATCCAAATTCAAAAAATTGTGTCATTAGTTTTTACGTTCATTATTGGGTGGCACTTTCAATACATTTCTAGTGTTTGCTTGATTCTCTCGTGATTTGTAACCACCGGTGTTTGCGTCAGTACGAGACATAATGTTGACATATGTTCTACTGTCTCACTATCGCTTGGCTCGGGCACAGATCCGTCTCCATGACATCACTCTTGTGACCCTCATATCTCTCTTTACCTCACAAATGTTTTATATATCCGTCTCCATGACATCACTCTTGTGACCCTCATATCTCTCTTTACCTCACAAATGTTTTATATATCCGTCTCCATGACATCACTCTTGTGACCCTCATATCTCTCTTTACCTCACAAATGTTTTATATATCCGTCTCCATGACATCACTCTTGTGACCCTCATATCTCTCTTTACCTCACAAATGTTTTATATATCCGTCTCCATGACATCACTCTTGTGACCCTCATATCTCTCTTTACCTCACAAATGTTTTATATATCCGTCTCCATGACATCACTCTTGTGACCCTCATATCTCTCTTTACCTCACAAATGTTTTATATATCCGTCTCCATGACATCACTCTTGTAACCCTCATATCTCCCTTTACCTCACAAATGTTTTATATATCCGTCTCCATGACATCACTCTTGTGACCCTCATATCTCTCTTTACCTCACAAATGTTTTATATATCCGTCTCCATGACATCACTCTTGTGACCCTCATATCTCCCTTTACCTCACAAATGTTTTATATATCCGTCTCCATGACATCACTCTTGTGACCCTCATATCTCTCTTTACCTCACAAATGTTTTATATATCCGTCTCCATGACATCACTCTTGTAACCCTCATATCTCCCTTTACCTCACAAATGTTTTATATATCCGTCTCCATGACATCACTCTTGTAACCCTCATATCTCCCTTTACCTCACAAATGTTTTATATATCCGTCTCCATGACATCACTCTTGTGACCCTCATATCTCTCTTTACCTCACAAATGTTTTATATATCCGTCTCCATGACATCACTCTTGTGACCCTCATATCTCCCTTTACCTCACAAATGTTTTATATATCCGTCTCCATGACATCACTCTTGTAACCCTCATATCTCCCTTTACCTCACAAATGTTTTATATATCCGTCTCCATGACATCACTCTTGTAACCCTCATATCTCCCTTTACCTCACAAATGTTTTATATATCCGTCTCCATGACATCACTCTTGTAACCCTCATATCTCCCTGTAAACTTATGGGGTTTTCATTTACTTTAAATGTGAAAAATACAAAATGACTACAACTAAGCTCAGTATACTCGCTTGGCATATGTGAGAATACTCAGGAACTGATTGAACTGACACCATTGTATGAGTTACTAAATTTTATTTGACCACTCACTCTAATCTATAACCCTTTAAAACACAATACATTTATATAATAATCAATAAATGAGATGGCGTATTTACCAAAGGAATTAAATATTGTTGGGGCCCCAGTATTAAACTAAGAGAATCGAACACATATCTAAGTTCAAAAGTGATAGATATAATATAATTGTTAAACGACTCAATCTTAATTAATTAAACCCTTTTACATAAAAATTATAAATATTCATAAAATGTTATTTATCTACATCTTTGCCATTTGGCCAAAGTCCAGTTCACAAAACTTAAAACACAATGCTAATATGAAATTCTGAAAATTAACACACTTTACAAACAAAGAACATTTACATTAGCAACCTACCAAAATTACACGTTTGAAAATAATATATAAAATGAGAACTAACTTATATAAAATACATTATTTTACAGGTTTAACCTTTAAGGCTATATTGTTGTTGTTTTTATTTAGCAGGAAATTATTTATTCATAAGTATTTATGATTTATATAATCGATTTATTTAGGTTTTTAATTTGATTATTAGTTAGGTTTAATTTGAATGAATTGTAGTTATTTAACTTAGGCCCTTTTAGCGAATTTCCCTATAGGGAAGTAGCTATTACCGTAGGTCTCATGGTAAGACCTAAGCCCGGGACCGATTTACTTTTTCATTTTGATGTCCCCAGAGGCCAAAAATACCATTCGTTCAAATTTTTATATATCTATATATAGATATATATATATATATATATATATATATATATATATATATATATGTGTCCATCCGCACGATAACTTGAGTAATTTTTGTCCGATTTTGATAAAATTTGGTTTGAAGGTGTAAAGCGGGATAAACTTGAATGAGTTCGCGAACCAGCATGATCGGACTATGGGAACAGGGGTTTATGGGGGGTTTTATGGGGTAAAAATAGGGTTTTCCCATTTTTGACCCTAAAAACACAAAATTACACAATTTCTTTTTAAACCATTTTGTAGAGCTTAAAAAAACAAATAATTTAGTATATTGAAGCGTTATTATGCGCCTAATTGTTACGGAGAAAATTAAAAAAAATTGTAATTTTAAAATTCCCATGTTATTCTTATGGAGAATAAGTCAACTGTTGTAGTTTGCTTGTTTATGAACATATTTTGATCAAATTTGGAAAATACATTAATTTCTTACTAAACCACAGTACCTTGTAACATTTTACATGAAAAAAAACTTTTTTACCCTCCTTGTTGCAGCAAACCTAAATACTCATTAAACTACTGTTTAAATAGGGAATAAATGTGATATTTTCAAGGAGACATTTTAGTTTAAATCCAATCAGACAAATGGAAATTCGCTAAGTCTGCAGGTTTTCTGCGGCGGGGGTATTTTTTATATAATTTTATTTTATCTTCTTTCTTCTAAATTTTGGTCCTGGAAGTTATAATTGAATTTTGGAACATACCGATGAGATGATCTTGAGGTCAGAATATTCCCCGTGTCGTGGACGTCCAGGCCTCCCCTTGCTCCGTTGGCGGATGACTCGTTGGTTGATCCTGGTCCTCGATGGCGGATGACGACCCCCTTGAACCTCTTCTCTCGGCGTGGGCTGAGTTGGTGAAGTAGTTTGGCCTAGGACGTATTCAGGTGGCAGATTTTACCAATCCTGATATAATTTGGGGCCTGCTCGATCCGACCCCGTCCTAAGCCTCGCAAATCTTCTTCCAGACTGATGCCATCTTGCTCCCCCTGTCCCTTCCTCTTTTTTTTATTTTTATTTCCCATCATTCTAATTAACCCCGCCTACAGTGTCCAATCATAGATGATCCCTTTGGTGCTCAATGCTGTGATTGGCTGCCACTTCGATCAGCAGTTCACTGTAGACGTCAGGTTGTGCGTCCATTGCCCGGGACCTTGAATATGATACTAGTAGACTCGTCGGTGCCATTCTACATGTCTCTTTGTATTAGAAAATTGTAATATTTGATTTACTTGAATCAGTAGCAAGTTTTAAATGGGCCTAATACGAATTTTAAAGATATGATGGTTAAAGATGAAATTTAAGAATTTAATTAAAATATAAATATGTTTACACTCCCCTGCTCGGGAAAATTTTTCGTCCCCGAAAAATAATCTTTAGTGCCCCAGTTACTCGAAGGTGTCTTCGCATCGTCCATTGGATTGTGCTACTGTGCGGCGTCAGCCTGTTGTGTAGCCTCTTGTTGCTCCACTGGTTTACATGATTTGAATTGTAATGGATTGAATAAGAACGATATATTCCATAATTAAAATTACCATCGAGAGGAAATCCTATCAGTACTCATTGTATAAATTTGTGCTAATAAGTAGATCAATTTCGTTGTTTGATAATTTCCATTTTCTTAATATATGTTACTTAAAATCTTTGTGTAAATTGATATATTAAATAATTGTATTTGTGTATGGAACAGCTTTCTATTTGTATAGTTGATTGTTTATAACTGCAATTAATCATCATTTCTGTTTATACCTAATTAAATGTCATGAAGCATCTAGACTGCGCGCTTAGACTAGATATCTTCGCAAGATGTAATAGTCATAAAATTATTTTGAATTCAATAGTATCTTTTAGGGTTCGAATATAAATTGGGGAATATTTTTGATCTGAATATAATTTCATATAGAAGTGGTGATGTTAAGTTTTTTTACTCGGAAAAGATACAATCTCACAATGTTTGAATGAGATTGCGTACAAAGGCAATGCACCTAGATGCTGAGTCTGCTTGATATCATCTTTCTGCTGGAGTCATGAAGCTGCTGTCTTTGTCGTCCAAGCTTGAGAACTCAGTGAGATGTTTGTTCCGCGTCGCGTGTGAAGTTATGTGCGTTATTTGATTTCTTATTGTTTGTGTATCTGGTTTCGTGTTTCTTGCTGTGTTGTTTCTTGTG
This sequence comes from Macrosteles quadrilineatus, assembly GCF_028750875.1. Classification (NCBI taxonomy): domain Eukaryota; kingdom Metazoa; phylum Arthropoda; class Insecta; order Hemiptera; family Cicadellidae; genus Macrosteles; species Macrosteles quadrilineatus. Next base: position 86,415,139 of record NW_026542595.1, read on the forward strand.
TATCAATTGGATATTCACACGATGGGTAGGCTATTGTTCTTCTCGTTTATGCTGATTGTTTTATAATTGCTATGAGTTGATAAATGCATTCCTCTCGTAATGTCACGTATTTTATTTATAAATTCTTGAACAGTAACTTCTATTTATGACTTAATTAAACATTTTTATATGTGTCGTTATTAAATATGACGCTGTGAATTATAATGCTCTTCAGAATTTAATGCAAATTAAATAATATTTTCCTTTCTCTCCCAACATGATGATTATTTACAAGCTTAATAAAGATGCTAGTGAGGGTTAAACGTTAATAATTTGTATTTATCTTCTATGAAACGGCTTAATATTTTGTACATGTACTGGCTCTTCACACAATCTACCTCTTTTTTCTAGAGCTACCATGTAGGTCAAATCATTTATTTTCCCGGTAATGTGATATGGCCCCTTGAAACAGTTTTGAAATTTGCTATATTTCTTTGTGTGATCAGTAGGATATTTAATTAATATCTCATCCCCTGGCTGTAAGTCTAAATCTCTTTTATTTTGGTCAAAGAAAGATTTTTACTTATTTTGGGCCTTTTCTAAGATTTTGGGAACCTCTGTCCTAATTTTGTGAATTAGTTTGATTTCTTTTATGATATCCGTGTCCTGATCTTCGTGTGTATAGATGTAATCAGATGGATGTCTAGCTTCCCGTGCAAATTTTAAGTAAAAGGGCGTGTAACCTGTGCTCTTGTTTATGGTAGTATTATAGGCAAATGTAACATACTTCAAAATGTCGGACCAATTGTGTGGATTTTCCTCAATGTAGTGGGAAATTGCTGTTTTAATAACTAAATTGGCTCTTTCGGTTAAACCTTGAACTCTTTGTGCATAGGGCGGGCTAGCTTTTTGCTCAATCCCTAAACTTTGTAACAACTGTTTAAGAACTTGTCCCATGAAATGTGTTCCCTGGTCGTGGGTTATGATTTTTGGCACACCATATAAACAAAACAGATCTAGCAGTACTTTAGCCACGGTTTTGCAATCCGCGGCTCGTGTTGCACGCGTGTAAACCATTCTAGTGGTAGGGTCTGTGATGATTAAAATGTATTTGTATCCATGACTTTGCGTTATTGGCCCTAAAAAGTCTATAATAATCCTTTCAAATGGTGTTATTGGAGGTATTTGGGGATTTAATTTACCATATTGCTTATACGTGGGAGATCGCCTTAACTGACATTGTTCACATGTTTTAGTGTAGTGTTCAATGTCTTGGTTCATGTTAGGCCAATAATAACGAGATTTTATTTTCTTTGCAGTTTTAAAATTTGAAAAATGTCCTCCTGAGAAAATATTGTCATGAAAAGTTTTCAATATGTCGTTAACTTTCTCCTGAGGTATTGCTAATAAATGTTCAGTGTTACTTCCGTTAAAATACTTGTAATACAATATGTTATCTCGTTCTACATATTTTCTGGATTCATGTCTTATTTTCTTGGGAACAGAATCTGGTGATAGTTTAGCTAACTTAATTTGTTTTAAATAGGGATCTTTTGCTTGAAGTTCTTCAAAGTTTTCGGTTTTAATTTCCTGTGTATTTAAAGTTAGTTCAATTAATCCCTGATCTATTATTTCCTCGGGTGGGTTTCTTGAAAGACTGTCTGCTAATAAATTTGAAGTTCCTTGTTTATATTTTACAATAATGTCGTAATCGACCAAAGAAAGAGCTAAACGATTTAGGCGTGAAGAAGTGTTCTTGAAATTTTTGTAATGTATGAGTGCTTGACAGTCGGTGAAAACTGTAGTTTGTCTACCTAAAGTGAATTCTCTCCAGTAGTTAACCGCATAACTTAGAGCTAGCATTTCTCTCTCCGCGTTAGTGTACCTCTTCTCAGTGTCAGTGTATTTTCTGGATAGATATGCAATAGGATGCATTTTATTATTTTCAGGGTTAATTTGTAGCATGCAAGCACCAAGTGCAAATAATGAGCTGTCAACAAATATTACTGTTTCCCAATCTTCCCTAAAATGTGAAAGGATTGGTGGATTTGTTAAAATTTGTTTGATTTCATTGAAAGCTTTTTCGCAATCATCTTTCCATTCAAAAGGCAAATTTTGATTTGATTGTTTTATTAGTTCTGTAAGGGGTAACGTTATTTGAGCATAGTTCTTAATATGTTTCCTAAAGAATGATGACGCTCCTAGAAATTGACGTACGCGTCTTATGCAGTCTGGCCTTTTAAATTCCTGGATGGCTTTAACCGTAGATTCTTGCGGTAAAATTCCTTCTTTAGACACGGTATATCCTAATATGTCTACCTTTTCAAATAAAAACTTGCATTTTTGTGTGTTAAGCTTTAAATTTGCCTTATATAAAATTTCTAAAATAGTTGCTAAATTCTCTATTTCTTGATCGAAAGTTGTCCCATAAACTATCACATCATCTATATATGCTATAACTTTGTTGTACAAGTGTTTGTTTAATAATGCCAGTAATGCCTTACTGAATAAAGCTGTGGAAACTTTCAGTCCCATTGTTAATCTTTTATATCTTAAAAGCCTGTCTTGAGTTTTTATAGCTAGTAAATTTCGATCCTCTTCTCTTACTAACAATTGATGAAAGGCTCCTTTGAGATCTAATTTTGTGAATGTGTTGGCTTTGTTTAGACAATTTAAGACTAAATTAACCGATGGAGTTGGATATACGCAGTTCTTTAATATGTTATTAACTTTACGCATATCTCCTACAAGTCTTGGTGATTTATCTTTATTTCTTGTAATAAATACGGGTGAAGAGTTTTCACAGTAGTCGGGACACTCCTCTAAAATGTCTGCTTTTAGTAGTTGGTCCAAAAGTTGGTTAAGTTCCTGTCTTTCTTGAGTATTTTGTTTATATGGGGGTGAGTTTACCGCTTTGTAATTTGGAACTGTTTCTAAAGCTACTGGTGGCAAATTAGCTGGTTCTAAATCTTCAATTTTTGTAGTGAACATTGTCTTATAATTTTGTAATAAGTCTATTACTTTATTGTGCTGTTCTACCGTGAGATGGGGTGATATGTTAAACTGTATACCATCTTTATCAAATAATTGCCGTTTATTGGGATCCGTTTGGGATTCAGGTCTTATTTTAGCACTCGTAATGTTAGTATTTATTTCCTCAGTGAGGTAGCCAAGTAGAGTGTTTGCATTAATGTGTTTGGGAAAGTTTGATGCATTGTATAGGTTTATATAGCTATTACCATCATTATCTTTATCAATTAAATATGCGTGACATTTCTTCTTTTCCTTTAAAGATTTTTCCGACTCAAAATATGTTTTGTCATTTACTTCAACATTTAATTTAATTTTCCTATGTTGATGAGGTGCAATCACCATATCCTCTTCAGTTCTAATGTCTGTTATTTTACTTTTAGGAATTATTGCATTAGTGTTAATAGATTCAATTTGAATTAACCACTGTTTTTGCATTTTTATCCTATGCTTATATCCACCTAAGTTCATGATAATCTCTTTGGTGTCAAAGTTTAGTTCAACTCGGTTTTTGTTTAGGAATTTATTACCTAAGATTATTTCACTGTTGGTATCAGGTGTTACATAAAATTTGTCTCTGATAATTATGTTGTCTATCTCTAACGCAATCTCTGTTGTCCCTATAATATTTATAGGAGAGTCGTTTGCTGAAACTTCAGTTGGTAGCTTTTCGGTCTCAATTTTATTTCCCGTTAACAAGTTAGAGTTTATCAAATTTATATTTGAGCCCGTGTCTACAATACAGTTAATTACTTTGTTAGGATTTTGAGTTAACCTAGCATTTAGTGTTAACACTGATAGTCTCTTATCTTCCGTCTGTTGTATCTTAAAAAGAGTATCATGTAGTTCTATTCTCCCTAAATTCTCCTTTTTCCTTGGCTTGTGTACCCTTCCGTCTGAGACTAGGGATATATCACAGCTATGGATCATGTGTTTGGTTTCTTGTTCATTTAGCTCTATGCAAATGTTCTTCTTATCTTCTTCTATTAGCTCTTTTTCTTCAACTTTCCTGTCTTCCTGCTCTTCTCTTGAAGTCAGTTCTTCTTCTCCATTCCTTTCTTCATTAGTCTTCTGCTCATGGGGTTTTCTAGGTTTTGGTGAAGAGAAACCATTACTATGGTCTCGTATCCTCCTTGTCTGATATTTACAAAAGTTTGTATTATGTACAGTTACTCTGGAAAATCCATAGATATTTTCCTGTCCCGTAGGTTGAGTAAAACATTTACGATTATACTTTTTCCTATATCTAGCTTCATTTAAGGTGGGAAATTCACTATCATAATTGGTTATATACAACTGTTTGTGTGTGTTACTGTGTGTAGGTTTTATGCTAAACGGCTGGGGAGGTTGCCTTGTGTAGTTAGTATTAGGAACTCCCCATTTTACACGTTTTTTGACCTATTGTGGGTGAGATTTAGCCTAAAACACTGTTCCCTGCTGTGATTAGTCATTTTACAGTGGTCGCAGTACCTAGTTGTAGTGGGTGAACTGTTATTCCTATCGTTGTGGTTCCTGTATCTGCAGTCCTGGGTTTTGTGGTTGTTTCTTTTGCAGATATTGCAGTATACATTATCTCTTCTCATGTATGAAGATGATGGTTGATGTGTCCCGTAGTTGTAGTAGTGTGGCGCTGGCTGTCTATGACCGGAGGTAGTCGGTGAACTCCGTGAACTCTGGAACAGCTGATTTGCTCCTCTGTGTACGTTGTGTTGCGGATTCCACTCTGTAGGCGTTCCATATTGTTGTCTAGGTCTGTAGATCGCTGAACTTCTGAAGTTGTGTCCTCTTCCATTGTTGTTGGGGAAAGATCTTTGTTGTTGCTGCATTTGTGGATAAAAGTCTGGTTGTATTTGTCTTTGTGGTGTTCCTGCCATGGTCATGTTGGATACTATTTGAGTTAAGGACCTAATCTCGGCTTGTAAATTGTTTATTTGTTCCCTACTGTCAGTGTCCCCCCGAATTAATTCCTCTCTTTCTGCTCTGTTGTATTTTTCCCTATTAACTAATTTGATTTGAAGTTGTAGTTCAATTTTTCTTAAGCTTGTTTCTAGTTGTTCTAATGTTTCACACGTTTCGGACAAAACCCTGTCACAAAATTCAGGTCGTAGACCTTGTATAATGTATTGACCTATCCGTTTCTCAGACATTTCGGGGTCATGACGTTTACATAGTGTTAGTACTTCTAAGTAATACGTCAGCACCGGCTGATCCTGCCCTTGTACTTTTTTATCCAAAATGTTTTGAAGTGTTTGAGCTTGTGCAACGGGTGTGAATGTACTTATAAAGGTGTTTTTAAGTTCATCCCAACTATCAATTAATCTCCCTTTCATGTAGTGTTGGTACCAAGTGAGTGCAGTTCCCGCTAAGTGGGCTGGGAATAAATTTATTTTTGACGTTTCCTGCCAATTGTTTGATTGCGCTGCGATTTCGTATTTGTCTATGAAATCGCTGGGGTTTTCCGTGACTAGACCGTGGTATGTACCAGCAGAAATTAATGGTAAATTTTCTTTGGGTTGTGCCATGTTGTTTGCTAAAGGTGGCTGATTTACGTAACAAACCGTATTGTTTAAGGGTTGTGGTAAATGTATGTTTAAAGATGTGCCGGCTAATTGGATCTCTCCTAAGTCCTCTGATGCTATATCAATGTCCTCGTAATTTTCGTCTTCCTCACTGTCACTAGCTGGTGTGTCATACAAGTTTTCCCTATCACTGATGAATTTGTGAATGCGATTCAATAAAGGGTGTTTTAACAGTTCAGCTTCCGAAAGACATCTTTTACTTAAAAGTTTCTTCAAAATAAACTTTTTCTCTTCAGACCAATTATTTTTTACAAAAGCTTTAAGGTCAGCTACAATGGGTCTCAATTCCGCTACAAGGTCCTCATCCCTATATTTTATGTTAAATTTTGACAAAATAATCTGTAATTGCTCCTTTTTAACCCTATATATGTCTGGGGGTAGATCAACTTCTGTTAATGGCATTTCATTTTTTATGTTTAAAAATTCCTAAACAGAGTATGTTATTTATGATTAGTTATATTTTTTATACTATTTACGGTTTGTGTAAATTGCCTATTAGACCGTTTATAAGTTCCCTAAGGTATTTTATATGTTGAACATCTATAACCTGACAAAGACCTAACTTAATCTAAGCATATAAACGGTATTGTCGCTTTGCTTTTTCAAAAATCCCTACTATGCAATTGTCACTTTCTTAAAACATATTAATCATACAACACTTATTTTAACATGCATAACTCATCTGTGCCAGTCCAATCATTGTTGATAATTAAATCAAATCGGCAGCCTCCACCATGTAAACTTATGGGGTTTTCATTTACTTTAAATGTGAAAAATACAAAATGACTACAACTAAGCTCAGTATACTCGCTTGGCATATGTGAGAATACTCAGGAACTGATTGAACTGACACCATTGTATGAGTTACTAAATTTTATTTGACCACTCACTCTAATCTATAACCCTTTAAAACACAATACATTTATATAATAATCAATAAATGAGATGGCGTATTTACCAAAGGAATTAAATATTGTTGGGGCCCCAGTATTAAACTAAGAGAATCGAACACATATCTAAGTTCAAAAGTGATAGATATAATATAATTGTTAAACGACTCAATCTTAATTAATTAAACCCTTTTACATAAAAATTATAAATATTCATAAAATGTTATTTATCTACATCTTTGCCATTTGGCCAAAGTCCAGTTCACAAAACTTAAAACACAATGCTAATATGAAATTCTGAAAATTAACACACTTTACAAACAAAGAACATTTACATTAGCAACCTACCAAAATTACACGTTTGAAAATAATATATAAAATGAGAACTAACTTATATAAAATACATTATTTTACAGGTTTAACCTTTAAGGCTATATTGTTGTTGTTTTTATTTAGCAGGAAATTATTTATTCATAAGTATTTATGATTTATATAATCGATTTATTTAGGTTTTTAATTTGATTATTAGTTAGGTTTAATTTGAATGAATTGTAGTTATTTAACTTAGGCCCTTTTTTTTATATAATTTTATTTTATCTTCTTTCTTCTAAATTTTGGTCCTGGAAGTTATAATTGAATTTTGGAACATACCGATGAGATGATCTTGAGGTCAGAATATTCCCCGTGTCGTGGACGTCCAGGCCTCCCCTTGCTCCGTTGGCGGATGACTCGTTGGTTGATCCTGGTCCTCGATGGCGGATGACGACCCCCTTGAACCTCTTCTCTCGGCGTGGGCTGAGTTGGTGAAGTAGTTTGGCCTAGGACGTATTCAGGTGGCAGATTTTACCAATCCTGATATAATTTGGGGCCTGCTCGATCCGACCCCGTCCTAAGCCTCGCAAATCTTCTTCCAGACTGATGCCATCTTGCTCCCCCTGTCCCTTCCTCTTTTTTTTATTTTTATTTCCCATCATTCTAATTAACCCCGCCTACAGTGTCCAATCATAGATGATCCCTTTGGTGCTCAATGCTGTGATTGGCTGCCACTTCGATCAGCAGTTCACTGTAGACGTCAGGTTGTGCGTCCATTGCCCGGGACCTTGAATATGATACTAGTAGACTCGTCGGTGCCATTCTACATGTCTCTTTGTATTAGAAAATTGTAATATTTGATTTACTTGAATCAGTAGCAAGTTTTAAATGGGCCTAATACGAATTTTAAAGATATGATGGTTAAAGATGAAATTTAAGAATTTAATTAAAATATAAATATGTTTACATCCCTTTACCTCACAAATATTTTCTAATAGGTCTTTTTAGGTATTGGCATGAATTCTCAAAGAAGAATTTATTTTTCCAAATTCTGCTTGTGTGACATTATTTCCTAAAACATCGTGTCATTTTTTTGGCAATATATTCAATATTTAAAAGTAAGTAAAAGTAGGTATGTAATAATATACCTAAAATATGTCGTGTTAGCTATTGGGAATAACATATTTAATTTCAATATCTACAGTAGTTGTCAGTGCTTATTTAATTGGCTTTGCACCGCCATTTGGTGTTCTAACTCTAACAACAAAATTAGCTCTAGTTCACAACAGTTATTATATTGGGTATGTACAGAGGAAACCAGTAAACTAAACTACTTTATGGATCTTCAAAACAGAAGGAGATAACAAAAGCTGATTGTTTGCGACGTATTAACGACTGCTTGGTTGTATTGTTTGTTATTTTAGTTTTTATTGTCAGTTAATTGGCGCATTACTATGAGGTATTAGGTGTTATTTTGCTTATGCTTCAATGAAAAACTTGATAAGCCGAAACATCTTTTAATGGCAATGCAATGGAGGTATTCATTGCAATTTGCAAAAAGTGTCGATAGTTATTTTTTATATTGTACCTAAACTATTTCCACCGTTCTAATAATAATTAGTGAAGACGCTTAAGGTAATTGAGTGACGACGTTCTTTAAACCACCGGTGAGAAGTAAACTACTACTACTTCTAATTCTCTGTGTTTGTCTACTGTAAAAACACTTACACACTCTCCGTGGATGATAAAAACAAATCTCATAATTGTTGGATCGAAGACTGGAGTTTAATCTTGAAAAATTATATTTGCGTTAAAGTGATCACACATGTGGCAATAATTAAATACCCCCGTCGCAGCAAACCTGCATACTAAGCGAATTTCCATTTACCCGGCTTGATTTATACTAAAATATTCCCTATACATTTTCAGATTTATTTCCTATAACATTAATTTTAGTGAGTAGTTAGGTTTGCTGCTACGGGGAAGATGTTGAGGTGTGTTTTTTCAATTGAAATATTGATAGCTTAGTATGAAATAAACCAAATTGCCAAATTTGATTAAAATATATCCATAAACAAGCAAACTAGAACAGTTTATTTATTCTCCATAAGAATAACATGGGAATTTTAAATTTACAATTTTTTTAATTTTCTCCGTAGTCAATGAACATTCAAAAACACTTCAATATACTAAATTATTTGTTTTTTAAGCTCTTCAAAATGGTCTAGAGAGAAATTTAGAAATTTAAAGTTTTTAGGGTCAAAAATGAGAAAAACCCATTTTTACCCCAAAAAACCCCCCATAAACCCCTGATCCCATGGTCCGATTATGCTGGTTCGCGAACTCGTTAAAATAAATGTAGGTTTACACGTTTATACCAAATTTCATCAAAATCGGGTCAATTTTGCTCGAGTTATCGCGCTAACGGGCACACATATATATATATATATATATATATATATATATGAATTTGAACGGAGGATGTTTTTGGCCTCTGGGGACCTCAAAACAAAAAAGTAAATCGGTCCCGGGTCTAGGTCTTACCATGAGACCTACGGTAATAGCTTATTCCCTATATGGGAAATTCGCTAAAACCATATAGAAAAATGTAAATAATTTAAATGGAAAATATTGGTCATATTTTTTGTCATGAAGCCCAATCATTAACTTTAAAAAGCTCTCAAACACTTCAATGGGAGTTTCAAAAATCCGAATTTTTAGAAACAATTGTAAGTCGTGGAAATAAAAAGTTATACTTTTTTGCCATGAAGCCCAATCATTAATTTCCACAAGCTTCCCTCGTAACTCCCGCCCACTACGTCACCCCGAGGGTACTTGAAGGACATAAATAGGCTTGTGTGTTATGTGGGCTCATCAGCGACCACAGAATTAAGATACGTTGCAATAGCCTGTTGTATAGCGTAGTTTTGCCACTGGCCGCCGCCGTTTCGGTTGTGTGGATATCACCTCCGCCACGGCGAGTGACCTTGTCTATTCTAGCAATGACAGTCATTATTCATTGACACCAACACGAGTTTGTATGGTTTACGTGCGTTGCGAATCTAAGATTACAGAACCAACGTCTATGTGTAGCCTGCGCCAAAGGAAGGGGAAAATGTCTCTTTTACTGAGAATGTTGGGGTTGTTTATTCTGATGGTTGTACAGAATAAATGTATGCCAGTTGTTTGCAATCGGCCCCTTAACACCAATAGTTTAAATGCTGCTAATTAACTCTCTGGCGCGTCAAAATAAACGTACAATTGGGAATAGAGTGCCGTAAATGCGTTGAAGACACTTCAATAGTAGTTTCAAAAATCAGAATTTTTAGAAACAAATTATTTGTGTTTGTGACCGGTTATTTGTCATTCCTATCGTATGATTTAAAAATTTAGGTCCAATTGACTCATTCTAACCTATTTCTGTATAAGATATCGTAATTTGAACCCAGCCTCCGACAGACTAGACATGAAGAAACCGGCTGAGAAATTGTTGTTTCGTAGGAAGTTCATAGGCCAGGTTAGGTTAGGTCGCATCGTGTTAGATAAACTGATGTAATCTGAACGGCATCAGTTCACTGTATGAGTTGTATCAGCTTATACGAACGTTACTACACGTTGTTATATAGCACATCGAACGTTACTGTTACTAGAAAATCCTCGGATATAAATTAAAACTCAGCCTCTGATAAGCTCAGTGCGTCATGTCTCGAACCTTGTGAGTTAAACCTGTGTCGCGTAGGTTGCGTACTAGATATCATATAGTCAATGGTTTTACTCATTTCCAATATTGTCATTACAACATGGTCTACGGTGGTGAATGGCCGAGGTGATATGTGTTTTCACATCTACCAGACCATTTTGTAGTAGACTCTTTTACTTATTTTTGCATGAATTATAATGACTAAATATATTTAGGGTTTAACTACACTTATACTCTTGGCTCACAAGACGGTAAATACATATAAAAGTTGGTCTCATGTGATCAAGAAGTTATTCTTTAAATGCCTTATTTCGATCGTGAACATAAAATCTGCGTTGATACAGTTTAATCATAGTTTGTAATCGGTAATGTAATCGTTTTATTTAGATGTGCCGTTTGAAAATATTAGTTCTACGGTATTAGGATGCAATTCTACGGTACTACCACAATTAAAATTACCGTATTAATTGAAAATTCATTGTTAAAATTGCACCTTTTGATCCCATTTTCTTTTGCATATTAATTGAAAGTAATTAGTAAGGATTTTATTTATACGACGAGTAATATAACGTGTTTGGACATAAAAAAAACTTGTAAATCATAACCACATATATCATATTTTGTTTACAACCATTTAGGACATTTAGAGAAAAGCATTTCTATACTATGTGCGGGAGCGGGATTGCCCTGTAACATAACCTTGTATTAGTATTAGTGTGCAATATATGTTTGTAACAGACCGCGAGTACTGTGGGTGAGAGCGAATATGAAGGCTACTGTACAATGTGTGTGATATTATTAGACGACTACCCCCAGCCCGTATGACCTACACTACATCTGTCTCTTACTCTCATTTGAATGACCCACTGCATGCAGACAATAATATATGGAACTGTAATCGACTATATTGTATTCTTTATCAGCTGATTTGGATGAGCTGCCTTCTTGGACTGGGATCAGGGCCTAATAAATGAAAAAATGACTTTATTTAAGAGGCGAACTTACAAGAAAGTCATAACAAGTCATACAAGTTAGAACTTACAAGTCATCTCTACCACGTAACCTCTCAATACTGATACTTTATCATATAAATACTTTAAAGTATTTTAACCTCTTACAAGTTTTAACAGGATATGTTTGGTTTCAGGTATGTCACATGACAGCGCTGTTGATTGCCCATACTAATTGGTGAGTTTGTGTAGTTGTCTTTAATTTGATTTGTAGGTGCATGTCTCAGTACTCAGTGAGTAGTTTACATATCGAATGTTTGTTGGGTAGTGTGAACATTTATGAAAAAGTACACTAAAGTTGCCTACTTTTTCCATCACATTTAGGGGTTGGTTTTGTTTAAATTTTGGTAGTAAATTTACATTACTACGAAATGAACTACATGTTTATTTAACATAGATGATACATACCAAATCAATGGTATTTTTATTCTTCCCTTTACTACAAATTGCAACAAAACTCAAAACTTACTTTTAAATATAACTTAAGCAATTAAAAGCAAAAAGGTAAAAACTAAGGACAACCATAACTTAAATGTATAGGAAAAGTCTGCACGAATATAGCCTAGGTGCGTAGTCTGGGTTGCTTAAAATATTTAAATTTGTCTGAAATATGGATAAAATTAAAAATAATACCTTTATTGTATTGTGTTTTAAATCAAATGCTTAGGATAGCATGCAAAATATTGTAAGAAATATAGTCATAGGCGAGAGCCCTGATTTATGGAAGGTAACGTTGAAATAGAACACTACAAAAATAACTACCAAATTAAAACTAGATCAGAACTACAAAAGACCATATACAGCGTGCCGCAAGGCTCCATACTCGGGCCTCTACTTTTTCTTGCCTATATAAACAGTTTTCCAGATAACTTACCCCCAGATTATACATGCATAATGTTCGCTGATGACACCACAATCATAACTCCGACAACTAAATCAGAAGAAACGCCCCAAAAAATTGAAGAAACTCTAAAACTATCAACAGAAATCTGTGACAACTTGAACCTAACTATAAATAAGAAGAAAACTATACACATAAAATTCACAACTACAAACAGACAGCAAGAAGAAGAAAACCTCACGCAGCAAAACATAACTGATAATGCAAAATTCCTAGGAATTACAATTGATAAGAACCTAAACTGGCACACGCATATAGACAACTTGCATAAAATCTGTCATCAGCCCTTTTTGCACTGAGAAGAATACGGAAAATTACAAACAAATCGATAACAATAACAGCATATCACGCACTCTTTGCAGCTCACATAAATTTTGGAATAATAGCCTGGGGATCCACAGATCAAACATCATTAAAGAAACTTGTAATACTGCAACAAAGGCTTTGGGAATTATAGAAGAAGCACACTACCAAGACCACTTTTTCCCAATAAACCAAATCCTCACCATCACCTCCACCTATATCCTTGAAGCAATAAAGTTTATAAAAAACAAACCAAACACTTTTAGACACGAATGCCACAAATATAATCTGAGAAACAAAACAAACCTAAACCTAGAACAACATAGGCTCCAAAAAACTAGCTCAACCCCACATTTCATGGGAACTAGGCTTTTTAATCTTCTACCAAACAATCTAAAATCAATAACTGACACTAAAAGTTTTATTAAATCACTAAAAAAATATCTTCAAAACAAACCATATCTCAACCTAAATGAATTTTATAATGACCATAACTTCCTAAATAGGCCCTTAAAAAAATGCTCACAGTAGGCCTACAGCATGAGGAAAGAAAATTCTGACGGTTCCCCGATCTTGATGACCGTGGAGAAGATGAAGTGAACTATGAACTATGAACTACTAACCATTGACTGGTGCAGATCCGAGAGCTTATTTGAGTCCTTGACTCAATAAGTCCAGAACTTATAGATCCGGAGCTCAGCAACGGGCCCTAAAAAGCTCAATGGCCATGTCGTATGATTATAATGACAAATAACATATACAGGATTCCAATTATAACTTACATTTCCAATTTGTCTTTTTGTATCAACCAGCTGGAAATAATATGCTTGTCTATTAAACAAAATTAATGTCTATGCCCTTATTCTACACTATGGATAAACGTGTTACATGCTACATAAAATAACAGATATGCAAAATGTAGCATGTATAAGTTGCTTACTAGTGATCATTAGCGGATTTTCTCAATCTAGTTGCAATAAACAATGGTCTAGTAACGAGTATGGTACAATATCCAATCAAAATCACTGCATTTCACTTCGCTCCGATGACGTCAGCAAACATGAGTGTTACACCGTGTAATTATGGAAGACCTTCCGTGCGTAATTTTTAAGAAAGCACGATTATGATATGAACTAACTTGGGGCATCATGGATATTCGGTTGGTTGTTAACCTCACAAATATGGGATTTTTATGGCAAACATGATATTAAACGAAACTTCATTACATCGATTGCATATATTCTTCTTATAAGTTTGTAAACGATTTTAATCAATACCATTAGTCAATGTCAATACTTACGGTTAAATTAATCATTTTCGATGGCTGCTGCAGTTATAACATTTAAGTTTACTTCAGCTCTTGAAGATAAATATTGGTAATTTCGTGAACGATTTTCGTAAATTATGACTCTAGATCAGAGCCGTCAATAAGCCAAGATCCCAAAAGTGCATTCTACTGTATCATCTCAAGTGCCATCGACTACTACATACCTAAATTAACATACGTTTTCGTACACAAATTTTCATGATTAAAAACTAAATAGGGCCTAGTCGCTTCGCTTGGAGGGAAATTCCATGCAAACATGCGATATCTGTAATATGGCTGTGCCGTGCCAAACGTTTTGCTACAGATTAGATTCAAAAGCGGTGGGATTGATGTTTAGACCCATTTGTTCTTTTGATCAGAAATAGTGTGGTAGTGCAACCGGTAATATTTAAGACGCTCCGACAGATTAATTATTTACCAAATTAATACAGTAGTATCATGGTTCAAACAGTACAATTTTGGATGTACTGTTTTTGCAAAGGAAATATTACTCGGCTTTGGAACTTGTGGATTTCTTTGTTTAACTTAAGAACATTTTAGCCAAAACTCAGAATCATCATCAGTAGTTTATACATTCATTGGCCCAATTCAACTTACATTTTCCTCAGCTGTCAAAAAAGTGAATTCCCTCTGGGGTGGTCAGCGGTAACCGACCCTGATGGATTGACGATATTTCTGGCGTCTGTATCAGTGTTGCCAACTGTCCCCCACAGGGCAAGCAGCGCTGCCAACTGCCAACAACCAGACAATGTTGTACAACTTGACCCTTAGGCTAGGCGCACACGAGCGATTATTTTGAGGCGACTATTTCATCGGCCGATCTGTGCATCATGTAATTGAATGGAAGCGCGCACACAGGCGATCGAGAATTGCGCCGATTTTAAAATCTGGGTTTTGCCACAGATTCGTAGGCGAGGCGATTGTCGCCCAAAAATCTGTAACATACAGATTGTTATCAGTCCGCGCACACGATCGACTAAAAAATCGGCCAGTCGCTTGTTGTTCTGCACAGGAGTCAGTGAACTTCAGTGTGAGTTGTGTTGTTTTCTTTGCTAAAAAGTCCACAGTTGTTATAATAAAAACTGAAACTTTCAACAGACATTCTTTAGTAATTAAAGAACTTTTTACTGTTGTTGACAGTTTATAAAACTGTCGATTTAAAAGTATCCGACTTGATATCGAATGAACCCAATATTTAAGTTTTCTTATTTTTTTCTTTGATCTAATTAGAAGAGCACAAACACAGGTTAATTCAACAAAGTCCATTTTAGGATAGCTTAAACGCACCGAAAAAAATCAATTTCTCGACTAATAAATCGCCACGTGTGCGCCTAGACATAAGTCAAGGGCGATTTATTTTTGGCCGATTTTTTAATCGGCCGATCGAAAAATCGACCGTGTGCGCCAGGCCTTACCTATCGTCTGTCATGTTGACTGTTGACACAAAGTGTACCTCAACACTTGTAACCAATACAACTACTGTATATCACATGTCCGAAAGCTCTATTTTGTCAGTTTCCAATGTTAAACACGACGAAATTCGGTATTCACATGACAGCCACAGTGCGTAGTGCTAATATAGTAACGGGATATGCTATTTTGTAATTAGTAGTTAATAAACTCCTCACCATGTTAAGTTGATGACGTAAGGTTATAAATTTGATGCGGCTACTAGAGGTCTATCATTGCCATTATGAACTTGAGTCAGGAAAGAAAGAATTGTAATTGACCGTTCACAGTAGGAGGGAATATTCTTTCCAACAAGGATTTGACTCAGGATTAAATATTTTGATTTTTTGCACCTATGAAATAAATATTTTGTTCCAAATAAATAACTTTTACGTCGAGATTTTTTTTTTTATAAACACAAATCTTCTGTAAATACATACGGTTACCATCATGTGAAATTCCGTAACCTGATAGTTGTTTCTGTATTTTCTCAAAACAAGCATTCCTGTCAGTTTGGGGATATTAGCTCTCAATATCTGCTGTTTAGTCTTTCTTACGACGCAAATAAAAGAATGTCTTTTGGACTCTTTTATCTTGATCTGGTGTTTATGAATAACATGTTGTTCTCTTATATTTTAAAGGTTTTCATTCAAATCATCAGCTAAGGAATCTTTTTTTTATTTGTTTGGAATGTTAAAGCCGATTTTGACGTGATTGCCAAAATGCACCCTTAGAAAACTTCCAACGAAAACATTTTTAACAGTTTAGTAATAATAACATTTAAACCACCATACTTCAGATTTAGCTCCAACAGTTTACTCTTTGAAGCAAGTAAGCGTCGCTTTGTATTGTATTAGCATGTGTAATGAGCCACAGTATTGTCTACCGCTGATTATCAGGTTCTGTACCTTGTCATCAGACACTCGCTTGTCAGTCAGCGCTGGTCTCTCTTATAGTTGCTCAAATGTTTAAACAGTTTACTCTGTATAGCGAGTAAGCGTCGCCTTGTATTGTATTAGCATGTGTAATGAGCCACAGTATTGTCTACAGCTGATTATCAGGTTCTGTACCTTGTCATCAGACACTCGCTTGTCAGTCAGCGCTGGTCTCTCTTATAGTTGCTCAAATGTTTAAACAGTTTACTCTGTATAGCGAGTAAGCGTCGCCTTGTATTGTATTAGCATGTGTAATGAGCCACAGTATTGTCTACAGCTGATTATCAGGTTCTGTACCTTGTCATCAGACACTCGCTTGTCAGTCAGCGCTGGTCTCTCTTATAGTTGCTCAAATGTTTAAACAGTTTACTCTGTATAGCGAGTAAGCGTCGCCTTGTATTGTATTAGCATGTGTAATGAGCCACAGTATTGTCTACAGCTGATTATCAGGTTCTGTACCTTGTCATCAGACACTCGCTTGTCAGTCAGCGCTGGTCTCTCTTATAGTTGCTCAAATGTTTAAACAGTTTACTCTGTATAGCGAGTAAGCGTCGCTTTGTATTGTATTAGCATGTGTAATGAGCCACAGTATTGTCTACCGCTGATTATCAGGTTCTGTACCTTGTCATCAGACACTCGCTTGTCAGTCAGCGCTGGTCTCTTTTATAGTTGCTCAAATGTTTAAACAGTTTACTCTGTATAGCGAGTAAGCGTCGCTTTGTGTTGTATTAGCATGTGTAATGAGCCACAGTATTGTCTACCGCTGATTATCAGGTTCTGTACCTTGTCATCAGACACTCGCTTGTCAGTCAGCGCTGGTCTCTTTTATAGTTGCTCAAATGTTTAAACAGTTTACTCTGTAGAGCGAGTAAGCGTCGCTTTGTGTTGTATTAGCATGTGTAATGAGCCACAGTATTGTCTATCGCTGATTATCAGGCTCTGTACCTTGTCATCAGACACTCGCTTGTCAGTCAGTGCTGAGCTCTCTTATTGAAGCTAAAATCCATTTTTTATAATACAGTACGAGCAAGGTAGTTTATTTATCGCTAAATTGCCTAAGCTAGTCCCCTTTAAACATAGAACTCGACCGCTCTCTACTCGAATTTAACAAAATTATTCTGTTCTTAAAATATCACACTAATATTTGTTTAAATACTTTATCATCTTTCTTTCAACGTTGTCTCATCTATTTTCATAGTTAAACTAATTGAGCCTAAACTTTTTATAATGCGAAAAGACATGGGAAATCTACCTGCCACTTGTCTCAACATTTCTCTAATTAGATGAAGAATGTGAGGTGGGTGATAAGTAGGGATGATTTAATGAAATGCCATTTTTAACGAGGTTGGAAGGTAACTGGCACCAGAACACGTCCTTGTGGCACGCCAGCCGACCGAGACTTGGCACTTTGGCATCTCTACACCATCAAAACCACCAGTGCTTCATATTTGCATCGCTCTTAAAATAATTTATCTACATTTCACGATTACTTTAAGCGGTATATTGATGGGCAAGTTAACACGGAAGCTAAAAACTTAAAGCGACGAAAGTTCGCACTATCGATTTTTAAGTGAAACAAAGTATTTTTAATAGGTTTACAACCAGTGTCTTGTCTACATTATGATCGTAAAGTCAATGGATCCAGCACCATGGTAGAAGAACAGTCGGAGCACAGAATACTGGCACGGCGACCCCCCGTCCAATAATTATCCCCAGCTGTCTGCCAGAGCCAGATAATGTGTTTGAACAGACTGTATGTGTGTGTACCAGCGTTGTGTCTACTAACACTATTATGTTTGCGTTGCAATTAAATCTGATACTTGTTATAAAAGTTACTTCTCCGCTTACGTGTTGCGTCTGGTTGCATCCTGTATTCGTATCACATTATCAGCAGTGGTACCTAGTCAAACGGTTGTGAAGGCTAATATTTTCATTTTAAGAATGTTTCTTTTTTAGACAACCATTGCTGTGTGGTTTGGTTGACCGATTCTCTTTGCTATGTGGTTTGGTTGGCCGATTCCCTTATTTAAAACTATATTCTAGTCACAAATTTCCCAATTTTCCATACATGAACCAAACGTGAAGTATATTAATAACTGACAATACAACTGAAATGTTTTGGGAAGGACTGTATGGACATTTTAATTGAAAGGTTCTTACAATTAATATAAAAATGTATCTCGAGCTTTGCCAATATATTTTGGTCGTCAAAGGCAGAGACACAGTTATAGAGAAGACTTTGGCATGTCACGTTGCCTCCGCTACTGTCACTTCTCTCTGTCTGTCACTTCCACTTCCTCAAACGTGCTTGCTGTTGCTGCTTACCTGCTTACAATACCCGGCCATTCAACTTGATCAACCTCTGTTGTCAGTACACTCCACACTCAATTCTTGATAACAATTGTATAATGTTGTACGCAACGATTGTCTAAAACGTGTAATAACCTTGAAACTAACCACCGTCCTGCTGAAATTAATCAATGAAATTCCGTATTAATGTTCTAGTAAATAGTTAAAGATCATAAATGAATTAAATTAATGACTATGACATATTATAATCATCGCTCAGAGTCATCTATTAGGTCTGGCCTTGACAATAATTGCGAAAATATCTTTTTAGAAAGAATAAAAACTATTAGAATAGTTTCTGGATGTTTAGCAAAATGCTTGAATTATTAATACCTTCTGATTATTGTAGTATGGTGTGGTGATTTCCTAGATAGGCTTCCAACAGGCTTCTCCTAGTGACGACCACGATTTTAAAATTTTGTGATGTTAACGAACTGTGGTGTGGGTAGTCAGCAATGGGTGATTGCTGAAATTAGACTTTTCTAAACGTTTTACTTTATTAATACCTTAACCAGTATGGCGTACTGACTTTGACTTTGAGCGCCAAAACCTACAGTAATTTAAGCGTGTTTACTGTTTATCCTTAGTTAACCTAGAAACGTCGGACACTAAGAAAATTGGTACAAATGATTTCCGTTGCCAGTCATAATGCTTAAATACAATTCCAAGCCTTAGCATCATTTTTTGGGAAATTTGTTTTAAGTCAACTTTGGTTTTACTTGACCCTACTCAAAATCAGGTCCCATGATTCCCATAATTTAAACCGGATGATTGTACGAGTCATATAATGTCATAAATATTTAAAATATTTACGTAATATTAATAAAACATGACAACATAAATCAGTTCATCTCCACACTCCGTATATTCGTAACGCACAACTTATTTAAAGTTGATCACCATCGATTTTAGCATTATTGTTATGTTATATATTTTGTGGCTTAGCAGTTTTCTTGTAAGTGCATAGTGTGGGTACGTTCATAGTATTAATAATCTAAATTTGTGAAACCGTATGAAGGTTACTAAACGAAAATTTACCTACTAACGTAGGAAAAAAATCTTTATAATGTATAAGTACAAACAGGTACTCTACGGCTAAAGTGGTATTACTGCTGTATAGGACGTTGCTACCAGTTACCGCTGCGGGCGAGAGATGCCAATAATGCCCAAGGTGTTAACAATAGTCGCTAACTACCAACTCTCTCGACTGGTTCCCTCTGCTTTCCTCGCCCCTTTCGCCCAGATTAGTTATATTTTCACTTATGCCTGTCTTTAATTAGATCGAAACGACATATATGTTGTGAAATCGTGAAACATTTATTCAAATAAAATAACAGAGCATATAAATATTTGACATTTCAATAAAACACATCTACAATTATCAATGATGTATCATGGCTTACGGTGAACATCTTTATTAAATTAAGTGTTGTCAAGATAATGCTCAGTTGTATAGCTTAGCCATGGATTAAAATGAGACTCATGCTACCTAAAATACATTGGGCGAAAAGTATTATCATTGACTATACACCTTGTATAGTCAATGGTATTATGAGCGTTTCAGCATATGCTGAGAGAAATGACATAGACGTATCCTCCATGAACTAGTATTGGTTACGTTACGGGGGATTGGTCAAGTTATATGGTAAAGCCTTGAGAAAATCAAACGCTAGATACATTTGAATTGGGAAAAAGTTTTAAAATAATTAATAACAAGATGCAATAACAAGATTAATAACAATACACACATACATACATTTTTTACTGCTTTGTTTAAAAATTGATTGAAAACTATCAGTCGGCATGAAAATGTAAAGTGCATTGCTGATTTGGGTTTCCTTGGTTCTACTTCTTATTTCAGTATATCTTCAATAGGATACGTTTTAATGGTGCAATCATTAGCTTTAGTTTTATTTAAGTGTACAAAATGTCGTATATATTACAGAATCGTGGTAATAAATAACAATAATATTTCTGAGCAACATTTGTTCGCCCCATTTGAGGGTATACTTTATTCTACGTAATATTAAAGAACACATGGATATACTCAAATTAACTATGTAGCCTTTGTAAAATTACTGTAGGTAATAGAAACTAACTACATTGTATACAAATTCATTTTGTCTCATATTATAACCATGCTATCTAGAGCAATAGTCAGGCTGACTAACCGATGAAAACAAACAACTCGTCTTCAAGTGTTTTGCGCTCTTATCTTTGCCACTCGTTTTACAATACTTTCTTTATCTTCAATATTATGAGGTGTTCATTTTACTTGATAACCTTTGGAATTCCTGAATGATGCAATGCTAGCAGCTTTAAAGTTAAAGTGATTCGAATACTTGAAACTTTCCCCTCGCTCTCATTTCGCCACACAAACAAAGTTTATCTTCTCAACTCTATGAACGCTACAAATCCGTTTAAATGTTGTTTACTTAATAAATGCACATTTGCAATCTTGATACCTACTCATAAATTTGATATGATCAGTACGATGCCAACAAACAAAATGAGTTTAAATATCGCATCGCTTTTTCAGTCTGTATAATACAATGTTGAACACGATGTACAAAAAAATAAAAAGTATGATCTTCCTTCCATAAGATCAAAATCCCAAGAGGCAAGCTAGTGACTTCTAAACCCACTTGGTTGTACAAATAACAGCCAATCCTAGATAAGTAGTAATAGAACTATCGTCGATTGTTTGCTCGATAGTCTAAACGTACAAGATCCGCAATCCATGAATTACATATAGTTACCTATAGCATTGCATATAAAATAGTTTCACTTCAGAAGTTATCCTCATCTTTAAAGTAATATAGAAACTGGATTCCACCATATGAGAAATAGTTGTTGCGGTTTTATTGGATGATTACTGACTTAAATTGACCTACCTACTGAGAGAGACAAGCTAAGGATAAAAAAACTCCTGATAAATACAAACTTAGTGAACGCTTTGACAAAGATTTTTATTTCAGTTGTATTTCCTGACAGTAGGCGTAAGTAGATAACAAATAACTATAACTATTACATTTAAACCACCATACTTCAGGATTAGCTTTAACAGTTTACTCTGTAGAGCGAGTAAGCGTCGCTTTGTATTGTATTAGCATGTGTCATGAGCCACAGTATTGTCTACCGCTGATTATCAGGTTCTCCACCTTGTCATCAGACACTCGCTTGTCAGTCAGCGCTGGTCTACCACTTCATCACTCGGTCGTGGCTCACTGATTGTTTAACAATAGTAATTTTTACCCTGCGGACTTACTTTTTAAATTAATTTGTCAATTTCATTCAATAGAATTTCCCACAAGTTTAGAAACAAAAACTGTACACACGATGTTTGGGGTCTGGAATCCGAACCCGTCCTTAGGTCAGAAAGTACGTAAAACGGAACAAGATTAGTACGGAAACCTAGTCAAAGCGGAAATCTGAGAACATGAATCACGCGGAGAACTGTATGGTGGCCAAGAAACAAAATAAATCCTGAAAGGAACCAATTGTTTTTTTCACCAATGCGAGGTGAACTCATAAAAGAACGTTTAGTTCACGACGTTTTTGGATCCGGAATCTGATCATGGTCTAATGTGAGTTTCACACTATAACATTAGTGTGAAACTTCATCCATCCCCTTCATCCCCCTTTTAGCGAACATCCCATTTAGGAGATAAGCTATTACCGAAGGTCTCATGGTAAAACATAGACCCGAAACCGATTTACGTTTTCATTTCGATGGCCCCAGAAGCCTAAAGCACCATCTACTCAAAATAGTATATATATGTGTTTATATCCATATATAATATAATATATCCATGTTATATACGTGTCCATAAACATGATAACTCGAGTAATTTAGGTTCAATTTTAACGAAACCGGCATAATCGGTCCATGGAACAGGGTTTTATGTGGTAAAAATATGTAATCTTTGACCCTCAAAAGACAAAGTTTCCCAATTTTTCTCTACAGCATTTTAAAGAGCTCAAAGAAAACAAATAATTTAGTATATTAACGTGTTTTGTAAGTGTGTTAGTTACGAATGAAATCAAAAATAGTAAATTTAAAATTCCATGTTATTCTTAAGGAGAATAGTGTAAAATGATTTTGTTTGTTTGTTTATAGATATGTCTTAGTAAAACTTGTCAAATTTATTTGTTTTATACTAGGCAATTAAGATGTTACTATAAACACACTTTATTAGCCTCCTTGTAGCAGCAAACCTAAGTATTCATTAAACTATTAGACCTCATTTCATTAAACTATTAGATTTAATTGAAAATCGGGCAAATTAAAATTCGCTTAGTCTGCAGGTTTGCTGTGACGGGGGTATTTAATATTTTCTCTTACTCCTTGAGATCCTTCCCTCTTATATAGTAAAGAATTAGTTATTTTCAATAATCCCCTTTTATATAGAGCATGCATGGAGGTAACTAATTTTATCACTTTATGAATAAATGTTTAAATATCGTAAAAAGTAATAATATTTCTAAACACCCTGTACGGAGTGGTTTAATACACATAAAACTAGTCCCAATCGATTTAAAATAACTAAAACCATCGAAAACCACACCTCACACGACCTTAAACGTAAAAACAAAATTATTCAGGATTAAGGGCCCTTCGGAACAAAAAGGGCCCCAAAAAGGGCCTTAGCACGCCCAAAATTTTGGGGACTCATCGGATCTTCATTTCTCATATTATTAGTAACTCACAGGTGAAATTTCATGAATGTACAAATTTTGTTGTTTATATGGAGTGTTTTTGTATTATTTTACCTGTACTAAATCCTAGATAAGTAGTAATAGAACTATCGTCGATTGTTTGCTCGATAGTCTAAACGTACAAGATCCGCAATCCATGAATTACATATAGTTACCTATAGCATTGCATATAGAATAGTTTCACTTCAGAAGCTATCCTCATCTTTAAAGTAATATAGAAACTGGATTCCACCATATGAGAAATAGTTGTTGTGGTTTTATTGGATGATTACTGACTTAAATTGACCTACCTACTGAGAGAGACACAGCTAAGGATAAATAAAACTCCTGATAAATACAAACTTAGTGAACGCTTTGACAAAGATTTTTATTTCAGTTGTATTTCCTGACAGTAGGCGTAAGTAGATAACAAATAACTATAACTATTACATTTAAACCACCATACTTCAGGATTAGCTTTAACAGTTTACTCTGTAGAGCGAGTAAGCGTCATGGTCTAATGTGAGAAATTTCCTAAATCCTCACAAGATTAATATATAAGCCTAGCCAAAGCTGGAAATCACAAAATAGAAAGCATACCTTACAGAGAATTATATAGTTTTAACTACAGTATATAGAAATCAAACGAAAAATCCAGAAATTAAAACTCCAATTAGTACGAATCGAGGATAGGTGAACACAGAGGACTCGTCTAATAGAAGAATTGATTTAAGCGGAACCGCGTGAGACCAATAAATAAACAACTCACTATAAAAGTCCGTATTTTCGGTAGAATATCAAATGGTACTCAAGCTAACACAGTAAAGTTTCGATATGGCGGTGTATCTATGAGTAATATAATCAGAGCGGGCGGCGGGCGGCCGGTGCCTTATAACCTTTGACCTGTTAATGGTTGATAACACGCGAGGCTGGTGATAACGTGTCCTTGGTGACCACTCACGCGATCTCTGCGTTACAAGTACCTATAACACAACACGAGAATATGTGACCTCACGTACTGTGTTGTGTTGTCTGCTCAGGTATTGATTGGTGGAGCGAGCTCGCGTGCCGCAGCCGTATCAGAACACATACGTTCGCGATATTTAACGTACTAATGGAACCTCGTTTATCGAGAAGGAAATGTTGGGATGAATAATTATTTTTGTACTAGTTTGTGGTTTTTTACCTTTGTTTCGTCGAGTATTAAAACATTTATTTATTAGATACTCTCGCGTTCAAAAGACTTTGAGCTGATGGAAAACACTAATTTATAAATGGATGAAAATAGACATTAGATTTTTTGTTTGAGTTGTAGCTTTCACTATTAGTCAAAGGTTGTAGCCAATTTCAGAACACAAGTGAACGTAGGATAATTTCAGTATTTCGCCACCGAAAGTTTAAATTACAGAACT
The DNA here is from genome assembly GCF_028750875.1 of Macrosteles quadrilineatus. Lineage (NCBI taxonomy): Eukaryota > Metazoa > Arthropoda > Insecta > Hemiptera > Cicadellidae > Macrosteles > Macrosteles quadrilineatus. The sequence goes on from NW_026542595.1 coordinate 86,440,013, forward strand.
TTGTCTAATACACTAGCTTTTTAGTCAAGAAAAACGAAGTAAACGAAACCTTCTTTTATGTAAGATAAACAGTTACAAGTACATTAATCACCGAATTATGAGTGAGGCCGAATAATTTGTTATTTTGTGCAGTGACAAAAAAATACAAAAATAAAACAGTATTAGACAGAAAACACTCTATGGGTGGCTCATTTAAATGATGTAGTAACAGTTCGGCCAAACTCAAATTTCTTAGAAAAACAGTAAAACTTCGTTCCACTCGCTTTTACAGTTTTACAGCCACAGTAGTTGAGTAACATTTCGGCCAGATGAAAAATTGCCACGCGCGGAGCTTGTATTTGAAGTTTTAAATTGTTATAAATGTAACCCAACTTAACATAACCCAACCTAACCTAGCCTGACCTAACCAAATGATTGATGAGTAGCGTAGAGATTAGGTGTGGCCATACGCTGAAAGTGACCAAAACGCGGAGTCGGACTGACCCTTCGGGGGCCATAAAACTATTCCTTGTCCAAAATCTGACCATCGCGCGGGGTCGGGCCCCAGTCAGTTTTAAATCTAATGTCTTACATATTTTTGGGGACGAAGTTTTATAGGGAACATGTAGAGAGTTGAACCGCAGGCCACATGTTAGTACTTTGAGCCAAAATGTTACTTGGGCCGAATTGTTAAATGTAGATTTTTTAAGGATTGCAACAGCTTGTCTATCAATAACGTGCCTATTTATGTATTCATGTCAAAATTTCGACCCCTCATTTCATTTACGTGTTGACATTGGCTCTTACTCATCATCTTATGAGGCTCCTGCTGTGAGGTAATGTTGATAATTATTGACCTCGGAGCATTGTTAAGTACTAAGTATGTGTCAAGACCAGAGGTGGGCGAGTCAAATACTGAACTAACATCACACCTCTACCAGCACACTGACACTACTTGACCAATATGTAGCTGTATATACCACTGTTTGTGTACATGCGACCAAGGTTAGGAGGAGTAGGAATATCTCAAACTACATTTTACTACTAAGCTGAATTCAAATCTCATGCAGTTTTGTTTAAAGTTGTTCGGATTTACTTACGTTGAAGCATATGATTTTTTGTACAAACGAATTGGTCAAGTTTGCGTATCCGGTAGAAATTCATAATTTACATAAGCTCCTTCTAGTGGTTAAGTTCAACTGCAATACGTCAATTTTTATTTCAAAACTGGTCACGGTTTTTAGATGGGAATGGATTGTATACTTCTAGTCGAAGCTCTTACAATCATACATCAATATACCTGTCTCCAGTGGCTGGTATATGTCAATCAATTCAGTTCTTGATCAATTCAGTGACCATTGCCTCAATGATACGCTGACCGGCTTGTTGGTACACATGATGATCACTTGTTTCCGGTCACTGCCTCTCACACATATAAAACCTTAGTTTACCGTGATGAAGTAAAAATAAAGGTAGTGAAGTCTTGCTACGTAGTTAATTGTAAACAAACAACGTGTTAATAACCTGAAGAAAATCCATCCTTAAATACCTTCATTGATCAAAGTTTATCACGTTTTTAACGCGTCATGGTTTAAAATATACATGGAGATATTTATAGACCGTGATTCGGGCCATTGCTCCCTTCATAAATAGAACGAGGGTCATAATTGTGATCGGGATGTCCTGTCCCCCATCAGTCGTCTCGAGTCTAGAGAGGATTGTGGCACAATGCATTGTCTTTAGTAAATATATTTTGATTTGACAGTGTTCTCTATCTAAAGATATCTGGTTAAAATTAGAAACTAACAAATATTTTAAGTCGTGTTATCATAAAAATATTTTACCTAAATGGCCATTTATCATCGTTCAAATTACAATGATTAGTCGTTGAAATGTCCTAGCCCTCAGAGAAACAAACAGGAATAAGGAGTGTTAGTTGCAGATCATTATTCCAGAAGCCAATACTCCTGGAGTCGATCGATGCTTCAATAGCAGTAGAGTAAATACATCCCCACAGTCCACAGCCATACAGACCTGTGATGCAACGAATTGTTCGTAGTTTTTAACAAATATATTTCAAATTGATGATATCGCTTATTTAAAATCTTTTATTGCAAATCCAGCCATAAAATTAAATCGTGATAATCGACAAATATTTGAGTTGGTTAATTGTCATAACTAAGTTTACACTTGTCAGTAAAATGTGACATTTCTGAGGATTAGCTCAAAAGTCACTACAGGAATGAGGAATCGTTGTGGAATGCTACCGCAGATCTATTCGCTTGTGACTTGTGTTGTGTTATAGAAGGCTAAGTATCCGTAGACAGACGGACGTGAGGTCGATATTGTTGTAGGAGATGGCAGTACCACTCCCTTGCCCAATGCTGCAACTGTCACTGATTGTCTTAGTTATATTGTAAACACCTGATTTATTCAATGAGTCGTCAGCGAACAATTGCATTTTTGATCTATAATTAATTAGTTTTTGTATTCCTATTGTGAATAGTGCAATGGGTTTAGTTATCATTACTCTTTATGTTTACTCTTAAATGGATGCGAGAATAGAAAATAGTTTACGTACTCGTTAGCGATTATATTTCGCAATTCTTTGGTGTATTCCTGGTAAATCTTTTGCTGTAGTAAATCCTAATTAAAGCTTGGCTGTATAGCCTCTTAGTTTTAACGTGGGTTTACCGTAGAGTCCAAAATGACTCATTATAGCTATAGCGTGTGTTATGTTTTTTTCAGGTCGACGGTCTCAGGCCGACCTCTCTGTTTGTATTGTTGTGTTTGTGTATCGGTATCAGATACGGTCTGATAGCGACATCGTATTCCTAGGCACAGCTGCTCGCGTTGAACATGAGTGTGCATCGCATTCTGTACTTAGCCTGTCTAGATATACCGGTAGAATATCAATTTAGGAATTGTATCACGTATTTTAATTGCATTTCTGTCATCTTCACTCAACTAGTAATATAACTGGAGGTAGCGCTAGAATGGCAAATTCCGCTAGAAAATCGAGATGCTGTAAAAGTTTTGTTTTGTTGATACCAATTAGGGGAATCAACTCATTGGCCACCTGGCCAAAGTATGTATAAGGTCATGAAGTGGGGACAACCCCACAACCCCTATTCCCCCCAGTTTAAATGTACTTATTCAATGTACTTTATTCTATATCCCTTAATGGCGTTCAACATCATGAAATTCTCTAATTCAGTGTTTCCTCCAGTTGTACTGTAAGTCTAGCTCAGTTGTCATATTATTGTTTGTAATTTGTATTATCGCTATCTATAAATTAATTATTTGCTCCTATACCATCTGACCGTTTTATGAATTCTACTGACAAAGAAAGTCGTAAAATTAATGGCTCAAAGAAAGTCGGTGTTAAAATTAAGTAAATGTGTGACTTTATTGGATTCAATTCAGAATTACGAGTCAATCATTAGATTAGATTTTCCAATGTGTATGCGGCCGCGTCACACCAGGTTTCATATGGAATGAATAAGTGGAATGACGTCCCGATATTCAATAGTTTAGTTTATTTATCAAGTTCATTTTATATATTACAGTTAAGTTTCCAATGACGACTGATCGTTTACAAATTAACGCGTGATCCAAGGGGTATACGTGACCACTACTCCAGTACCACGATCTCCCGTCAAGTCAATGCATTTGGAAGACTCAAGTTCTAATGATTTAAGTGAAAAGAATCGAGTGAAATCAACAATTTTAACAGCAAGATCACATGAATTATAATATCAGAATAGTTTCCTCTCAATTGAATATTGGTGTAGCTTTGAACTAAGAGTTTACTCGATGTCGAGAAAGAGGATTCCAGATCATGTTTATAATTGTTTGGAAATGCCAAACATTTGTGTTTAGTTTGAACCACGCAATAGTACCGTATTTAACGTATTGTAAATTTTGCCGCGAGATTATAAAATGTTACTAAATTAAATTCGTCCTTTCAGAATGATTAGCGGTAGCTGTGCACAATTAATTATGTATTTTAATGGTTTCCTGTCCGGAAGCTGGTGAAAGCATTTGGTGTCGGTAAATGGGAAGCGGTCAGCGGATTTGCACTTTCCTGATTATCCGACACAATTCATGTTATTTGTTTTCTTGTACGAATAATATCAATAGTTCTACACCCAACTATATGCTAAATACAAGTGTAGGTATAAAAAGGCATTAATGTATCGTTCAATTCGCTCAATTCGTTCTACAAAGAAACTGAAAGTTGAATGTCCTCCGATAAATAATGCAATGTTTTGACACTTTGGATTGGATTGATTGAATTACTGGTGTGTTGTCCAATGTCCAATGACCAGTGGTCTGATACTGTATCCTGAGTGTTATCTGTCAGTGCCGAGTCATTGATCGCCATCGTAGACCCATCCATCATGATGAGGCGATGATGTCTATGATGGGCGTGGCGGTGTTTGCTCTTCGCGTGATAATCAATGTAGGACAGTTCTCTGACCAGTGTCTGATACTGTATCCTGAGTCTTATCTGTCAGTGCCGAGTCATTGATCGCCATCGCAGATCCATCCATCATGATGAGGCGATGATGTCTATGATGGGCGTGGCGGTGTTTGCTCTTCGCGTGATAATCAATGTAGGACAGTTCTCTGACCAGTGTCTGATACTGTATCCTGAGTGTTATCTATCAGTGCCAAATCATTGATCGCCATCGCAGATCCATCCATCATGATGAGGCGATGATGGCTATGATGGGCGTGGCTGTTTGCTCTTCGCGTGATAATCAATGTAGGACAGTTCTCTGACCAGTGTCTGATACTGTATCCTGAGTCTTATCTGTCAGTGCCGAGTCATTGATCGCCATCGCAGATCCATCCATCATGATGAGGCGATGATGGCTATGATGGGCGTGGCGGTGTTTGCTCTTCGCGTGATAGTCAATGTAGGACAGTTCTCTGACCAGTGTCTGATACTGTATCCTGAGTCTTATCTATCAGTGCCGAGTCATTGATCGCCATCGCAGACCCATCCATCATGATGAGGCGATGATCGCTATGATGGGCGTGGCTGTTTGCTCTTCGCGTGATAGTCAATGTAGGACAGTTCTCTGACCAGTGTCTGATACTGTATCCTGAGTCTTATCTATCAGTGCCGAGTCATTGATCGCCATCTCAGATCCATCCATCATGATGAGGCGATGATGTCTATGATGGGCGTGGCGGTGTTTGCTCTTCGCGTGATAGTCAATGTAGGACAGTTCTCTGACCAGTGTCTGATACTGTATCCTGAGTCTTATCTATCAGTGCCGAGTCATTGATCGCCATCGCAGATCCATCCATCATGATGAGGCGATGATGTCTATGATGGGCGTGGCGGTGTTTGCTCTTCGCGTGATAGTCAATGTAGGACAGTTCTCTGACCAGTGTCTGATACTGTATCCTGAGTGTTATCTATCAGTGCCGAGTCATTGATCGCCATCGCAGATCCATCCATCATGATGAGGCGATGATGGCTATGATGGGCGTGGCGGTGTTTGCTCTTCGCGTGATAGTCAATGTAGGACAGTTCTCTGACCAGTGTCTGATACTGTATCCTGAGTCTTATCTATCAGTGCCGAGTCATTGATCGCCATCGCAGACCCATCCATCATGATGAGGCGATGATCGCTATGATGGGCGTGGCTGTTTGCTCTTCGCGTGATAGTCAATGTAGGACAGTTCTCTGACCAGTGTCTGATACTGTATCCTGAGTCTTATCTATCAGTGCCGAGTCATTGATCGCCATCTCAGATCCATCCATCATGATGAGGCGATGATGTCTATGATGGGCGTGGCGGTGTTTGCTCTTCGCGTGATAGTCAATGTAGGACAGTTCTCTTACCAGTGTCTGATACTGTATCCTGAGTCTTATCTGTCAGTGCCGAGTCATTGATCGCCATCGCAGATCCATCCATCATGATGAGGCGATGATGGCTATGATGGGCGTGGCTGTGTGCTCTTCGCGTGATAGTCAATGTAGGACAGTTCTCTCATTACGGTAACCATCCCCTCCCACAGCTCTGGAAAACACTGATTATTAATTCCTTTCATCGTGATAATTCAATATTGTTTCTTTCTTATACGTTTAATACACTCTGTGTTGTATACCTGTTCTCAAATAGCAGATTTTCCATCGCTAAGAATTTTGATTTTGATATTCAAATTCGCATTTTTATTTTACGTATTGAAATCGTAAAAAAATTGTTTGTCGTAATAATTTTGAATACATTTATAGAAACTTTGCTATCAGAGACATGTCACAGTTCCTCATGTATACTTGCAACGATGTTAATTATTAACAAAAAGTCGATTTATATGTGTTGTGAAAATAGTCAAACAATTATTTGTCATGAATAGTTACTTGTCGTCACGAGCTTTTACTTGCTCTTAATCTAATCGAAGTCCTTTGCGATCAATTATGGAGCAGGTTGGACTAGTGGTAGACACGAAACTTCCGTCCACGAGGTTCTGGGTTAAAATCTTGCCAACCACTTACGATTTTGTCCTCTATGCCTAACCTAGAAATTAATGTAAAAAATACTCCTGAACTAGAACCTAGTTAAAATTATAGTATGTTAAAATTAGCTGAGCTACTAACTTCGTGTGTATTTCACCACCTAGTCACATACAGTACTCCTATTGAGGTATATGTTAGTGTTAGCCAGTTTAGCCAGCGTTAGCCTGCTATTAGCAAGTCCGGAGGTCAAGATGCAAGGTGTATGATGGTAAATGAGCCACTCCGACCTCGGGTCTATTCCCAGATATTCGCCGCGTGTGGCACACACGTCTTTATAACTGCAAGCAAGCACTAATTTCCTTTTGGCTTTTGACTCACTTTATACTTTTTATACAATATCCGTTCCCGAACAGTGGATATCTTTTTAATTTGTCGGGAATTACTTGTATGATATGACTCATTTTTTAGTTTAAGGATTTTGTAAACTTCTCGTTAGTTAATCGCGTTTTCGTGGCTTTGTAATAATTGGAAAGAACTCAGCGCTGCTTACCATGATGTTCTCGTCAATATTGCATTGATTTGATGACTCGAAGACATTAGTAGAAGGATAGTTGTCCCTCCTTGTTTAGGTTTTGTATTCGTGATTCATTATTACTAAATAGTTTTTGTAATAGTACTTGGGGACCGAGCCATGGCTCCGTATCGTTCATTTCCATTGTACCCCTATATCGAGTAATCTTCAGTGTAATCTTTGCTCAATGAACTGATGTTTATTCCCTTTACTGTAATTTGTAGTTTTCTGGTATAATACCTATTTGTATAGCCGGTTACCCATGTTACAAGTCTTTTGTTTACTTTTTCCTTGTTATTTTGTTCAAACAACATGGTTACTTGGCAACCCAATGTAAAAGCCAATGTAAAAAAATGTTGACTTCCAATTTATTATTACGAGAGGTCGTCCAGTGGTCGAAACTCGACCAAAAATATGTAATGTACTCACTTCTCTATTTTCACCCCACACTGTAAATAAAACATGTGATTGGAGTTTCTTCCATTTGTTTTGATTTTCTGTTTATATTTCGTTGTTATTTCGTCACCAGCATGGCAACGCATAAAATCCATGTTAATTTTTTCAAATTTTCAATCTCATTTTTTGTGCTTATCTTTGAGCCTATTTAAATTTATAAAGGGATTCTGCACACCTACAGGAAAATTGCTTTCTAACGGTATGCGCAGATTTACCCCACGATGCACACAAGCTGAGAAAAAAGGTTTTAAAGAAACATGCTTGCCTATTAATATATAGATTTTTCGTAGTTAAATTTTTGTTTGTAGTTTTAACTGCAGTAAACACTTTTTTAGGGCAGGTATAAATTTATAACATTTGAAGGAAATCGTTGAAGCTGTTTTCGAGATCATGGTGCAAGCATAGGGTCGCCGGAATGTTATCCTCCTGGAATTTTACCCCCTGGGCGCTGACGTCACTATGACGTAGTTACCTGAGCGCTCTAAAGTTTGTTCGTGGGCGGAATATTACCCCCGCGGATTTGGAAGTCTAATGAAAATAGACAGAGCTTGATAAATTAGTTTAGCAATAAAAACTTGAATTTTACCCCCTCGTTTGTGACTTCAGTTTTGCCCAGGGGGTAAAATTCCAGGGGGGATAATAATCCGCTACCCCCAAGCATACATTGCTCAAGATTTTCACAACATATTGAAGAACTGATGTATTCTACCTGTCTCGTGTCGTCACGTCATTATGACGCAGCATCAGCTGTCCTTGTGTCTGTTGCTGTTGTATCCGACTCACTGGCTTGTCACCGTCATCGACGCGTGACATCAATTATACAGTTTACTATGCAGCCGGAGTCAGACAAAATTATCACCAATTCATCACGGTTGTTTAATTGACTAATTAAGATTTGTTCAATCGTTTGCCGCGTACGTTTAAACCGTTTTTACTACATAGGATTGTTGTTACGTTACCACTAGGTACTGTATTAGTAAACCTAAAACGACATTCATTGGTGATTTAGACATGTCTCGTATTTATTGCCAAACTAACTTGATTTGCTGAAGGTATGGTTGTTAAACTAATGTATACTAATTTCCAAATGAGCCTATCAATCAAATGTAATGGAGAATGCTTAAGGCAAATATTTATTTATATCCTCTCCCTGTAACACTGATGTTAACAGTATACTATGTCGTGTAGGTCTACTTAAAAACCAACATTTTTTAACGCAATTTATTTATAAAATAGAAAGATACGAGAACTCACGGTACTTTGGTATTATACCGACCACACCTAATAATTATAACTTAAGGGTGGACTATGTTTTAGGTCAGGTTAGGAAGATTTTGTTATTTAAACTAATTAAAATCTTATTTGGAAGGCGACTTATCGGTGTGGTCGGTATAATACCAAAGTACCTAATTCTCTCGACTCACTTCGTTAACCAGTTGCTATCGGCTTTTTTCGTCATTAAAAATTAGAACCGTGTGCTCACACTATCTCCGCGTTCCGCCACCTCCGAACCCAAATCTGTCCCGCCACCTCCGAATCCTTGAGTGACCAATTTATTGGAGCGAGCTTAGTTGGTTGAAAGCTTGTCTATTATTGTGTAGGTCTATTCAGCCTAGATTCCACATGTATTCTCCATACTCGGCCACTGGCCACTGTTGCTGTCGCTGTCCTTGTGCTGTGTGAGTGACAGATCTCGTCATCTCGTCTTGGCTTCTTCCCAACATCTGATTCTGGTAACCAGTCTACAATTACGTATTCGCTATACCCTTTCGTGTTTCAGGTCATATTATATTGCAAACGTACACACGTTATACTTACTATATTACCTCGTGTGTTGTTTGCACGTGTACGATGCAGTGGACCTGTTGTGTTGAGGTAGGGGGAAGCCTCGGACAGAGTGAAGCTGTAATCCTCTTAGCTCCACGACCTTGTACACCAAACATGTTACTATGATGTTGTGTTGTAGTAGGTCCTTACATACTTGCTATATTACCTCGTGTGTTGTTTGCACGTGTACGATGCAGTGGACCTGTTGTGTTGAGGTAGGGGGAAGCCTCGGACAGCGTGAAGCTGTAATCCTCTTAGCTCCACGACCTTGTACACCATACACACGTTACTATGATGTTGTGTTGTTGTAGGTCCTTACATACTTGCTATATTACCTCGTGTGTTGTTTGCACGTGTACGATGCAGTGGACCTGTTGTGTTGAGGTAGGGGGAAGCCTCGGACAGAATGAAATGAAGCTGTAATCCTCTTAACTCCACGACCTTGTACACCAAGCATATTAGTAAAATTTTACAAATTATAATTTGACAGTTGAATTTTTAACTGACGGTATAGATTTGTGTTTATGATGGTTATTGTGAAGTGTTTGCTATGGCAGTGTTGCCCAAGTTACACATTTTCTGCCGTACCCGACCATGTCGAGTGTCGTGTCGCTGGCCGCTCTGTCGTCGCGTCCTGTTCATTGTTTCCAAGCAGGTGCATGACGACGATAAACCTACCTTTATTTGTAGTTCGCAGATGGCTCTTCCTTAAAAATGACCTGTTTAGCATTCCAATTGATATTTAAGATACTTCATTGGCGTTAATTTTAAAATGAATTTGATGTCTTGGTTTGGCATGTTTGTACTGAGTGGCCTCAATCACCACTCAACTCTGCATTTTCGAGTATATTGTCGTAGACCTGATTTCTTTAACAACACTCTGTACTTGTGCATACGGTGCTTAAGGCATATGTTATGTTAAGGCAAATAATCAATGAAACATTGACAGCCAGCTACAGTAACACCAACTGGCAATGTTTGTAATGTAGTTTAGGTTCCCAACAAATGATAATCCCATGTTTGTCTGGTTACAGGTGTGTATGTGGTGCGATCGTCGCCGGTGAGTAATGCGTTGTAGGGTAAACAAACACTCATCATATTAGCTTTACAAATAAAGAATTAACAACTTTATGGTTGAATCCACACATTACGAAGTGAGATCTTTACATCTTCTGCTGAGAATAATTTTCAGTTTGTAAACAAATCCAGCAAATACGTTATTTGGCTCAGATTCAAAGTAAATTAGCCTGGTTGGAAAAATTGTTTTCCGTGATAACAGTTATCACAATCAGTATAAAATTATCTACTGCAAGAAACTCAGAGGCAAATATTTTATGGAACGATGAGTTCTCTTGATAAGTTACTAGGATAAGACTGTCACAACTTACTAAAAACATTATTGTATTGCCAGTGTGTTAAATCAGATTCATGGGTAGTTCATAGATTTATGAACTGACTATCCGTGCCACTGGTACGGTCTTGATGGCGGCATGGATTGATGTTGCTTAGTGCTTACTAATTTTACTAAATGTATGAATTTTTGTCCTCTAAAAGAAAACCTTATGCATGAGTAAAAGCATAATCACAAACTGTACGAATAGATGTAGTATTGCGACGCGGTGCCAATTCCATCTCTGATAACACAACATCTCCTATTGTCGGTGACAAGATAGAGACAAGGGACTGAGTCACTGTTTACGTTCCACCAGGCAACCTTCATCTTTATCTTGCACTAATGCCACAATGTCTTATCTTTTGGGTGATTCCAATTGTTCATAGTTTAACTTGTAAAACAAATACATTTGACTTAATGTTGTAGTTTTGTTTAGAATATGTTACATCTATTATGTATCTTATTATCAGTCAATAATATAATTAGGCAAAACAAATTTGGTATGGACTTCAGTAGTTTTATATATATGAGAGACTAATGTATAACAAAAATTATTATTCTAGTACTTGTTTGAAATTTTGAGTAAAACTAATGTTAAGTACTTTATTACTTCAAAGTAGTAGTAATCGTTCAGATATTTACGTCTAGACGTCCCCGCCCGGTCTGTGAAAGCCCGCGAAGCTACTGAGGAAGGAAGTGCGTGTTTACGTACGTCACGCACGCACTCACACACAAAAATAAACAGACGTTCTCATACTAGGCCTACACGTTGCATAACAGTTGGCAATATTATTTATATGTATGTTATTATGGTTAAGTAAAACGTTTAAATTTTGTGAGATTTTGTAGTTGATGCCGAAATTACTAAAATTGTGTAGGTACCACGAATAATTGTTGGCCTGCATAACTAGTCAGGATGGAGGAGAAAAAAATCTCTAGGTCATCCAGATCAGGTGGTCATGTGCACAGGTTATGCAATGGTCCTTATGTAGTAGGCCTACAGACACAGCTACTGCACACAATATACACCATCCTGTGTACATTGGCTCTGGAGCACAAAGGACCTGTGTCAGTAGTCAGGATGGAGGAGGAACAATCTCAAGGTCATCCAGGTCAGGTGGTCACGTGCACAGGTTATGCAATGGTCCCTTTAAAGTAGGCCTACATAAACAGGTACTGCACACAATATACACCATCCTGTGTACATTGGCTCTGAAGCACAAAGGGCCTGTGTCAGTAGTCAAGATGGAGGAGGAGGAACAATCTCAAGGTCATCCAGGTCAGGTGGTCACGTGCACAGGTTATGCAATGGTCCTCAGGATCCTCAAATAATACAGATACTGTACACAATATACACAATCCTGTATACATTGGCTCTGGAGCACAAAGAACCTGTGTCTGGATAGAGAAGAAACAATCTCAAGGTCATCCAGGTCAGGTGGTCAAGTTACTTGCTTATGTTATGTAAATAATGAACCCCAGGCTTCTACAAATGAGACACTGCTATTGGTTCATTTTAAATAAATATGTTGAAACTGCTATGTCAATGTCAACACTCATGGTGCAAATTGGTTTTTCAACCTGGAGGATTTCCGTTTCCTGTGGAAAATAGATTTTTAACAATTTAAATTATTCCAACCTTGTTAAAAAAATAAACAAATGAAATAAAAAAAAAAATCAACTCCAAATCTCTAAAAGAATGGTGGAACTCTAGTCCATATATTTTAAGACAACAATTTTCCAAAGAGCCCAGACTCTTAGACCCCCTAAAATCCTAAACATCTTTGTGAAGAGGCTTCCCAGGTGTTTTATGTTTAGGTGTCTGCTTTTGCAATATTGCTTTTAGTTTTAAGTTGGGCGTACACCAAATTTGACAACCAAAAGTTGACATTGATCTTTACCGCCTCTCCGCAGGAAACCAAACTTTAGTGGAAGACTTTGTTGTAGACGCGGCTTTAGAAAAACAACAAACCGCCGCCCCCTGGTAAATTTTATTACAATTACATCGCATGTTCTGATAGGCTTACGTGAGGAATGGTTAATGATTCTCATTTATTTGATTGATTCTACAGGACATGCAAACAAAAGTGCTTATTGATCACCATTGATTATACAGTATCTCTATTTTTACTAAAAAATAAAACCACTTTATTGGGCTCAACTGATTAAAAGACTTGGGTCTAATAGTTAAAATTATAGTAAAATGTAATAAATGTTTAATTTTTTGTTGAATTATTAATTAATTATTACTAGAGGTTGTCCAGTGGTCAAAAACTCGACCAAAAAATATAATGTACGTAACTCTCTATTTTCACCCCACGCTGTAAATAAAGCATGTATTGGAATTTCTTCCATTTTGTTTTGATTTTCTTTTTATATTTCGTTGTTATTTTGTCCTCTGCATGACAACACATATTAATTACGGGTCGCCGGAAGACTACCCCCCCAAGCAGGTCCCTACGTCATATTGACGTCAAAGACCGGGGGGGCAGTTTTCCAGTCACGGACACTCAAATTTAGTTGTCAAACAGTTCTAATCTAACCTAACCTAACCAACCAAACTTGCTGTAACATTTCTAAAATCGGTTTTATATTCACCACATGCCTTTTCTATTATCCAACGGAATTACTCGAATTAAAATTAAAATTACATAGCATGATTTGTCTAGGGGGGGGGTAGTATTCCAGTCGCGGACACGGTTTCCATATTGGTTAGTTAGCAGATTTTGTGACGTCACGTTTCACCTGGGGGGTAGTTTTCCGGGGGATAGTATCCCGCATCCCCTTAATTACTTTAAATTAAAAACTCATTTTTGTGTTTATTTTTTATTCTACAGTATCTATACTTATAAAAGGCAAAGCCCTCACTGACTCACTGACACACTCACTCACTCATCACTAATTCTCCCACTTCCCATTTACCTAGGAGGCTGAAATTTGGTACATTGATTCTTTAGGCATTAAATAGGAAAACTAAGCTGTTTTTATTCTGATCGGACTCTCGGGCTCCGCCCCAGTGGCTCTGGAGTTTCCCATGTTAGCCTTATGATTTTTCATATTTAAAAGGAATTAATGAATCTTAACAGAAGTTGGTTCTGTTCTATGATGTTGAATTGCATTAAAGTTACAATGATTACCAACAGGGTGCAGCACTATTATTTATTTTAATTTATGACAACAGCTAATTTGCAACCAAAAGGTGAGTGAGCGTAGCGAACGAACTTCAACCTGGAGACGAGTTAGCGTAGCGAACGAGCTAACCTGAAGGCAAGTGAGCGCAGCGAACGAGCTCCAACCTAAAGGTGAGTGAGCGTAGCGAACGAAGTAACACCAGGACGTGATTGAGCCATGCGAACGAGATCATATTGAAAATTAAGAAGTTAAACGGGGCAAAGCCCGCGGGTACAGCTAGTTTTAATTTATAAAGCGATTCTGCACATCTACAGAAAAATATATTTCTAACAGTATGCATAGATTTTCTCTGCAATGCTCACGAGCTGTGAAAAACGGTTTCCAAGAAACATGCTTGCCTATTAATTTATAAGATTAGTAATATATACTTCAGCCCCAAATGGTAAACTGGTACATTTAGTGTCTAGTCACAAAATAAACTTGATAAACTTCTTTTCTACATATTATCCTTCAACAGTTTGTGAACTGTGTTGGAATGTGGTATTAGTCATGCCATAACCCCAGGCAGTTCAGTTATACTTTCACATTAGGCCACCACAACCACTTGCTCCACCTGTTTGGTTGATGTCAATGATAAAATGTGAACACATGATGTACTATAGTCCATTCCATGTTCACCATGCATGGATTCATACACTAGGTATTTCAAATGGGAGTTTTAACGACACTAGCCACCCTAAAAACATTAGGCCCTAGAAAAACGCTCTAATGTTTACATTATTTTACACTATTTTACTACTACACTAATTTTGGCTAAGCCAGAGTCAAAATCCAAATCAATATCTCAAAATATTAATCTTTAAAATGCACAAAGATACATAATAAGTAAAACTTTCTTTAGCTCCTTTGCATGAGTCACAAGGACAATATAACGCAACTTGCATGATGATAAACATGACGATCCCCTAATGCTAACATTGTGACTGTCATAAGTCCTGTACTGTGCTGTATGGTGAAGATGAAAATTATGGTCATCCACAGGTTGTAACTTGGGGGACGTCATAAAACTTAAGTAAAAATAATCACAAATGAAGTATAACCTAAAAACACATAAGTAAAAGTTAAATGTTTGATATGATAATAGGAACTTTAATGAAAAATAACTTCTGTACAAAAGTTGCCATTCAAAAAGTTGTTACGATCGCCTCAGCTTAAGTCAGGTTCCTATTACCACATTTTATAAAAATTGTTCCAATATTACTTGAGTTATCGTGTTGACGGACACATCTGAGTGAAAATTTAAAAACGTACGTTTTCATGTCCCTGGCATTTTACTTCGTAGCTACTGGATTTGTAGTTTATTATTATGTGTTTTAATATTTTTTGGGATGGGGGCAACATGTTACACACATTTATTTGGTTTTAAATAGGTTCTAGGTATTTTTTTCGTATTTTTAAAGTCTCGAAATTCACGACCATGACGTGTCCCTAGGGTACATTTTCCAACTTTCACGCTGTTTTTAGACTAATTATTCATGCAGCAATATATAAAGCCATATTTTTATGTCATCAATGGTTATTAAACTTACAAAAAAGGAGCATATTATAATTTTATTGTCATTGCAAACTGACTACCATGACATAATAAGTCTGTCCCTCGATTTGGCGTCACGACCATTTGGGAAAATTTTTCAACTTTGGAGCACGACAGTGGCAAGCCTCGCGTTGATGGAGTCAGTTGGTTTTAGAGACTAGTTCGGGGTGTACGTCAGGATTGTAGTGCCGGTCGTTTCGAGTTGAAAGGTGGAATTACAAGATTAATACAGGAAAGGTTGTGTTTTTTGTAATTTTGGTGTGTCCATGACCGTACATAGTCATTCGATGAAGTAGACATGGTGTTAATTTTTGTTTATAAGATATTTCAATTGCTAGATTAACCTAGAAGTCCACTTTGTATCCTCGAACATGAGGTGCAGAGCTACCGCCAGAACAGAGCCAAATAACACGTAATTTCACGACCAAAGTTTCACGACCATCGCGGGTTTTTTCACGACCTATCCAGCCTTATGGATTATAGTGTGTTTGGTCGTGACAATAACTTTAATATAATTGTAATTTGAACAGTTTAGTTCAATTGAAACACATATTTTTATTATAACTAATAGTATAATTAAAGGATTGTTTAGAAAGATTTAGATTGTTTTATAAAATTCACGACCGTACCGCTTGTCCCTGACCATCACGTTTATGATTTCTGTCATAAAAATTTCAAAAATTAAAATATCGTCATATTTCAATGTTTTATACACAAAAGAAGCACGCCTCTATGCAAACATAACGATTTTTCGGGTCTCAGGTAAGTTTTTTCGGAGTTATACAAACTTAAAAAGATATTATTGGCTTTTTTTCAATTTTTTTGAGTTTTTTATTTTTTTCTAGAAAGACCAAATATACTAAAAGCTCAGTGGCCTTTTTAATGTATAATGGTCATAAAAGTAAATTAGTTTATAGCAAAACATAGTTATAAAAATAATATTAACTATTTTTAATATTCATTTAAACGTCTGTTATGGTCGTGACAGGATTTTGTGTTTTTCCACTAAAGATGCTCTTTAAAAAAAAAACTACCAAAGATATTGCGTTACCATGGACATTTTATGAAACTTCAAATGTTAATGAAATCAAAAAAATAATAAAAGTTTTGAAAAAAGGGGAAACAAATTTGCAAAGTGTGTTTCCTAAAAACGTACGTTTTTTAATTTTCACTCATCTACATGAATCTGTGTATATTTTGAAGTCTGTGGTGTCATTTATTTAAGAATGTTTTTGTTTATTTGAGGATTATTCACTGATACAGAACAAATATTTGAAAGTATGACTGTTTGTTTTGGTCAAAGGTTTGGTTCCTCTTGTTAAACGGAAACCCCCACCCTTGCATCAGTAGCTTAACTCCTCCCCATACATTAATTTTAGTCTATGAAAATAGTTGTTTGTGTTGATGGTTGAGACAAGAACTGAACGATTGAGTGAGATATCGGAATTGTCATTCATTAGCTGCAATGTGTATCAATTGACAAAGACATCTCTGTGTCAAAGACTAATAAACAGACAGACATTCACATTTCCTCACTACTGATATTAGCAAATTTTTTAGAAATAAAGACCTTTCTGTGTGTACAGTTGTCTCTTTTATCACTTTGTGCAAATCCCATGCATCTACGATTTTTTTTTGTGAAAGTTATAGGACTTTGACATTTTGTTATGGAAAAGGGTCATTTTGAGAAAAACTATTTTGAAAATTTCAAATACGCTTAAAAAGAGTTTTTTTTTTATTGAATAAACAATTTTTGTATCAAAAGAAAGCTAATAATGTCCTCTTTGGAAGCAATGCCAATTTTTGTCTTAACTCTCTGTAGTTTTCATTTAAATAATTGTTTTATCGAAGCATGTCGTAAAAATCATATTTCAGAAAAGGGGCCTCTTGTTTCCTTTGTTATTTCTCCATAAGATAAAAAAGGGACCTCTTGTCGGAACCGCAAAATTTGTGGTTCTCCGTGAACTGAACTTTGTTGTAGTTCTCTAAATTTCCACTAGAATGCAGGATAATTCATTTTATTGACTTAAAGTCTGTTTATAAAGTGATTATTAGAAATGGGGCCTCTTGTCATTATGGCAAAATAAACATTGAGCAACAAGAGATACCGTACCTTTTATCAGACCAAACAGAGGCTAACAAAATGATTTATTTTGACCTTTTACATCTTCAATTCGATATTTTAACCGCTACTGTCCTGTTCTATGTTAAATGAGGTACCAGTAATCGATAAAAAAACAAATTTCAATATTTTTGACCTTGTTTACTTAAATCGGCCGTAAAGAAAATTGTGCATCGCTGACAAGAGGTTCCTTTTCGCATTCCACATGACATATCTTTATTTTTTTAGTTTGAATTCACAATTAATAATTATTAGTTTATCTTTCAAAAAATGTCTGTAGAATTTAGACTATAATTTGGGTTGGCAAGACCAATAACAATTTGTTGTAGAAAAGTGATACAAAGTCTTATTAATAAGTCTAAATGTTTAATATTATAATGAAGGAATGATTTATTTTTTGTTTAAAATATTTCAGAGTGCGTCATGTGATAGTGATACAGTAATCTGTATTTATTTTTTTGTAATTTTTCCTCATGAGAATTGAACCTTTTGTGCATCCTTGAACAATAATAACATAGTTAAACAGATTCAAATAGTTCCAAAAACTAATTATCATAGAGAGTATGTTCTGTTACTCCTTCTACTGTATCAGAAACTACAATAGACGCCGTGTTATAATTTTTTTTTCAACCAATCAAAACCGCTATGGGTTGATACCCAAGGATGTGCATAGATCTTGATTTTAATTTGTATTTTTACTTCATATATAATATTTTTGTAAGGTGGTAAAGATTTTTTCCCAATGTGTAAGTGTATGCAAATTTAAGATGAAGATATACTCCCATACAATTCATCTTTGCTTTTTACTCGTGGAGTTAATTTGTCTTCGGGTGGGTCACCACAGAAAAAATTATTACAAAAAAATACCGTGCCTTCAGTTTTTTTTTTAGTTTTTTGAACACTGGCTATATCTATAGTAATAATAATGAAACTAAATATATAATAGAATAAATAAATTAAATTGTTGTACTGATGTGAGCTGTGTTCTGTTCAGGTTGGAGCCGAGCGTCAGGTCTCCTTTGACAACGGCTTGGATGGTTCAGTGGCTGAGGATTGCTTCTTTGCCATGAGGGCCTTCCAGAAGGGATTTTCATTCGCCTTTGTTGAAGGTGAAATGTGGGAGAAGTCACCATTCTCTCTGTGGGATTTTGTCCAACAGCGTAAACGGTATGTTTTTCTCTTACATGTAAGCTAAATTTAATATAACTAATACAGTAAAACATAACTAACTCAGCAATTTGAGGACCCAGAGGTTGACGAGGTTGGGGGTTGTTGAGTTATCCAGAACATTGAAATTTTTAATGGGTTTCAATAAGCGAACACATAACAGACTAACTTTTACATATAAATTTATTACTTAGGTGCTGGTAAGTTTTTTACATATTGAGTAAACAATTGTCAAAGAAATGTTGAATATTCTACAATTAACACTAAATGTTCTGAAATATTGCTTTTTGGGCGTATGTCCTATCAGCTGTTAGTGACTGTCGAGTTAGTGAGGTTTTACTGTATTTTGTAAAACTTCCGAACACTGAATGTAACTTACAAAAAATGTTAACTTAATTTTGAAATGCTACTTTTACAGCAAAGCAGTTTTTACATGAGAGAAGTTTGAAGTTTTAACCTTTTTTTTTTTTTTTAAGAGGTTGGCGGCCTCTTTTAACCTTGCATTTGCCCGTCCACATAGACTAAGCGCCCGTGCGTGGATCGTTTGCAGCAAAGCAAGGAGTGAGCCGGTACAGTACAAAGGTGAACTGTACTGATAAAATGTTATTGGCAGTGACCAGGATCCGAACCCACGACATCGCTGCCTTGGGCCTGAAGTCCGCGACGCTACCGACTGAGCCACCGACTCACTTAAAAAGAAAAAAAAAAAATAAAATAAATTTTTTATTTGTATACAAAATTTGTTACAGTAAAACCCCTTCCAACCGCACCCTGACCATCCAAAACCAGGAAAGAAATTTAAATAACTTAAAATTAGTTAGGCGCCAGGAAATGTTGGGTCGCCGGAATTCTACCCCCGGATATTTACCCCCATGAAAAAACGCCTACGTCATTTTGACGTCACGAGGGGCGGGGCCTATACACGGTCGAGAAGCAGCCCGCGACTGGAAATCTACCCCCGGACATCTACCCCCGGACATCTACCCCCGGACATCTACCCCCGGAAATCTACCCCCGGACATCTACCCCCGGAAATCTACCCCCGTGGTCAGCTACGCTACGTATCGGCCAAGATGCATTGTTGTAATAATAATATCTATGGTTCTTACCGTCAACACAATCAGGGGTAATATTCCACTACGGCCGTTTCAGAGATGACTCCATCGTCAGGTGCGTAGTGGTACACTAAACTATAGTCTTGTCACATGTAACACGAATTGTCTTCATTTGCATTGCGTCAGGGGTTGAATAAATAATACACATATAAGCACAGGACGGACACACGAAAACACGAATACACGAAAACATTTAGAGCACGTGCACGGCTTGAAAACTGACGACCGACTGTATCCGGTCCTATGCATTGTTGTAATTGATTTCATTAATTGGTTTATGTAAATCAACGGCTCTTCGGTTATGCATTAGCTTATTATGCGAATTAATTTTTTTTTGTAAAACGAAAAGTCAAAAAATACTTTATTCTTTTTGGGCAATAATATACCCCAAGTCGTTGCCAACACAACAATCAACACAACAGGTGTGTCACCAAAACGATGATACCATCAAAAATATTTAAAAGTAAATAATAAGAAAGCATGAATATGCTTTCTTATTATTTACTTTTATAATAGCATATTTAGAAAAAATATATTGATTTGAGAATACCTAGTTTTTTAAAACTGCAGAATCTTGTAGTTGTTTTAATCCCAATAACATAAGATAAATGTTATTTGTCCACCTTGTTGTTGTTTGTTGTACCTTATTTAGCCATTTAGCTACGTAAATCAAATATGTAAAATACTGTACCTATTCGATCAGTGGTCGTTTCAAAATTGCGACATAAATGTTAACTAGTGACATCGATCTCTGTAGTAATAGAGCTCGATGACTAGTAGTCATCATTCCAGTTTTTTCTCTTTGTACTGTGTTTAGGTCGTGGCTTGATTTTAACATGTGCTTTGATTCTCTGTTTTGTTTACATTTACGTCGTTATTATGTAAGCACCAGGGCAACCCATAAGTCCAATGTTAAAATAAAAAAAACTTAGGGTTACTTTTAATTATATAGGCAGTATAATAAATTCAAGTTTGTTTCGTCTAAACCTTCCAAACGTTTGACAAAGCAACCTTGGTAAGTTTGGCTAAAATATGTTCCGCCGTTATTGTGTTAATTTGTTAGAAAGTTTGCATTGAAGTCGTTCCCAAAGAGCTTCGCTTCGCTCCACTCATTACTGTTATACTTTGAGAAATAGTTAAACATATATTTAATATGAAAACTAGGCTTATGGCCGCACTAAAATATAATGGAATTATACTGGAAAAATGAACAGGCGGAAACGACATCTAGACGTACCTGTCATCTACTGTAGACTGACGATTTCTGCATGGTCAAGGGTAGTGGGGATTCTTATCGGTCACTGGAATCTATTGTTCTATTGTAATGACTAATGTAAGACTTTGCTTCCGCCAAATCATGTTGCCTCTTGCAAATACTAACTAATATATTTCTTCTGGATTCCTTATAGGCTAATTTAAATAAAATAAATATTCCTTTTTCATTTATAACAATTCCTCCCCCCTTAAAAAAAAACTTTCTTCTTGTATATACAAGGTGGGGAGTCTCTTCATGTTTATTTACAAGTTAAATCTGTGAGGTAAGCGTCGAACCCTCTGCGATCGACGCACAGCCTCAGTGTCATAAGTCTTGTCCGGGTTTATGTTTGTTTCCTTGGGAGACGTAACTGGAGTCTTGACTGGTGATTTATGTTTCATTTGTGGTGTTTCTATTTCTGATGGTTTTTTTCTGTCTGGACTCGGTTGAAAGATTTCCCTTGGAAAACGTACAAGTATGTCGTCATCATCTGGTTGTTCTTCTTTGGTGTTGTCCGTACGCAGGTGGTCAACATGAACAAATCTGGTTTTACCATCAACTCTAACCAAATATGTCATTGGGCTAATGACTTTAGTAATCACACCAGAGTGCCAATTTACATTTTCATTTCGGACGGTTCGAACGAACACATGATCGTCAACATTGAATGAGCGTGGTTTGCCTCTATGAGCATTAGCAGATCTTACAATTTTACCTTGCTTTAAGTTCATGTCGTTAGCCAGATGCGGTTTTAAAAGGCTGAGATGTGTCCTTGGCTTAAATTTGAAAAAGGCTTCGGATGGTGTGACTCCAGTTGTAGAATGTGGAGTGTTCCGATAAGAAAACAGGAATGAATCTATGCGATGTTGCAAGGTTCGATTTGTCTTATGGGCCGAGTCGTGAAGCATTTGTTTCAAAAAAGCATCTTTGACCGTCTGGACAGCTCTTTCTGCCAATCCGTTCGATGGTGGATGGTACGGAGGCGAAAACACATGGTGTACCCCATTTGACCTCAAAAACTCCTTGAACTCAGCTGATGTGAACTGAGGGCCTCCGTCGGTGACTACGGTACAAGGTAAACCATAGGCTGCGAAACAATGACGTAGTTTTTCGATTGTCTTGTTAGAGGTTGTCGATGACATAAAGAATACCTCGATCCATTTTGAGTGACTGTCTACTATCAACAAAAAATCTTTGCCTTCATACTGAGCAAAGTCAAGGTGAATCCTCTCCCAATTATGCTTCGGCCAGGACCACGGTTGCAGTGGTGCTACGGTTGCTGACTTTCTTGTAACTTGGCAAATCTTACATTCTTTCACCATTTCCTCTATTTCCTGGTCGATTTTTGGCCACCAGACGTAGCTTCTTGCAAGTGCCTTCATCTTGGATTCTCCCGGGTGTTCAGCATGAAGCATTAAAAGAACCTCCTTCCGATGTGTTGGTGGAATCACCACCCTACTCCCCCATAAAAGGCAGTCTTTCTCAGTAGACAGTTGTAAGGTTTTGTCCATGTAAGGTTTCAGAGCCGGGTCTTCGGTATGATTAGGCCATCCATTAGTTGTGTATTCCATGACTCTTGATAGTGTTGGGTCGAACTTGGTAGCCAATCCGATCTCCCTATGAGTCACAGGCAGCTGGTCTACATTGCTGAAAAAATTTACTTCACCTTCCTCTAGGCCTAAGTCATTGTTAGTGCTGCTGTCACACGGAAGGCGTGAGAGGCAATCAGCATTGGATATTTCAACTCCCCTTTTGTAACGGATGGTGTAGTCATACGCAGAGAGCGTTAAGGCCCACCTTTGAACTCTGGCCGCAGCTAAGGTTGGTACTGCTTTGGTTGGACCCAAAAGAAAGATTAGTGGTCGATGGTCGGTCACTAAGGTGAATCTGCGTCCATACAAAAAATTATGAAATTTCTTCACAGCAAATAAGAGTGCGAGCGCCTCTTTCTCAATTTGGCTGTACTTGATCTCGCACTTAGTCAGAGTGCGACTCGCAAAAGCGATTGGGCGCTCCCTACCATCTGGTAATTGATGAGCTAAAACACATCCTACTCCATAGCTCGAACTGTCACAAGTTACGACAATATCTAGTTTAGGATCATACGGCATGAGTACATTGTTCTTAAGTAAGAGTTTTTTACTATTTTCAAAAGCATTTTGGCACTTATCACACCATTCCCATTTTACATCATTTTGAAGCAGTTTATAGAGAGGTTGTAACAGAGTGGACAGATTAGGCAGGAATTTTCCGTAGTAGTTGAGCAAACCTAGGTATGATTTAAGTTGCGATACATTTTCAGGTTTAGGTGCATTTACGATTGCATCCGTAAGTGCCTTGCTTTGGTGGATGCCTTGTTGGTCTAGGCAATGCCCTAGGAACGTGATACGATCCTTGAAGAACTCGCTTTTATTTGAGTTAATTTTCACGCCATATTCATGGAGACGATGCAAAACCGCATCGACTCTTTGAGTCATTTCCTTGACATTTTGGGAGTAGATCAAAATGTCGTCTAAATACGCCTTGGTATTCCCTAATCCTTGTAGGATTTTGTCCATTGTTAGTTGAAAAAGTGCACCTGCACTCGTGATACCAAACGGGAGGCGAGCAAAGCGAAACAATCCCTTGTGTGTGGTAATTGTCAGTAATTCCTGTGAAGGTTTATTTATTCTAAGTTGATTGTACGCAGCGGACAAATCTAGTTTAGTGAACAACTTAGCACCCGCTATACTGGAAAAAATATCCTCGGGGTTCGGAAGAGGATAGTGGTCCGTCCTAATATTTGGATTTAGAGTGACCTTGAAATCCCCACAAAGCCTTACTTTGTTGTTCGGCTTTGGAACGACTACTATAGGTGTTGCCCATGACGATTGTAGCACAGGATAAATTACCCCATTTTTCTGCAAGGTTTCGAGTTCATTCTCGACTGCAGATCTGAGTGCATAAGGCACGTTTCGTGCTTTACAAAACACAGGCTTGACATCCTCTTTCAAAACAATGTCCACAGACATATTTTTAATTTCCCCGATTGATTCATCAAAAACATCGGAATATCTCTTCTTAAAATCTGAAATAATATTTGGAACGGACTCACCATTTCCAAGCTGGTGCACCATCAAGTCTTCACTGCGTGTAGGCTTCACACCACTCCAGTCCAATTTGATCTTCTCAATCCAATTACGCCCCATGAGCGTAGGCTGTTGCGGTCCCGTATTTTTCACAACGACCACAGGTAGCTGTAGATGTCCTTGTTGAGTTGTGACGTTAACCTTAAACTCACCAACAACGTTGATTTTTTCACCAGTATAGGTTTTTAATTTAATACCAGAAGATTCCAATATTGGCAATTTATCCTGAAATTTTTCATAAAACACAGAATCAGGCATTACGGTCACCACTGCACCAGTGTCGATGACCATTTCAACTGGAACGTCATTCAAAATCATTTGAGTAGTAAAACTATTTATTTTACCGTCATTACCAGCATAGGCTACGGTATACAATGCATGACCCTGATCTTGGGACAATTCTTCATCTGCACTATCAGACTCACATAGGTTTACCTTACCATGTGATTTGAACTTAGGCCTCTGCCTATTATTACCTTTAGATTTGCATACACTAGCTAGATGCCCTTTTTTATTACAATAAAAACAGGTTGCATCAATGAAATGACAATTCTTGGAATCATGGGATTTCCCACAGCGGAAACATTTTGGACTGTAAGAGTCTTTAGACATTTGAGGTCTTGGTTGATGTGAATTACGTAGGCCTATCTTGTTTGATTTCTTGACAAAGTTTACTTCGGCACAAAGGCCTATATGAGAATCAGGATGTAGTGACCTGACATTTTTGTCTGCATTTTCAATGAGTAGAGAAAGCTCAAGTGCTTTGGGAAAATCTAATGTAGTACCCTCAGCAAGAAGTTTGCTTTGGATTTGAGATGATTTTAGTCCACATAAAAATCTATCTCGCAAAGCCTCATCCAGAAAATCACCAAAGTTGCAAGTTGAAACTAGCTTTTTAAGCCTAACAGAGTATTCAGATATACTCTCCCCCTCTCTTTGAGAAGCTTTGTTGAAAATAAAGCGTTCATATGTTGTATTAACCTTAGGCACAAAGTGAGCTTTCAAAGCCTTAATTATAAAATCAAAAGTAGCTGTTGCATCACCTATCTTAACTGGGTGAATAAGATCTTTCAGAGTTGTATAAAGGGTAGGACCCATAATAGAAATAAAAAAAGAAACCTTATTTTCAGGCTTGATACTGTTGATTTGGAAGAAATGATCCAAGCGTTCAGAATAGTTTTCAAAACTTTCAAGTTCTTCATTAAATTCTGTTATCTTACCAATTACTTGTTTGGAAGACATATACTCATAGAAATTAAATAACTTACAGTAAATCACACTTCAGAATCGAAAATATACTTCAATCAACGTAAATTGGCATCTTCAACTTCAAAACATAACCTATCTTGGATGTAAACACTTGCGGCATAAATTTATTTGCAACCGCTACTTGTCACTGTTCCAAAAAAAGAAATAATAGGTTTCACTTGAGTAACAACTCCAACTGGTAATAGTTAGACTCAAAGACTGTAACTGTGATTTGTAACCGTTCACTGGAACTGTTCCAAAGTAACTGATACTTGCCCAAAATGGCTGATTTTCGACCGATCTTTGCATGAAATATGCAAAACTTTAAACACTGATTTTAACACTTTTGCACGAGTGAAATTCGATTAAAAATACCTCGTCGCCACTGTTATACTTTGAGAAATAGTTAAACATATATTTAATATGAAAACTAGGCTTATGGCCGCACTAAAATATAATGGAATTATACTGGAAAAATGAACAGGCGGAAACGACATCTAGACGTACCTGTCATCTACTGTAGACTGACGATTTCTGCATGGTCAAGGGTAGTGGGGATTCTTATCGGTCACTGGAATCTATTGTTCTATTGTAATGACTAATGTAAGACTTTGCTTCCGCCAAATCATGTTGCCTCTTGCAAATACTAACTAATATATTTCTTCTGGATTCCTTATAGGCTAATTTAAATAAAATAAATATTCCTTTTTCATTTATAACAATTACTAAATGGACTAATTAATTTTAATCACATTTCTTCAGAGAATATTCTCAAACGTTCAAATAATCCTTCAGAATGACAGCTGGGGGTTCTACCTAATGATAAAGAGAAAATGATCAGTATGGAACATAATTAAAACTTGTACGCGATATGGTGGAAGACCAAATTACATTTTCTTAGCGCCACTGTAACCTTTCCCGAAAGGCAGCGCAGGTGTTTAAATAGTTTCAACCCTTCAAATGGTTAGCGAAATGATAAAGAGTGACGTTTCCTCTCAAGACTATCTGTTTCTTTCAAGGAGGTCATTGGGAAAACCTACCAAACCAGAAACCAAAACCAGCCATATCGGACTATTAGAAGAGGGAGTGTGTTTCATATTTTTATATAGGTCTTTAAATATTTGTAATATAGTTATTTTTTATATTTTTTGTCATTGCAGCTTCTGATTTAGCTCGAAAAAAAAATAAGTAGTTTGATTTATTGCTCTATGATTGTTTGTTACTGAGGTATTGAGAGGTAAACACTTTACGGTGTCCCAATTTTATTCGTCCTATTAATATAGCCTACGTGTTATTGATGTTCGTAGGAAAGTCAAGTATGGCTTATTTTAAAGATGACATATTTAAGTTTTTTTTAGTATGATTCAACAAAAATCAGCTGTCCATTGTTGTGAGCTCGCTTGAATTTTCAAAACATAAACAAACCACACAGTTGCATTATGAATGTGCAGTTAAAAGCACAGCGTCTTGAGTGGTTCATTGAGACTAAATCAGTGGTTAAAGTAAAAAGAAGATTTCGCACTGTATACAATGTAAATCCACCATCCAGAAACAGTATGCAGCGATGGTACAGGTAGTTTAAGGATTCTGGAAACATCGGCCAGACGGATGAAACCTTCCCAGTCCCATACGGTGGCCTCCTAGATCTCCAGACATTACGCCTTGTGTTTTTTTTTTCTATGGGGATTTGTAAAAGATCAAGTGTATAACTTGCCGATCTCAAACTTAGATGAACCTAAAGCAAAGATAAGGGAAGCCTTTGGAAAATATCCAATGAAATGCGACACAATATGTGGTCTGAGGTTGAACACCGCCTTGACTTTCTCCGAGCGAACAACGGAGAACATGTAGAGGTTAGGCGGTGAAATCATGTTGGGAAAAACTTAGAATGTTAAGAAATAAAATGTATATAAAGTTAACTTTTTATCTTTAAGAATAAAGTGTTCATGTCAGTTTACTTTTGATCCATTCTTTTTGGAACACCCGGTATATATATATATAGGCCTATATTAAGCGTTATACATTCTCTGAATATAAGAATGTGCTACAATGGGTCTTAGGCTTTAAAATGACACCTCAATCGTAAAAATCGACGAAGTAGGTCAGGTGAAAATGGACTGTTACAGCTTATTGAATTAGGAAGATAGATAATGTTAAACATGACAACGACATATCGCATGCTTTATACTGGATATTAGAAGCTAATGAATAACCGAAGAGCCGTTTATTTACATAAACCAATTAATAAAATCAATTACAACAATGCATATTGGCCGATTCGTAGCGTAGCTGATAACGGGGGTAGATGTCCGGGGTAGATTTCCGGGGGTAGATGTCCGGGGGTAGATGTCCGGGGGTAGATTTCCAGTCGCGGGCTGTTTCTCGATCGTGTATAGGCCCCGCCCCTCGTGACGTCAAAATTACGTAGGCGTTTTTTCATGGGGGTAAATATCCGGGGGTAGAAATCCGCTACCCCGAAATGTTTGTCCTAGCACTGGTAGTTGGGCTGGCTTGGCCACCAAAATGTTATGGAGAAGATGATAACACGCATCTCATACTGAGAGATTGATATTCTAGAGATTCGTCAATGATAAAAAAAAGATTTTGTGTATACAATGATTGTGGATATAATGACCAAAACAAAAAAAAAATCCAGCATAAAAATGGAAGCAGCATGGTTAATGAAGCAGTATAAAAATACAGTTTTAGATCTCTTTAAACTAAAGTGCCTTTAAATTTCAACCATTACTAGTCAAAAAGGTAGGTTATCTAAAACGGCCTCGCCACATTTATTTAGCTTATTAGAGTGTTACTCTAGCCAGCCTACCACACACAGATATGTTAATACTGTCATGTGATGTACAGGTGGCTGCAAGGCATTCTCCTGGTGGTTCACTCCAAGCAGTTGGCTGCCAAGACCAAGTTTCTCCTGGCCATCTCCTGCTACTCCTGGGTGACAATGCCTCTCTCTACCTCTAACATCGTGCTGGCTGCTCTGTGTCCGATCCCCTGCCCACCCGTCATGGATTTTCTCTGCGCTTTCATTGGAGCAGTCAACATCTACATGTACGTGTTCGGTGTCGTCAAGTCCTTCTCCCTCTATAGGTTCGGCCTTCTGCGGTTTTCCCTATGCATTGCAGGCGCTCTCTGTACCATACCTGTCAACATCTGTATAGAAAATCTCGCGGTAATTTGGGGACTTTTCGGGAACAAACACAAATTCTACGTGGTCAACAAAGAGCTGAGGCCGCCGGTGACGGTTTAGAGCGTTCCTTCATTCCATCAGCACAAAGTCACCTTCATCCCGGTCCAGCTCTGTTCATCTGACTCTACAGGGTATGAGTATTTTGTTAGTTTTTGTATCCAAGACTGATTTGTGTTTTCTGTACATAAGCAACGTTGAAAGAAGTTTTATATCGCCATACAATACTTTGATCAGTGTTATTCATTTACACTTTTAAGTCTTTGCCTTATTTTTCAGTTTGAATCTACAAAAGTTCACCCTTCATTACTGATTATTTGCCATCTGGAAACATCCATCTGATTGTTAACAGATATATAATGTATGTGGTTTATTTACCAGTAGAAGTTCTTGTCCACAGTCAGATTGGCATAGCTGCAGCTTAACACCTGAACTGTACTTACCTAATGTTCAGTCATATACTGGATCTCGCCTGAACAAAGAATGAGGTCTTACAGCCGAGTTTGTGTGCATCTTGTAAATATTTATCACTATTACATAAAACATTCATTTTGTAATGTTTACAGTGTTATATAATATATACATAATTTTGCTGCATATTAGATTGTTAATTTATTTGTATTATGAAGCTTAGGTACTTAAAACACTTCCTAAGCAGCAGCACGGTTATTTTTTGGTTAATTTTACAAAAATTGTGTATTTGTTCATTTTAGCATATAATTCGTGCAATTCTTTAATCACTATCAAATTGTCAAAGTGAGTTAAAGCAAAATTTAATACCACACTTAAAAAGATTAAACTTTATACTACAGTGATAATTTTGACTTACCTAAATGAAAACTTCTGGTATATTTTCAATTTTGTATAAATGATGTAAAATAAATTCTAAGTTTTAATTGGTAGTATTTTTATACAAGCTCGCAAACAATATACTGCTGAGCAGTATAATGAGGGTTTGCAGTCTTTGTCATAAAAATTAAGTTGAATATATCATCGGTTAGTTTAATAACCTAAACAATATAATTTGTTGAGGACAGTTGAAATGAAAGTCTATTGTTTAAGTTAACTATTTAACCTTTAAAGTGAACTATTTAACCATCTATAAAACACAGTATACTGTATTTTTCTGCTAAAATGACCAAATACCTAATAGAATTGTATTTGTTTTGTGAGCCTCATATATTGAGGTTTTATTGTGATATATTATTAGAATTTTATAATTAATTTTTGTCCTTAAGCAAGCAGCTCTGTAGAAGTGCCAGCTGACTTAGATAGTCGTAGGAACACTGACATTCTGTAGTTCTCTGGCAGAAAATACTCTTGCTACAGGTAATTTGTGGCTAATCACTCTCACGATAGATTTAATTATTTATTACTTGCACATTATAAGCCAACATATCTTTTATTGTATATTACAATTATGTTTTTATAAAGTAAAAATGTATGTGGTATTGATTACTCAGTTTACATCATAACTGTGTTAAAAAATGTCTATATTACTTAAAAGTTTCTTTTTAAGGCTCTTGTAATCCTACGGTTAAACCAGGGTGAAATTTTTTTTGTTTTTGTTATTAATTTTAAAATATTTCTTATCAAAACAAATATTATAATACGAAGAAACACTCTGGTATGTGTTAGTTGAATTGATTCAACAACAACTTTACTTGTTATAATTAGAAACTAAAGTCTTAAATGGAACCTAGTTCCGTTCTATCAGTGATGTTAAAAAGAATTTGTATTGGAACAAAATTAAATTTGTAACATGCCCTATTTTAGGTGTTGTATTGTATGAGGGGCGATGGTCACAGCACGTCAACCGAAACTTATTGTGCATTAATTTAGGTAACTCGTTGGATGTGATTAGTGTTCATATACCGATAAATTAAATATAGTTGCATTTTAAATAGAAGTACAGTCTGTGGTGGTAATGTAATGTAATTGAAAATTAGCATAAGGAATAATTAATTTTTAGTAATTGCAATTTCTTGCCGAAATGTTTTACTTAGTAGAATTTCTTGCTTAGTAAGGACTTAAAAGTTTTATTTTAAAATGCTAATGTTGTTATTATCTTTTCTGTTTATTTGGTCTCGCAATTTTTATTTGAGCCATAAACCGTTACCGTACAAAATTACAAAAATCTTCTGAACAAGGAATTTATTGCATAATGGCTATTTTCAGTACAAGTAATTCTTTGTTCTATCGATACATAGTTATTTCTATTTGCATCAATTGGCTCTTAGCTAATGGTAATAGTTTGTTATGATTATTTTCAAAGATACTTGTATAGCCAATGCAAATTTTTTCATGTCTCGTAACATCTAAATGCCTTGGCCCACTTAAATGTTATAGCCTATACGCTATGGACATATATTATTTCGTCAGCCACTGTATGACTTTATCATATGAATTAGTACTATTCCCTAAAAATAGTGTTGTAAGGCAATGTTTTGTTGATCTTCAATCAATAAGCTTTTTATCTCGTTTGAGAAATACTTTAAACAGAAGTCAATAAGGTGAACCAAATCCTCAGCTTAGAAGATTAGAAAAATACTTTAATAAACAGAACAATTTAAAAACTTATAAAGTTATGAATAATAATAAATGAACAAGTTTTAGCAACAAATTATAAGCTTTAAAAGTACTCTGCTTAACTAAAGCTTCTGAAGAAACGAATATCGTTTGAAACAAATTACTTATAATATATTTTAAACGTTTTAAAAAACAAAAATGTGATAGCCACAAATTAACTGTTTACTTAGACCTAGAATGTTTATTACATAGCCATTGCTAAGTCTTGTCAAATATTAGTCTATTCCATCTATGTAATATTCAAGCAAAGTATTCTTAGGTAATAAACATTAAATAATTACTATTGAGTATTTAAAAGTTGAGTAACTAAGTTACATTTTGTTACACAGTACCTACTACTATTGTATTTAGTTGTTAAAATGAATCTAGACTTAAATATGAAAGTGTGAATCCAACTTTACCTTGAAATAAAAGGAACCTGTTTTAATACAACAATTATTTACATTGCTCATGCAATTTTATGAAACCTTTTTATCCATACTGTGTAAAGCCCCTTTACCCCCAATTTAACTGAAACATGGTCAACCAAAAGCGTAGTAAAAAATTCAAAGTTAGCCTGGCCAATGGAATTTAATAGTGCTGATGAGTACACAAATGACCTGATATTATGATAAGGATAAAGCTCGTTTTCTTTTTTAAAGAAACAATTTTTTGATAACAGTTGTAGGTTTACAGGTTAGAACATACTCCACTGTACTTTTTCTCAATAAGCTAAGCTATTGATTTGTGCTAAGAAACCTACTTACATCACATTTCCAAGCGGATGGTATCACTACCCTTTTCGGCCCTTTCAAACCTAACCCTTTTCCAAGGCCTCAACCTCAGATTCCCAACAAGTACAGTCTGCGCCACCTAATTGAGGACTATAATAATTATGCATATGAGGATTTGAGGAAATGATTGATATGAGTAAACATCTATGTAGTGAAGTCGGCACTTGTACTGATTATTAGAAAAGTGAAGTTTGGAGGTTACTCAGAAACAGCACTTGGAAATAATGTGTACCTGTAAAATATTTACACAATAAATCATTACTCTTAGAATTATGAATTTTCATATATAAATGCACACAAACCTCACACTTGTATGCAATGCCTTTATAACCGAGTTCAAAATTTAATATACTTGAAATACTTACTTACTTGAAATACGTCTTCTACATCGTTGACCGACATGTCGGATAGATTGTGTCATGTTACTATTTACATATAAACACTATAAAACCATTAAAAAATATCTACATATACTTTTACTTCTACTTTTGTGGCGGACGTGTCACGTTAAAAAAAGATATAGATGTAGATAAAGATATAGATTAAATAGCAATATATGCTGGCCTAACTTAAAAATATATAAAACCAAATAGGTGAATTAAAACCAGGTTTAATTGGAATAACCTAGGATACTAAATCCTGAATAATTTTACTACTATGCCGGGTTAAAGCACGGCCGCCTTTAACTCCAGGCCTTCGAAGTGGCAACGTCGCAAGTAGGGTTGTAACAGAGCTGTTTTGTTTGGAAGCAGCTAAATGGTATTTGTGTATTTACGAAAGCTTGGTTACTAGACTATGAAAATATTTACTCCGCTTTAAACCTAAAGATATATATTAAATTCATATTGTTTTGGTTTTTAATTATAAATATATGTTTCCATAAAAGTCAAGTCGTTATAGATGAATATGACAACATCCATGAAACCTTTAGTAAAACCTTCATTGAAAGATTCAACTATCTTACTAATATTATAAATGTGAAAGTTTGTGTGTTTGTTTGTTTGTTTGAAGTTCAATCACGCATAAACTACTGGACGGATTAGACTGAAATTTGGCATGATGGTAGCTCACATCCTCGATTAACATATAGGCATATTCTTATCTCAAAAATCCATTCGGGCTCCGCCCCAGTGGCTCTGTAGTTTCCCAAGTTAACCTTATGAGTATTCATATTTAAAGGGAATTAAAGAATTTAGTCAAATCAAATCTAGTTATAAGTTACGTATAAGATTTACCAACAGGGTGCAGCACTTTAATTATTTTGCATTTTTGAAAACAGCTAATTTTATCTAAGCAGCAACAAAAAACTTTGATATGCAATGAGAACTGTCAAAGTAGGATTGTTTACAGTTATGTTTGTTTTCAATTTCATGAATAATTTGTGATATTTTGCGAATTTTTAATATATTTTTTCTCTATTGTTTAGGTGAAGTGGTAGAACATTATGGCTATGGTAGATGTGTAATACTATTGTATACCGTAAATTTAAAGAAGCAAATTTTATTAAACTGTGTCCTCTCTCAGAATTGCAAACGCTAAGTTAGAGTATAACTGCGATAAGCATTTTACACTTATATGCCAACCCCTACGAAGGACGGGTACTCTGCTAGTTATTCACAGTTAAGGGAAACAAAAAAAAACTCTGAAAAACATCAGGCCTTATTTAACTTTGCATTTACCCAGGTAAATACAGTTGACGTCATTACAATAACTAACCAAAATAATTTCAATTGAAGCATATAAAATCGTGACGGACAGGGTATGCTGGAAATCAGTTAGGTACCTAGTTTTTAAGGAATAATCGTGACAGACAGGGTATGCTGGAAATCAGTTAGGTACCTAGTTTTTAAGGAATGTGAAGAAATGTTATCGCTATTAAAAATTACTCAAATTTGTAAACGTAGTAACGTACTGGCACGAATGGCCGAATATCAAATATTGCTATTTGTCATTCAACATTATCAAAGACGAAGATGAACATGGACAACCTAATGTGGCTGTGACTGCTGTGAGTGGGAAACGTTTTTGGAAAACACTAAAAAACAAGAGCAGCTTTTGAAAATGTATAAAGTATTTACAAGAGACGTTGATTATATTGGACTGTTATGATCATCGTGAGTATTTCCATTAGTTACATAATCTTTTAGTTGACTCTTTTAAATTCATCGGAAATTATGACTGTTATTCGTTTTTACGCAACTCCTGTAACACTTTGCAATTGCTCGATTTCGATCAACATGTACTCTAGTTTCAATAAATTTATGTCCATAAATTTAAATCAATAAAGTACGAATTAATGGGCTGATCGTCACCTGTCTGCCATGTTATCTTATGGGACGTCGGACGTCGGACACTAAACAACCCTACTTGCGTTGCGACGTTGCCAATTCTACCAGGCCGTGGCCTGGAGTATAAGGTGGCCGTGGTTAAAGATGGCCGAGCCGTGAGTAGGGTATTAAATGTACTTATTAAAAGCTGACAATATATTTTTTTCTCCGACGACGTAGCTAGCTAGACATTTGCATTTTACTTTACTTGCATTACTTACATTCTGCCTTTACTTGCGGTACGGGTACAGCTCTTGACAAATAAGCTGACACTTTGCCTAGCGCGGGCAGTGTAGGCAGTAGGTGGATGGAAGTAAGGAAAAGACCAGACTGCAAACATTTCTTCTGACTCACGGGGTTGACTCTCCGTGTTTCACGTACTGGCCGCTTTCAGTAGAGTCCGGAGGACAGTTTACGCAACCCGCATGACAGCATAATATGATGTTTTTGAAATAGATACTAAGATACAGTACTATTAGCGATCGGTCAAGTGCCAGCTGGAGCAGGTGTCACGAGCTGTTACAGGTACGGTAACGGTAGGTACCGACAAGCTATTTTGTGGTCGTGAAGTGAGGTGAGAACACTGAGCTATTGTTGTTATAGCTCAGTGGAGTGGGTGAGAATCAGAAGTCGTCATTCAACAACACACAAAACAAATAGCAAAAAATGAAATTTACCACCAAACTATAACAAAACCCTCAACAATACTAACAAAAACTTACCAAATACTAATGAAAACCACAGAATAGTCAAATAAATTAGTGCACAACCAGGCTGCATATAATATAAGCCTGCTTTCGAACAAAAAAGATAAAAACACTTAACTGTAATCGTATCGTGATCGTGTTACCATAGATAAAACATACTCCCTTAGGGAGTATGTTTAATCTATGGTGTTACGTCCAACGTCACTACGTCAGTCAGTCTCAGTTAGTACTTAGTTGCATCATTGACTATGGTGGAAGTAAATAAGGTGTGCTACTGCGCATTGTAGCCGGCTGCAGGCGGTGCGGTGCGGGGAGGGGTATCGTGACGTCACCTAGGGGGCAAAAATGCCTCGCCCTTATTTACTGCTTCCACCATGCTTAGTTGTAGCATAGTACGAGTAACAGCTGTTAACTGTAACAGCTGTTATAGTTACTTTACTTAGTGTTTATATTACTTCTCTGTGGTTATAGTTATCACGAGTAGAGGTGGGGATAACTGTCAGAAATGCCCAGCTGTTATTTGCCCAGCAGCTGCGTTACGATAACTGTTTAAAATAACGGTTATCAAATAACTCTCAGCCGAGCTGAGCATGGCAACTGGCAAGAAACTCAGGCTGCCCGATAACCGTTGCCGCTAGGCAGTTATTGGATAACTCCAGTTGTCGATCAGCCGTATGGCTATCTACTGCGCCACAGTTGTTACGCGACAGTTTGAGAGACGGTTACCGTCGCTGCCTCTCAGTTATTTTAATAACTCCAGTTGTCGATCAGCCGTATGCGTATGGCTGCCTGTGCCTACTACTGGATAACCGTCGCTGCCTCGCAGTTATTTTAATAACTCCAGTTGCCGATCAGCCGTACGGCTGCCTGTGGCTATTGGATAACTGTCGCTGCCGCACCACGCAGTTATTTAATAACTCTAGTTGTTAGGCAGCCGTGTACCCCGTGTATGTGTTTGCTGCGCTACAGCAACAGTATTGAGTGGCAATAACCATTACTTTCATGAGATTATTAAACAAATCCGATATTATATACAGCCAAGTGGTTATCTTATTTGCTACAAAATGTTAGTTAATGTCAAAAATACACAAATAAAAATATTTTAAACCGATTGGCAAACGCTCCGTTACTAAAAATAATAAAATGCACAGCAAAGCAGACGGTTATTTTGACGGTTATCGATAACTCCTAGTTTTCGATAACAGCTGTTGCCGATAACAGTTATCGTCCAATAACCGTTATTAAATAACGGCTGCGTTATTTACTCCCCACCTCTAATCACGAGTAACAGCTGTAATAGCTGCGGGCTGCGGCTATATTGCTATTTATTTGCTAATAGAATTTTTTTAACTTTTCTATCGTGAGTGAAGAGTGTTGGATCATAGATGAAGTGGATCTCGAAATCTTTTTAAGAAGCGATCAGTTACTTTTTATATTACAGTAGTAAAATAAGTCATCGTGTATTAAAATCGGACGTGAAATCTAGTTTTTACGCAATAGAGCCCGTCGGATTTTACAATATTTTGTAGGCTGCGTTATCAATGTTATTTTGGTGACAATGAGCACTATTTTTGATAGACTAGGCCTACATTTTTAAAAGTAAGTGTCATTTTATACTAAGTAGACATAGGCGGATAGGCCTATTTACATGGATGATTACGTCAAGACAACATGTTGTCGTCTCGTCTTCAAGAATTCTTGGATTCGACTGTTCTAATCTAGCCTTTAGATTAAGCCTTTTTTACTTTGTTACCTACTTTGTATTATCGACCAATGTAAATATTTAGCCTAATTTGACAATGCCTATCTCAATGTATTTGATCAACGGCAATAAAGATTCTGATTCTGATTCTGGTTATAATTAGAATGCATCCAAGCAACAGTAAGTTAGTTTACATAGGGTCTAAATAACTTGACATCCATTTGTTTGCCAGATCTACCCTACTCCTCAGTTAGAAACATAACCCTATCATGTTTTTAAGCTAACTTACCTATGTTTTTAAGCTCTTATAGGCCTAGGCCTATTAAAAAAAACTGGTACAGTTCCGCTAGAAACCTAGCCTAGCCAACGAATTATTGTTGGATGAAATTACCTAAGAGCCTAGTAACTTAAAAGTTCTTGGATAGGGTAGGGTTAATTCAAAAAGACTCAAAACCTAGTTGGCCTAGTTTTACTTAGTTTAGGCTTAGTTAATGCTAATAAAATACAAGAAAGGTAGGCCTAGTTTATAAAAAAAAAAAAAAATGGTTTTGATAGCCAATGTGGTACTAAAGACAGCCTAGTGTAAAGTTAGTTTGTTAAAATGTTTGTTGTGGTATAAACTAGCATTAAGTTAAATACCTCCTAAGTTGCAAAAAGATATTTAATAGGAATACTTGAGGCTTATCAAAGGGTAGACTTCCGTATCTGTTGGCACAAACAACCGAATGAAAATATCGGTTATTCGATTGTTTCATTCGATAGGCCTATATCATTTGGTTACCTTAGTTAGTAGTTAACCTTAAGTTAACTACATACTAACCAAACGATATATCTAATAATCAATAGCCTATATTGATCGATATTTCATTCGGTTGTTTGTATCAATAAGTCTACCCTTACCAAATCACCTTGCCAAATATACTTAAATATTGCTTTTTTTCAAATGGCTCTGCCGTTGGAATGTATAATAAATAAATAAATAAAATGATGTCCAGGTGTCCAATAGGTATAGGCTAGATTGGAGATGAATATGCATCCATAAGAAAAGGATTTTATGACATAATTTCTAGTAGGCCTAAGTTTTTTACTCCTACTACAATTGTAGTAGGTCGTAGGCCGCGACTTGCTGGTCAGTGTAACTTACTGTATTGCTGTTTGGTTTTTTGGTCGCACAGATGCGTGTAAAAATTATTCTTTGCCCACTAATAAAGGACTTAACAGCTACTACGTTCATACTTCAAGTCTAAGAGAGGCTATGTTTTTGTTTATTGATTTGTTGACTTTTTGCAAAAAAAATCATTACAGTGCAGTTTTTAGTAAAGTTAATGAAACCCCTCCCCCATTTAATAACCGGTAAGCTCGGCTAACAGCCGGACCAAATCCTTGCGCATTAGTCTAATAGGTATAACAATTGAAGCTTAGTGTGGTGAACCAAAAGGAGGTGGTTTTGACAAACCAAAAGTTTTATTTATTTTTAGCCACATCACAATGAATTAAGTTAGGTACTGAAATACTCAAGATTAATATGCTAAAATATATGCTTCCACAACTCCAGAACGGTAAGGTTCATCAAAAGAAAACGTAGCCTGGTACGATGGGTTTGTCTGTGGGTCTAGACTATTAAAAAAAGTGTAAGTTTAGTTTAACTTTGTTAGTTCAAGATGTTTAATTATGCTTAACTTAGGCTAATACTGTTAATACTGTTCAATGAAATGGCAACCATACATAGTAGGTATTTTAAGCCAAGTATAAATGGAGATGAGTGTAGGATGAGTGGCACGATCTTGTAGTCTTGTTAGTGACTAAGGCCGACATTCCTTAGATATTTAAAGAAATATTGAAGAGCATTACATCAAGTTGTAACCATCCAAAAGTCAGTTAAACCACTAGTTGGGAAACATCAAAGTTGGGTGTGTTGCTAGCCTATTGGTTAGCGTCTAAACTTCGGTGAGAGAGGGATGGGTTAATTCCCGGCACATCCACTAAACATTTAGGTTTGGACCGCTTTCCCTTTAAAAGCGTTATTTGCCTACTCACATCGACTCCTGGTAAAAAAAAAGAAAAAAAAGCTTTCCACACATGGCGACATGGCCCATGGCAATTGTTTCCCATAGAGACTAGTACGGTAGCTCTAGTTTGTTAAATTGAGACTGTAAGGATTATTAAGGTTCTAATTTTCATAACATTTTCTTTTGTTGGTTCCAAGGGAATTTAAATCAATTTGACTAACTCCTGCTTTGCAAGTTGGTTTGTTTCCTGGCCATTTTTAGACATTTGGTATCAGAATAACTACGGTACTTTCTTAAGATAGGCTGATAATTTTATTCCATCATAATCTAAGTAAATGTTTATCATTTTTAGATGTCTTTAACAATTCAACAAATCCTGCAAGACGCCAAAAAACTGTCCAGCAAATTGAAGGAACACGATTCGGCAGCTGATGTGATCCTTTCACAGACTCAGTCTGTTTATAAAAAGATTGATGCAATGAAACAGGTACAGTATTATGCCATGAATCTTGTATTTTTATATCTATAAATTACCAATCACCAACAAAGCTTCCTACCTACCAAGGTTTATAATAGTGGTTGACCATCTTCCTACAGAAACTGTCTGTAGAATATGTTTCACATTGGCAGAATCGTAGATTTTCTCTGTCAATCATCAATATCGGCTACTACAAGACTAATCATCACATAGGGAACCGCTAGAATGTTTTGAAGTGGAAGTGAAAAACACGGTGCTGGTGTTAATTTGAACTAGCTCACTTGGCCAAAATTGGAGGTCACTGATCACCTAATTGATAATCATATTTGTTAGGCAGATAGTAGACTCCCTCTTATCCATGCATTGTTTACACCAGTCTACACTCAGCAGTAGTGACAAAACTGGAGATATTTTTGGCACAATGTTTTAACTGGAATGGAAGGAAGTGGGTGGTACTGAAACTACTTCTCTTGATGAAAAATTTGAGACCAGTAATCAC
This sequence comes from Macrosteles quadrilineatus, assembly GCF_028750875.1. Taxonomy (NCBI): domain Eukaryota; kingdom Metazoa; phylum Arthropoda; class Insecta; order Hemiptera; family Cicadellidae; genus Macrosteles; species Macrosteles quadrilineatus. The sequence goes on from NW_026542595.1 coordinate 86,479,764, forward strand.
ATGTCTAAATACGATGCTCTCTCAAATTTCAGTAAAATATTTGGTTTAGTTTTCAAGTGATTCAGTGGACATTAGTTTAGCTGGACTCCCCTCAGTCCTGGATAAGAGGGAGTCTACAGTAGTTGCATTTTACTAGAGTTTGTAAAAAATAAAGCTTTCAAAAGCTTTATCTGGACCCTCGTCTAATTCACTGACTACCTACTAGAACATTATTACTGATTCTTTTAAACATCAAACATCAGAGGAAGCTCTCTGTTTGTGTATCTTAATAATAAGTTTATTTATAATATATTACATTTTTTGTATAAGTTACCTCATATTTTGTGACAGTACAAGGATGAGGTGGGAGAGCTGAATGAGGCTGCAAGACAACGGCCACACTCCATCCTCATTGCTGGCATCCAACAGGAGAACAGACATCTGCGGGAACTACAGCAGGTGAGCATTGCATACTTCCTACTGTGCTGTTCTAAGGGTGTCTAAATAAAATAAATACCGTGGAAATAAATCTAATTTTGCTATTAAAGTTGTCCCTTGGTAATCCAACGTACTCGGTAGTCCGATGCCCCTTAATGTTAATGCTCCCTTTATGAACTGTACTTAACGTTGAAAGTGGTTTAGGATATAGTACAGGTTACATCATTAGAATCACTGTTTATTGTTTGTAGGAGAACCGTGAGTTGCGAGCTGCATTAGAGGAACACCAGAATGCCCTGGAGCTCATCATGAGCAAGTACCGACAACAGATGACTCATCTAGTCAACATGAGTCGTCAGGACTATCAATCTCTCTACAATCAACAGTACACTCATGTGAGCAATATTTAGCAAATATTTTTGTAATGCAATGCATTTTTGGATGAAATTCAACTTTCAACTTAAATTTTAACCGCTGTCTAAAATGCTTAAAAACCTATCAGAGGGCACATTGGTTTTCAAAACGGGAGAGGGCGCACCTGGATGTTACTTCCAGGTCAATAAAAACAAACATTTATGAAGTAAAATTTTTATTTTAGTGCACAAATTAATTTTTATTATTAATTTTAAACATAAAAAATGTGTTTAGTGAGCTCTTAATTATAAAATAACTTGATTAGATTTCATAAATATAAAATTAAAGTATTATTCTATCAAATGTTCTAACATAAAAGTATATGAAGAAATCTTTTACAAGAATATATTCAAGAAGTTAATTTTAATTTTACCGCAATGTCCTATAATGTGGTTCTAGATGATAACACTCACAATACCTGATGTTTTAAGTAATTTAACATATTGGGTGTCTTAACTAAATGACTCATTACATACCTCGTTCTTGAATCTCCCTTTCAGCACTGGCTAAGAGTGTTGCAGTTCGAAATTTAACTTCTTTACTCATCATGTAAAAACTATATACCGGGTGTCGGAAAAATAACTCCCTAGTTTTGATAAACGATTGTTTATTGTGGAGAATACATATTCTTATATCTAATACATGAAATTAAAGAGGGTTTACTCAAGTTTATTTTGACATTAGTACACCTCGATATGTGACCCATTTGTAGCTCTACAGATATCTAACCGGTATTCGATCTCTCTCCAAGTGTTAGTTAACATATCAGGTGTCACTGATTCTACTGCAGCTACGATTCTTTGACGAAGATGGTCAATGTCACGTATCTTTTCTGAATAAACCAAGTTCTTAACATAACCCCACAGGAAAAAATCCAGTGGTGTTATGTCTGGGCTTCTTGGAGGCCACGCGATCGGGCCAGCTCTCCCCATCCGTCTTGCCGGGAAACGAGCGTTTAAGGCCGAGCGCACACGTTTTTTGTAATGGGGCGGCGCACCTTAATGCAACCACAGCCTTAATACAACTGACGGAGCACATACTAGACCAACTAGAAGAAGGCAGCACTTCAACAAGCCTCTTCCTAGATTTTAGTAAAGCTTTCGACTGCCTAAATCACGAACTTCTTCTACTCAAGCTGGAAACACTAGGCGTGAGAGGAAGAGCAGCAGAATGGTTTAAAAGCTACATTAGTAACCGGAAACAGATTGTGGAAATAGCCTACATAAAGAACAACACAAAGTATAAGGCCCAATCCAAAGCTGTAGACGTGCAAAGAGGAGTACCCCAAGGATCAGTACTTGGCCCAGTCCTTTTCCTCCTTCTCACGAATGACCTACCTAGTTGGATTGGGGAAGATGGACACACCACCATGTACGCAGATGACACGGTTCTCACATTTGCGGACAAAACAATGGAAAATCTGGAAGAGAAAACCAACACACAACTCCAGAGAACAAAGCAATACTGTACCTCCAACGACCTAGTTCTAAACGAAAGCAAAACCGTTCAAATGACTTTCACCACCAAACGCAACAACACAGACATTACAATACCGGGACTACAAACACAAAATACCACAAAATACCTAGGCATCATAATTGACTCCAAGCTATCATGGAAACCCCACATAGACCAGCTCTGCAAAAAGCTAAGTTCAAGTCTCTACGTTATACGTAGGATCAAGCAAGCTTGCAGCCCAGAAGTAGCCAAAGTTGCATATTTTGCTCTATTCGAGTCCCACCTCAGATATGGCATTGCGACTTGGGGTGGAACATCAAAAGGCAACCTGGAAAGAGTACTCCTGAAGCAAAAAAGAGCAATTAGATGCCTTGCCGACCTGAACTACAGAGACAGTTGCCGAGAAGCCTTCAAGAACCTTAAAATTCTCACATCAATTTCACTCTACATAAGAGAAGTCATTATCCACACCACTAAAACAGCCCAGCCAAGACACAAGAGACATACACCAGCACAACACACGACATGCCGCCAATTTTTCCCTCCCACAACACCATCTGAGTCTGTACGAGAAGGAACCATCCTACAAAGGTGCTCTGTACTTTAACAACCTACCAGAGCACCTCAAGAGAGAACAACCCAATCTGCTCAAGAAGCACCTGATAACATGGCTTATGGACCGGCCGTTCTACTCTGAGGATGAATTCTTAAACAATAAGCTACCATGAAAAAAAGAAGAAAAAGAAGAAAAAAATTCTAATTGTAATTGCAAATTACTGTAATAGTTTACGTACATACTGTAAATTTTATGTACCTGACGCATGAATGTTCTCTAGGAATATTTCAATAAAGATTTTGTCTATTGTCTATTGTCTATTGCTGGAATATTACTAGTCCTTTTTCCGCCTTGATGTCATCCACCTGTGGAAACACGTACAGTTCAAGCATTTCACAGTAGATATCGCCATTTATAGTGTTTTCACAAAAAATAAAAGGTCCAACAATTCGATCGTTCATTAAACCGCACCACACATTAACCTTAGGCGAGTCTCGTTGGTGTTGAACAATTTCTCGTGGCTTCTCAGACCCCCAAATTCGGCAGTTGTGGCGATTTACAACCCCGTTAACATGGAACGTTGACTCATCAGTGAACAAAACATTGTTCAGGTAGTTTGGATTCTCATCAATTTTGTTTAGAATGTCCACAGCAAAATCTAACCTTAAGCGTTTATCATTTGGTTTTATTTCGTGGACCAGTTGGATTTTGTACGCATGTAATTTCAGTCTTTTACGTATCACGTCGTAGACAGTAAATCTTGGTAATCCCAATTGTAGACTACGATGCATTAGTGACGTCTTAGGGCTGCGTTGGCATGAGGCTCTGATTCTCTCTACATTCTCCGCTGAAACAGATGGCCTACCCGGTCGTTTTCCTTTTAAAACACTTCCCGTCTCCTTAAATTGTTTTAACCAACTGCGAATTGATTTCGGATCAGGTGCACAGCCACCATACTCACGTCTGAAGTTAAGTTGCACAGTAGTGTAACAGATTTTGTTTCCACTAACCAAATTACGCACTGTGCTTTCTGCTGTGGAGTAGCCATTGCACTGACTGACAGTCAGACAGTCGAGTCTAGCGCTCGGCGCGGCGCGTGGTGGAACTACACGCTCAAGGTCAAACAGGTGTGCCAACCTTAATACCAACGTACGAAACTAAAACTTAAGAGCATACTCAACAGGCCCAAAGAATTATTTTTGTCCATTCTAACGAATACTGTCCTCAGAAATTTGATAAAACTAGGGAGTTATTTTTCGGACACCCGGTATTTAGTAAATAATGTCATGAATCGTAAAAAAATAATTATTTACTGTAATTATTACACTCTATAATCAACGCACACACTAAACTAGAAGTCGTACACGAAAGTTGCCTCCAGGCTGTACAAGAATGGGCAGAGCGCACACGGAAGCTACTTCCAGCCTCTTACAAGACTAACAAAACTAACAAATATAAAAATAGTAGGGGTGAGTTTTGACCTTCACTCGATTCTAGGAATGAGGTGCGTGAGGTACAGTGACACTCACACTGCCGACACCACTCAAAATAATATAATTGCGAAAAATAAAACATCCCTGGAGGTTACTTCCGTGATGCGACCTCTGGAAGGTTAAGCCACAATCTCAATTCATTACTATGCAGTGCGTCACCAAAATGGACAAAGCACAAAATATTCACATTCCTATTTTAATCATTTTTTTATGAAAGAGGAAATCAGAAACTATGTTTTGACAGATTTTACGGATACAAAACTTCAAAGTTTGCCAATTGTATGGTTTTGGAATCAGCTCATCGTTTGTCAGCTGTTGTTGTCTCCTGATAAGCGGTTGTCATTGAGTTTCTGATTTTTTTTTTTGTATCTTTGTTTGACTATTTAAAGTTGTATGTAGGCCTACTTTATTTTATGATTTTATAATCACAAAATTATTTGCTCAGTTACAATTATTGTCAGAATAAAATGGACAACTTTTGTTTGGTGTATGCATAGGGAAAGTAAATAAACCACAGGAGACCATAGCTGTACATAGTAGGAAAACTATGGAATGTTCTGTCAACATTTTGCTAAGAAATACGAGAAAGCACGCCGAGGAGCGCACACGCTTGAGATCAAACCAGTTATTGTACACTATAAACTTTGCGTCATGCACCGTCGTTGTTACTATATAGAGTACAAATCCATGACGGCTGAGACTGTGGCGTCGTTCTGTAGTCCAGCTACTTGTAGGTCTTGAATTGTGGATTTTTATGTTGATTTGTGGATCTGTGGATGCGATACTCCTTGGTGCGGATTAATGCCTGCACTAGTGAGTATTACAACTATCTACAGTAACTACTATCCTTATAATTAGACCAATTCATAAATTACAAGGCAAAACTGTGGTTCGGATTCCACTATAAACTGTATTTCCCTTAGTTGCCATTTGCTGTATGGGCTATTAATTAACTGTCCTGCCTAAGGAACATGTCAGCCAACAAGACTACAAGAGCGCGCCACTCATCCCCTACACTCATCTTCATTCATACTGGCTTAAAATACCTACCTTTTTATGTACAGTAGACCCCCTCTTAACCGAACTCGTATTAACCGTTAATCGGATTATCCGCCTTCGATCGTAAAATAATACAGTTTGTTTTAACAAGGCATTAATAAGGCATTTATTCCGTCATTCAGCACATTACAAATTAGCAATAGACATCGTCACATTTTATTTACAAGACTTCTAACGGTCTAACAATAAGAAAATGTAAAATTTAAAAACACATCTGACATGTAGGCCTACATAGAAAAAAACATTTACAATACCATGCATACACAACATTTAGTTAAATTACATCAAATCAGTCTCACGTGGGCAAGTATAAAAAAATTCACTAACATTATAAAAAGGGTTGTTTAAAAGCCATTTATGGAGCTTTTTACTAAAAACAGTTACAGACATGTTTTAGCAGACATTAGGCAGCTTGTTAAACATATTTAATCCTAGGTAGGTATGGTAATTCATAGTTTTTGAGAGTCTACATCTTTGAAGGTCCAGCTTATTTTTATTACGAGTGTTGTGGTTATGTATAAAACTTCTAGGGCGGTAATCACTTAAATTCATTTTGACATGGAGTAATACTTCTAATATATAAAGGTTGACAATGGTAAGGATTCCAGCTTGGATGAAAAGTGGTTTACAATGCTCCAGACTATAGGAATTAGTAAGTATTCTGAGCTTTCTTTTGTATAATTAATACATTATCTATACCAACTCCATTTCCCCAAACAATCAGACCATATCTCAGAATGCTTTCAAAGAAAGCAAAATAAGCCATTCTCAAAAAATCGTCTGTTACTTGGTTCAAATCAAATCAAATCTTTATTGCCAGAACATTTTACAATGCATAGCAGTGTCAACTAGTTACAATAAATATAACTATAAAACAGTCCACAGATAATCACAGACATTTTTAGTAATACTATACATGGTCATTAACATTAAGGAAAAACTCATTTATGTCATATGGACTAATACTAATCAAAAGGTGCTTAACGTTCCTCTTAAAACAGTTAAATTCTAAACATTTATAATGAGAGGGTAGAGAATTAAACAGTTTTTTTCCCATTTCAACAAAACAATTCAGAGCAATTTTTAAATTACACTGGGAAATTCTAAGTGAGTTACAGTTTCTAGTGAAATAGTTATGAACATTTTTATTTGTAGGTATAGTATGTAAATTTCTTTTAATAAACAACAGACATTCAAAAATATACATTGCAGGTACAGTGAGTATGTTGAATTTCCTAAACAATGGCTTACTGTGAGTCCTCATGTCAACATTTGCTATGACTTTAATAGCACGCTTTTGTTCAATTAGCAATTCCTTAACATTGGTGTCATTACCCCATACAATAATTCCATATGATATATAACTATGTAGGTAGGCATAGTAAACTGTAATGAGAATATCCGTTGTCACAAACGATCTTAGCCTAATCAACATAAAAGTTCCCCTAGATAATTTACTACATAACATTGTGATATGTTTATCCCATTTTACATTGCTTTGGAGAAGAATTCCTAAAAACTTAACAGAATTAATACTCTCATGGGCGTATGGCCTCAAACAAAATTCCAAGTTTTGAGTTTTCTGTTCATTAAGACAAAGTGAATTTGCAGCTGACCAGTCCTTAACAGTATCATTAACCCTGATTAGAACATTTTTTGCAAATAAGACATCATTACATTGAATTTGAACAGCCAAATCATAAGCAAACAAAAAAGAATTAACATGGTCATTATTAACAGCAACAGATAGGTCATTCACATATATAATAAAAAATACAGGACCCATAATTGAGCCCTGTGGGACACCAGTTCTTACATCTAAATAATGGGAAAAACAACCATTATAATACACTGCTTGTAGTCTCTCGGTCAAGTAAGATTTCACAAAATCAATGGCTAAGTCGTCAAAACCGTAAAATTTAAGTTTGTGCAACAAAACAGCATGTGAGATAGTGTCAAAAGCTTTTGACATGTCATAGAAGCTGCCAAATACAGTGTTCTTACCATCCAGCCCATAGATACATCTTTTAACAAATTCAGAGATGGCCATATTGGTACCTCTTTTAGGCCTAAAGCCATATTGACAGTCAGTAAATAGAAAGTTATTTTCAAAGTGTGATACAATTTGGCTATTTAGAATTATCTCAAAAACCTTGGATATGACAGGTATAATTGATACAGGTCGATAATTGTTATAATCAGACATGGAACCTTTTTTATGTAGAGGTATGACTTTAACTAGTTTTAAACAATGAGGAAAAACACCAGATTCAATACAAGAATTAAATAAATAGGCCAAAACTTCAGACACATAAGGTGCAGCAACTTTTAAAAAACTAGAATTAAGGTAATACACATCAAGACTCTTACTACTACTCAAAGAGTTAATAGCATTATAAACCTGCTCAACACTAATACACTTCCATGAAAATCTAGAAACATGAGGTATGACCTGCTTAATGTTATCTAAATAAAAGTTCATACTTCGACCAGAATCAGGAATATTATCAACAATATCTCTTACACTACTAATAAAAAAATCATTGAACCCTCCAGAGGTAAGATTTGATTTACTGTTACTACCTTTGGGTGCATCATTTCTACCAGTATTCTCTCTAACAATGGACCACATTTCCTTAGGCTTATTTTTGGTTCTTAATATTTACTAAAAGAAATATGACTCTAGATAGTTTTTTACAAACATTGTCGATGTGATCAGACCAGGATAACTTAGAGTCTATGTAAATACCTAAAAGCTTAACTGTTCTCTCATACTGAACTAGGTCTAAAGGTACATCTTTGAAGGTAACAATCAGGTTCTTGGTTTTGTTTTCATTTAAAAGCAACCCATTCACAATGAACCAGTTACAAGCCATTTCCAATGCATTACTACTGATAATACTAAGATGATTTACAGATTCATGATTATTTAACAGAGTGGTGTCGTCAGTATATATGGTTGTACAACAAGGTAAATTAGAATCAAGATCATTGATTAAAATAATAAATAAAATAGGCCCCAAAACAGATCCTTGAGGGACGCCATAGTAGTCAACACTTTAGAGAGGCTACCATTTACATCAACAACCTGTCTGCGGTTACTTAAATAAGATCTAAATATTGACAGCTCCTTACCCTGTAATCCATAAAATTCTAATTTTTTTAGTAAAACATCATGGTTGACACAGTCAAATGCTTTACTCAGATCACAAAGTGACACACTCAGATCTGAGCAGCACGGTTCTCTTCCAAGGCTTTATTTAACTGTCTGACTAAACTATCTACAGCTTTGGTGGTAACCGACCTTGCTTTGAGAGCAGCTTGGTTTAACCGCCGCTTTCTAGGAATCTCGGCATTTCCGCTCCCTCGCTCGGCTATGGAAACTGAACCATACGCTTATCTCCACAGGATATGACTAAGAATAAGTTATTTTATATTGGATCACAAAAAATTTAGCATAGCCTATTGTCAGTTTGTCATGATCGTTCGTAGCTCAAGCATATCTGATCCAATTTGTTATCTGTGCGGCAAATTTGTAACATCATAAAGTGCGTTAAGACTTTGAGAACTGATTATCTTATCGCTGGAGTAAACAAATAACGCAACTTGTAGGGATGGCAGGGAAGGGGGGGGGTTAACAACTCCAAGGTCAAGATAGTTTTTGTGCCTCGAGCCTCCAGTGAGAGGCTATAAATGACCTGTCTTGTAACAAAATGGTTGCTTGTATCTTTAATTTTGACAAAAGGTTCTGTACTGTATCACGATGTATTTGGAAAGCATCAATTAATACATTACAGTACTAAAGTTATTAAAATAGGAATTTTATTGACTCTTGCCTAGTATCATAATATTTCCACTGAAAGTAGGCCTATTTGACTTAACCGTGTTTTGTGTTTATTTGTGACTTTTCTATCAATATGAAAAAGGAGATAAAAGTAGTTTATTTTATAAATAATGCCAGTATGACTTCAAAATAATGATTATATAATTCCAAATGAATAGCCCTTCATTATGTTATGATTTTAGGGATTGCCCGTTTTAACCGACCTTTTGAGTTATCCGACCTAGATCCGGTCCCATTAGGGTCGGTTAAGAGGGGGTCTACTGTATGTCATTTCAGTTGAAAGTATTAAAAGTATAACATAACTAGCAGAGTACCCGTCCTTAGTACGGGGTTGGCATATAAGTTTAAAATGCTTATTGCAGTATACTCAAGCTTTGCGTTTGCAATGGGGGAGGACAAAGTTTGATAAAATTTGCTTCTTTAAATTGACGGTATACTATGGTATTACACATCTACCATAGCCATAATGTTTTACTACTTAACCTAAACTAAAGAAAATAAACTATTAAAAATTCGCAAAATATCACAAATAATTCATGATGTTAAAAACATAAACATAACTGTAGGCCTAAACAATCCTACTTTGACAGTTCTCATTGCGTATCACAGTTTTTTTGTTATCAAAGCTTTTGTATATCAAAGAACCAACTTTTTTTAGTTGAAACAGCTGACTAAATTCTTTAATTCCCTTTAAATATGAATACTCATAAGGTTAACATGGGGAACTAACTACAGAGCCACTGGGGCGGAGCCCAAAAGGATTTTTGAGATAAGAATATTCCTATATGTTAATCGGGAATGTGAGCTATCATCATGCCAAATTTAAGCCCAATCCGTCCAGTGGTTTATGCGTGATTGAACTTCAAAACAAACACACAAACTTTCACATTTATAATATTAGTAAGATTATCACAAGTGTTATGCACTTGAAACCCTGGAATCAAGAAAACCCTAAGCTGCGTTTACGCAAGGCCAGTAGGCAGGCAGGTTATCCAGGGACCGTGCTGGTCTAGTGGTAGAACCTCAGTCCTTGAGGTCCTGAGTTCGAATCCCGCTAATCACCAATGTATCTTACCTAAGTAGTAGTGCCACAATCTCTAGGCCTAGCCGGAAGTAATGTGATAAAACTTCCTGGGCCAGGGCTTGGTTAAAAAAGCAGGGTAAAAGTGATAAAGTTCAAAGTTAAAAAGTGGGAATAAAACAGAAAATTATCCATGCCATGATTGAAACAGTTGTTCACGGGACACTCTCGTGATCACTTTTCTAATTTTGGTTTCGAGTTTTGTCTTAGATACAGCGCTAATTATCCAATGTACCCTACACTAAGTAAAACAACGAATAATCAAACTAACGACTACCACACTCGCAATTTGCCTGATGCCTCATCGCATAGTCGTCATCGCCAAAACGTCACTGCAAATAGGCCTATCCTGTCCTGTTGGTATTAAAATACTGGTACCGTACACACATTTCAAAGTTTATTGTCGGTACCGATACTTACTCGGTCCTAACAACCCATGGTGCTGATAATTGCAAAGAGGTATGAACACATTGCTAATCATCTATATACTAGTGAACCTGTGCGGCTCAATGCGCCGCAAAATAACATATGAATTTAGAAAACAAATTCATCTTATCATATATTGACTCGAAGTCGAAAATTAAATTCAATAATAATGAAGCCTTGGAAGGGAAGCTGTCCAGCCATTTTCTAGCTGTATGTGTATTATATTTAGTAAATTAATAAGTGTTCAAGTTCAAGTATGTTATAGGCAGCGAGCAAGGTTATAGGGTAGTTATGTTTTAAAGATTTTATAACACATTTAACAAAACATTTTATCATATCAATCCAATAGGCCTATGTAGCATATTTTGAGGGTCATAAAAATGCTGCTTGAAGAAAACACACTTTTAAAAATAAACACTAAAAAAAATATTTTTATCACAAAAGCATTTCCATGAATACTACGAATTTAGCCTTAAAGTTACCTTCAGGAAGATTACCTTGGTCAGAGTTTTCCGTAACGAATATGCTTATCCTATTAATAGATGTAGCCTACTTAAAACGACATATAATATAGTTGCTCATGACTGAATGGTCTGGGTAAGAACAGCGCTGCAAATGCCAAAGGTAACAGAAATTAGCATCTTTCCATTTTAAAATGTAAGTTTGTTTCAGACGGGTAAATTTTTATCCTTGAAATCAAAATATGTCCCCACTCACTTGTTCCAGTTAAGACTTTACATTCTATTAAGTTGTTAACCATTCTGATCACAAAGCCTTGTGCCATTAATAAGACCCTTTTTGATGTATTAATATTCCTCATCAATAAAACCACTGCCCCCTTTTATTAGTCTAATCTGTGTCTTGGCAATCCACTTAACTGGGTGTCTGCGCCTTCGTCTGTTTCAAGGACCCACTCTTCTTTCCCTTGGTAAACTGACAATTAATTTCCTGACTTGTCAAGTTCATGTAGTAATTCATTAATACTGTTAGTTTATAAAGAAAATTTGAAAAAAAGTTACTTGGCTTGGCGCGTTCATAACTGCAAACTCAAAATACACCCACAAGTAAAAAAGAATCAAGATATTGGTTAAACAACTATGTTTGTGTAATAACATTGTTCACATGAAGTAGATGATTTGTTTGATTTGTCGATCAGCTGTTTAGTTTCAAATGAATTAATAATGTCAAAGATTTGTGATTTAAATACATAAATTATTATAGTAAAGTTTTTAAATCATGGTACCTAACTTATTCTCCACTAAATTTTACTATTCCCAGCATTAAAATAAAGTAGTAAGATCCATTATGGGTAAACTTTAAGGTACACAATCCTTGATTGAAATGTAGTAGGTATACATTAAGAGTCATAATACACAGCAATTATTATGTAGTAGCCTTTGACTATTTTCAAGTAACAAACATATGTTTCTGTAAATAAAAATTATCTCCCATGTTATCCTTATGGAGAAATACGAAACTTTAAAGGACTCCAGGGCCTCAATCTCTCATTATTTCCCTAAAAAGAAAGTTTCCTGCACAACTTCACGTTACCCTCTTTCCAATGACACCAAAAACATGTCAATCGGTCCAGTAGTTTCGGAGGAGTAATTGTCACAAAAATCGTGCTTGCGTATTAAATAAGTAATAGATATAAAAGGCAAAGCCCTCACTGACTGACTCACTCATCACTAATTCTCCCACTTCCCATTTACCTAGGAGGCTGAAATTTGGTACACTGATTCTTTAGGCATTAAATAGGAAAACTAAGTTGTTTTCATTCTTATCGGACTCTCGGGCTCCGCCCCAGTGGCTCTGGAGTTTCCCATGTTAACCTTATGAGTACTAATATTTAAATGGAATTAATGAATCTTAACAGCTGTTTCAATTAAACAAGTTGGTTCTGTTCTATGATGTGCAATAGCATTAACGTTACAAGGATTACCAACAGGGTGCAGCACTATTATTTTTTTTAATTTATGACAACAGCTAATTTTTAACCAAAAGGTGAGTGAGCGTAGCGAACGAACTTCAACCTGGAGGTGAGTTAGCGTAGCAAACGAGCTAACTTGAAGGCAAGTGAGCGCAGCGAACAAGCTCCAACCTAAAGGTGAGTGAGCGTAGCGAACGAACTTCAACCAGGACGTGATTGAGCCATGCGAACGAACTCACTTATGAAGTAAAACGGGGCAAAGCCCGCGGGTACAGCTAGTAATCATATAAAATGATAGGTGAGCGAGATAAGTTTTTAAATATTTTTCTTTGGCTCTCTGGGGATTTTTCTCGGGCCCTTATAGCCCCTATTGGGATAATTTTACCTTATTAATGTGCAAGTATGTTGTTTAGGTGATTGAAAAACAAGCTGACAAAATTAGTGAGATGGCTGCTGTTATGAAGATGGCTGCTAGGGTTGACGATGACAACGGGGATAAAGATGAGGCAAAGATTGTCCAGTTGACAACAGAAAACAAGGTTCGTATCGTTTTAGTGAATTTATAATGATTTTACCACTAAAATAAAATTTAAATTAAGGTTTCATGAGCGGATGTGAAGTTACTGCCACAAAGCTTGCTTTGCTTGTATACCATTACTCGTGTCTGTATGATCAAAGCTGTCTCCTGCCCTTCGCCGAACTGTGACTGGCCTGGGCCATAAACTAAAACTATAGTCACCTTTTAAGTTAGCCTTCCCACCAGCTTTACCCAGCTTTACCACCGTTTTACCCAACTCATGATTTCAAAAATTTATAAACAAATTTAGAAGTATGTAAGAATATAAATTGGTTTAAATACCTGCTTCTAGTAATCCAATAGTCACATAAAAAAGGTACATTTACAACGATAATACGGATTAATGGTAACTTAGGATAATGCGTCGCGACCGGGTGAATGTAGCGTCTAGACTGCCGGTCAACGTGTTCGGTCGGCGCTGTGACGTCACTCCTTTGTTCTTGTTATCAGTCAGCTGTCCCTATTCATTCCCGACTCTCTCTCAAGTACCTTAATTGCCGTGTCGTAAATATAATTAGATTGGAAAGATAGTTTATCATTTAGAATATTTTGTTTGTCAAATTTTACAGCTCTGTATATTTCAAATTCTTCCAGTGTATTTTTGTTGAAATGGTCGTTGGATAAATGCAATACGGTCATATTTCTGTCAATATTTGTGTAGTTATGATTATCAGAAACTAAATGTTCGGCAAAGGTTGAGGTTTGAGCGGATGTTGTTTTCCTTGGAAGATGTTCTTTAAATCTCTTCTTGAAAGAACGAGCTGTCTGCCCGATATAATATTTAGGGCAGTCGTCGCAACTGATTTTATAGACGCCAGTCTTGTCAAAAATCTGAGTACTCGTTTGGGGTCGATCTTTCAGTAAAGTTCCAAGTTTGTTAGCTGTTTTGAAGGACACAGTGACGTTATTTTTGGCCATGATGTTTTTAAATTTGTTGCTTAGGGATGAACCGTATTCCGTTGAGATGTACGTCTTCTTATCTTTTGTTTTGGAGGTTTTTTGTTTATATTTACGAATCAGTTTATCAATGAGGATGCTTTGATAACCATTAGCGACGGCAATGTGTTTAAGGATATTTATTTCGTCATTGTAATCAGATTGACTCATTGGTACGGATAACAATCTGTTTACGAAGCTATTGTAGGCTGCTAGTTTTTGTTAATGAGGGTGATGAGAGTCTGCGTGGATGGTTTGGTCTGTGATGGTTGGTTTTCGGTATATTTTGAACGTGAAAGCAGAATCATGTTTTGTTATAGTTATATCCAGAAAATTCAGGCTGTTGTTAATCTCCTCTTCAAAAGTGAATTTCATATTTTTATGTACGTTGCAAAGATGGTTGTTCAACAATGCAAGTTGTCTGCTATTGCCATTAAATAGAACAATGGTATCATCTATGTATCTGTAATAAAAAACTATTTTTCCTTTGTAGCGGTTATTATCTGAGAACAGATATTCGTTTTCAAAGTGGTTTAGGAATATTTCTCAAATTTTCCCTAGAGATTAAGGGACAAACAGTTAGGCTACCTAACATCAGTGAAAGAGTATAGCACTTTTTTAAATTTTAGAAGGCTAGATTTACAAAACAAAACATTTGATTACATTTCGTAATCGTTAAACCTAATGGGTTTCCTAAGAGGTCTACCATACCTGGAAGTAGGTTCATCAGTTGTATTTTCAATATCTCCATTCATTGAAGGCATTTGTTCAATAGGCTTAATTGGACTATTTACAATTGACTCATTGTGTTGCTGTGACACACTTTTACTGGACATCGGAGTGGAATGCCTAATCCTAATTGGTGATTCAACACAGACATTTGATTGGTCATGATTGTCACTATACCAATTACTTTGACCATCTGAAGGTCTTAACCTGAGATGAAATGTATTACGCGTAACAACTCTTCCACTCAGGGCCTGATTAAGGGTCTAGCCGCCAGTAGGCTGACGTTTTTCGCGCCCCCTCCTCCCTTCCACTACCCCTCCTCCCTCCCACTACCCCTCCTCTCCGCTACCACTTTCAAAATTTCTAAGAACGAATACTAATACTGAATTTAAGATTTAAAATGGTCAAAGGCATTATACTAATATTCAGTTTATTTAAAAACAAAATAAAACTTATCATAAATAATTAATGCATGGTTTGATTAGGAACTTTTAAAATAGTAACAAATTGGTTGTTCAAGGAATGTAAAACTTTTTTATTTAAAATAATGTATTATTTTACTTTTTTTTATACATATGATTGTATTAAATCAAAAGTAGACCTAACCTAAAATATCAACAAACCAAACAATAATATGCGTACTTTCTAAATTAACTCTGTTAATCACCTAGGCCTAAACCAATTGTATTAGGACCTTTAGATGGAATTACTTAGTTTACAACATTTATCTGCTACAAAAAGTATCGTTAAATGTTTTTACAAATCAATTATTACTATATTTAGCTGTAACCCACGGGCTTCACCCCGTTTGACTTCATAAGTATTAATAAAACTATTGATTGGTTAAGTTAAGCTGAAATAAAGAAATAAGTACAGCTGAGATATTTTTTAACATTAGGTATATGGAAAGTTCCCTTTAGAAAGGAATTAAGACCTTAAAGGGCAATTTATGAAATAATGGATAGTTTTGCTCAAGGTTTCTCGTCATTACGAATATTTTAAGTATATGGTTTATGGAGGTGTGACTTGTAGTTTTCTCAAAAGTTCATGGGTACTTTGGGCTTTATATATGGATATAATGATTATGAAAATCGGCCGAACGCACCCTTCCCCACCTCCTTCCCTATCTGCGCGAATCCTTTTTTTGGAACAAAACATTTTTCACGCCCCCAGTCCCAACTTTAAGTCTTGGCTGTCTGGCGCCCCCCCTAAAACACTAGGCTGACTGGCGCCCTAGGCTCCAGCCTAATTAGCCTAATGGGTAATCAGGCCCTTCTTCCACTTCGAAATAGTTTTACAACATATGACCTTGCGTTAGCTGTATAGCCTACTACAACACCAGGTTCCCAAATCCTTGAGTGAACATTGTACACAAATACTTTGTCTTGTGGTTTAAAGTACCGTCTAGGACAAGTACTTCTGTTGTAATTTGTAGCAGACAATTCCTGCTGTTTAGAAAGAAGCCTACTTACTAGACTAGGATCATGTACCTGCGATTTTAACAAGTTAGCAGAAACTGGGACTCTACTTTGATTTACTCTATTGATTTACGACTCATTAGTAATTGAGCCGGAGATAAATCACCTACTACAGATGTGCTGTGGAACTCCAACAAGGCTAAATTTATATCCTTGTTTTCATCACAACATTTCTTGAGAATTTTCTTAAAAGTTTGGACGTTCTCTAAACTTGGCCATTTGATCTATGGTATAAGGGGCTTGAATTGACAATCTCAAAATTCCATTCAGCTGCAAAAGTTTTAACTTGATAAGACCCAAACGGATTATTATCAGCAATTCCTTTAGAGGGAATACCATAAATTGCAAACAATTTTTTCAGTTCCCGTATCACATCTGTACTAGTTTTAGATGTTAGCGGTAAACAATCCAAGCATTTACTTTAAGTAGTCATTAAGTACAATTTATTAAGTAGTCTACCACTATAAGGTAGATTTTACCCCCATACTCAGCAATATCCATACCAATTTTATTATATGGTAAAACAGGAATTTCATGTGACCTTAAGGGTTCTTAAGCATTTGCATTCATGTACGTTTGACACAAAGAACAACGGAACAACTTGAAACAAAATTATCAATGTTAACTGACACACCTGGTCAGTAGATGAGCTGTCTCGCCCTAGCTTTAGTCCTCTGACAACCTAGATGGATTTCATGTAACAAAATAAGCATTGATTTCCTTAGGCTAACCGGAACAACTAGTAAGTCATCTAAAAACACAAGATCATTAGAGACATACGAGCTATTATGTTTACCGTAATATATTTTGACACAATCGGGTACACTCTTTTTGTTATTAGGCCAACCATTTTGGAAATAACCTTTAACCAACTTTAGGGCAGGGTCATTTTAGCCCAGTCACTTTAGGTAAGAACCTAGACATGAAAGATGTAAAGCTGATTTTTTGCATGGTGATAGTATATAATAGGAAGGGTGTTTTCTGAAAGTTTCCCGAATTTCCCCCCCCCCCTTGCTTCCCCTTAAACCCCCCCTCCCCCCAAACACCAGGTTGAAAGTGTAGTGTTTTACTAAATCACCTAGGCTATATCTTTTGATGTAAATGAGCTATCAGCATAATTGTTTTTTCTTTGAACTCCCCGTTAAATGTCCTTTGGTAAAATAACCTTACATGTAGCATTATCTCTATTGGATGGGGTTTTATATGTGATACATAATAAATATTATTTTATACAAAACGTGAAGTTTTAGAATAGGCCAATCCCTGGTTTTGCAGTAGGTCGTACGGCAATGTGTTTGAAACAAAACTTTTTAACCTATTTTATGAGCTTTCCAAAAATGTATAACAATATATATTTTAATTTTAATTGTTACCGAATGAAGCCATTTAAATCCATGCTTCAAACACCCACAAAGCGCACTTAGCGCATCATTACAACTTGTCCAGTAAATATTACTATCTATTATATATACAGTATAATTCAGGTTTAAAAATCTTTGTACAACTAAATCTAGAGTTCTATTGGACCGATTGTAATAATTATTGTGTCATTGGAAAGCTTAATTCGTTTAGATTTGCAAATAATTATGAAAGTTTGTTTTGTTATGATTTATGGTGAAAAATAAAAAAAATGTTTTCCATAAGAAATACATTGAAAACGGGTTTTTTCACACTTCATTTGGGTGCGACTTTTGGCTGCTTATTTTGAGTATTTCCAAGAAGTGCATGGTACCAATTTGTAGGAAATTTTATTCTCTTTCAGAATATCACCTTCCACTTTGGTCGATTTCCTCAACATTTAAAAGTTATTTACAAAAAAGCTAAGCAACCTCTGAATTTATAGTAATGATAAAATACTGAATAAGGGATGTTTTTGTTTAACTTTGTGAAAATCACACTTTCATAATTATTTGCAAATCTACATGAATTAGGCTTTCCAATGACCCATTAATTTAAAAAATCGGTCCAGTAGAAGTTTAGATTTAGTTGTACAAAGTTATGTCCCCAACTTTTTTGAACACCCTGAATTTTATCTTGGTAGCCTAATAGTTATAGTGCTCGTCTTTAAATATAAATGACGTTGGTTCAATTTGACGAGAGATCAATTAATTGTAGACCCAGATGTAACTTGCCATTGAGCTGTCAATAAATTATGCTAAAGTATCATATCAAAAAAAGGTCAATTTTAAAGACTAACAAGACGGGGATTTGGACCAATCTTTTACTTAAGTGTAAAAAGAAATGCCACTGGCTAAGAGACACAAATTTAATAAGCTCTTAATTATTTGTGCTGGATTATTGATAATGAATTAACTTTTAACGCTGGAATCCAATATAATCTCTGAACTATGAGGTTTGTTGGTTAAGGTTTTGATAATAAAAAACTTTTTTAGGGTCTAAGAGAGCTTCTTGACATCTCAGTGAAATTTGGTTCAACGGCAAATGAAGAAGAAAGAGAAGAAGAAGAACCCCTAGACACAGGAACTATAAAACTAAAGCATGAAAAAACATAAAAAGACATCATTAAACAGAAAAGACAATGTTTACAAAGAAGTGGGGGAAATGTGTAAAGTTAATAATAATAAACATTGGCCATCTTTTAATACCTTCAAGAGATTAGATCATTTTGGTGGGGTGTGTATAACCATCGACTTAATATATTAAAGTGTAGGTGTATCCATAGTCAAGAGTTTAACCAAGGCTCATATGAAAAATAACAAATGTTTAACAACCTAAAAACACAAAAACTCAGTTTTAACGAGGTAAAATTTTATTGTTAGTTTTGTACTTTTTACACTGCTAATCGTTTAAAATGTTAGTAAATATTGTAACAAAAAAATTTTAGTTGCTTAAAATCTCTTGTGTTTGTAAAGTATTTCTTGTGCAGTTTTGTGTGTAACATGACTGAGAATGTTGACTGGTAACCTTTTGTAAGAATTTCCTTTGTTATAAATCAATAATGTTAATCACAAAAATGATATTGTTAAGGTATATATCGCCGTTTGCAAGAAGAAAGGGCGTAAGTTCATCTAGGCTTATCATATGAACTTACGCCCCCTCATCTTGCAAACATAGATACTCGATATGTTTGTACTAGCTGCTATAGTTCAGTTGTTGTACTTGCAAGTTGTTTGTACCCATGCTTTGCAACGGAAAGAGGATGCAAAAGAGAATAATGTGGTTCTTAGATCTGCTGTATGAAATAGATTACACATCCATTATTCATTTTAGAAACAGAACTTTTGATTTAATTTGAAAAGATTAAATTATTTAATAGTGTAGGCCTACTAAACTTAAAACCCCTACCTGTACTTAAAGTCAATAAATCCTAAAGAATTTTAACATCATAGCGTAACTAAAGTAACCGAGATTTATATGGGGAGAATGAACACAGAACGGAACAGCGGATAATTGACAGAGTATTATAGCATCTAAACTGCACTCACCGGTATTCATTCCAAGACTGAGATCGTCTCCTTTCTTCCGTTGGTCTCTCCTTTGACCTCTTTGACCTCTATTTAAATCGTAACGTCTTGTTGTGGCTTTTGGTTTAACAATCACTAGGCCTACCGTATATACTATATTATTAATGAAATAAAACTTTTACTTCTTGACACATAAAATAATATGAACACTTCTTTTACTTTATAACATTCCCTCCCAACTTAAATAACAAACTAAAATAAAAAATCTTCCTGGGAGGGTATCAAATCTTCAAATTATAAATCTAGTTTTTTTGGCTCTCGCCGCTCTCTTTGCGAACGACGGACCGGTAAAACTTTTGGACTATTCGGTAGGCCTAACTCCTGAGTCTTGATGGGTGAACTTTGAGGTGTTTCTTGTGTTACCACTGGAGTGGTGTCCTTGATGGGAGAATTATTCTTACTTCTTCTTAACTCCTCTTGAGGGGTACTGATCAATTTTTCTGGGGTGTTTCTCAGTGTCGCTTTTTCATACTCATTAGCAGGTAAGACAACAATATCCTCTTCTGAGTTACAGTAATTTGCCCGCAGGTGATCCGCATGGACAAACCTACTACGACCTTCCGTTTTTACCAGATAAGTCACATTACTGATAATTTTGGTCACTACTCCAGGTAGCCAGTTTAGTTCTTCTTGCCGTACACTTTTAACAAACACCTTTTGGCCTACTTGAAATGATCTCTCAGATCCTCTATGTTTATTGGCAGCAGTTTCAATCTTCACTTGTTTCGCCTCACAATCCGTTGCCAAGTGTGGCTTCAAAAGACTAAGCCGAGTTCTGGGCTTGAAATTAAAGATAAGTTCTGCTGGAGTCAACCCAGTTGCCGTATGAGGGGTATTGCGGTAAGCAAATAGGAAGCTATCAATACGATGTTGCAAAGTGCGCTTTGATTGTTGATTTTCGTCCTGTAGCAACTGTCTCAAAAATGCACCTTTAGTAGTTTGCACTGCCCTCTCCGCCAAACCATTTGATGCAGGGTGGTATGGGGGTGTGACTACATGTAGGATCCCATTACTTTTAAGAAAATCATTAAATTCCCTGGAAGTAAGCTGTGGACCTCCATCGCTTACCAAGGTGCTAGGTAAGCCTAGCGTGGCAAAACATGATCAAAGTTTTTCAATGGTTTTAGCTGAAGTCGTGGTCTGCATATGAAAAACTTCTAACCATTTTGAGTAGCTGTCTACTACTATAAGAAACTCTTGTCCTTTGAATGAGGCGAAGTCTATATGAATACGTTGCCAACAATGCTTAGGCCACGCCCAAAGCTGTAAAGGGACTAGTGGAGTTGTGTTACGGGTAGATTGACAGATCTTACATTCCTTGACAGTTTCTTCTATGTTTTGGTCTAACTTGGGCCACCAAACATAACTACGAGCTAAGCTCTTCATTCTAGATTCCCCAGGATGTTCCTGATGTAGCAAGTTCAAGATTTCTTTGCGGAATGGACTTGGAATAATTACTCTCCTCCCCCACAAAACACAATTCCGTTCAACTGAAATTTCTGCCCTTCTAAGGAAATAGGGTCTAAGTGTATCATCCATATGACTAGGCCAACCATGAAGTGCAAAATCAAGGATTTTTGACAAAATTGGGTCATTAACTGTAGCTAGGCTAATCTCTTTATGAGTTACAGGCAACTCATCATCACTTGAAAAGAACGCTACGCAGTGTTCAGGGCCAGGCTTAACATGTTCACATGGAAGTCGACTAAGTGCATCGGCATGACACATGTCCGAACCTTTGCGATAAGTTAGGTCGTAACTATAAGCTGACAAAATCAGCGCCCATCGCTGTACTCTAGCAGCTGCCAAAGTTGGAATACATTTGTTAGGTCCTAATAAAAATGTCAATGGACGATGATCAGTTGCTAACAGAAAGTGTTTGCCATATAAGAATGTGTGGAATTTTTTTACCACGAAGACTAAAGCCAACGCTTCTTTTTCAATTTGGGAATACTTGACTTCATGTACCGTTAAAGTTCTCGATGTGAATGCAACAGGGCGCTCTGATCCATCGGCCAATCGATGAGACAACAATCCACCAATTCCATAGGGGCTAGCATCTGCTGTAACTATGATTTCAAGATCGGGGTTGAAGGGCATCAACACTCGATTAGTAAGTAACATTTCCTTACTTTGTACAAACGAATTTTCACATAGGTTGGTCCAGTCCCACTTTACATCTTTGTTCAGTAGATTGTACAAAGGGTGAAGCAGAGTTGAGAGGTTAGGTAAAAATCTGCCATAATAATTGATTAGGCCTAAATACGAGCGCAGCTGTGTCAAATTGGTCGGTCGAGGCGCCTTTTTGATAGCCTCGGTCAGTTCATCACTAGGTTCTATTTTGTCTGGGCTCAACTTGTGGCCTAGGAAAGTTATGCTTTCTGTAAAAAACTCACTTTTTTCAGCATTGATCCTCACTCCATACTGCTGAAATCTAGACAACACTGCCTCTACACACTTGTATAAACCACTATACGTTTGACCAATTAACAAAATGTCATCTAAATAACAGTACACATTTTTAAGACCATGCAAAATTTTATCCATGACGGACTGAAAAATCGCACCTGCGCTTGTGATACCGAACGGCAGTTTCCGGTAGCGAAAAAGTCCCCTTGTAGTGTTGATAGTTAACAGTTCCTGTGCTGTTTCATTTACACATAGTTGGTTGTACGCTGCTGTCAAGTCTATTTTACAAAACATTTTAGCTCCAGATATATTAGAAAAAATCTCTTCCGGCAAGGGTAGCGGATAATGGTCAGTTCTCAGACAAGGATTGATTGTTGTTTTGAAATCCCCACATACTCGAACTGTACTGTCACTCTTAGGTACTATTACTATGGGAGATGCCCAATTTGTTTTAGTCACAGGGTATATAACTTCATTTTCAACTAGCCTATCTAGTTCTTTATCGAGTTTTTCTTTAAGAGCAAATGGTACATTGCGTGCCTTGCAAAAGATAGGTTGAGAATTTTCCTTAAGAGTTAAGTCAACTTTAATGTCTTTAACTGTCCCAATACCAGCTTGAAAAACATCGGCAAACTTAGTCTTCAAGTCCTTAAGTCCTATTGTAGTAATTGGAAAGTTCCTACCTTCAATTCCGTTGACTGAACATACTTCTTGATTTTCCCGGCTCTGAGCAATCTTTTCCCAGTCGAGCCTGATTTTCTCTAACCAATTCCGTCCCATCAGTATGGGTTGCGTACTAGATCCTTTTATAACTACCATCGGCAGTGAATGGCTTCTCCCCTCCGTTGTGACATCAGCCTGAAACTCACCCAAAACATCAATCTTTTGCCCAGTATAAGTCTTAAGACTGACCTGGCTCTTCCTCAGTTCTGGTAGGTTATCCTGAAAATTATTAACATATGCATTTTCCGGCATCACGGACACTACAGCACCTGTATCTATCGTCATACGTACAGATTTACCATTTATGCACATCTCAACTTCATAACTGTTCGATATAGGCCTAGATCTATCACTGTCAGAATAGGCTATGGTAAACAGCTCCAAATCTTCCGAAGATTCATGCACTTCATCTTGGTTATTCATTTGACTACCATCATGGTCGCAATAATTCACTTTACCCTTAGAATTGTGTTTGTGCTGAGTTTTACGACACACCTTTGCTAAATGACCCTTTACCCCACAACTATTGCAGGTATACTCCTTATACGGACAAGGTTTTTCATCATGGTTCATTCCACAACGGTAACAACCACTAGGTCTTGACCATTGAGAGGCCCTATAACTAGACCTAACCCCACTACTGCTAGGCCTAGGTTTAGAATTCTTAACATAATTAATGCCTGAAAAACTCTCAGGATGTAGCGCTCTCACATTACTACAAGCATTTTCTAGTACTAAAGCTAGACTCAAAGCCTTATCAAAGGTGAGAGAATCCCCCTCGGCCAACAAGCGACTTTGAATGTCACTGGACCTCAATCCACAAAGAAACCTATCTCTCAAGGCTGAGTTTAAGAACTCGCCATAATCACAGGAGGAGGCTAGCTTTTTAAGTTGAATTGCAAATTCATTTACACTTTCCCCCTCCTTCTGCACCCTCTTATTAAAAACGAACCTCTCATAGGCTGTATTCTTCTTAGGTAGAAAGTACTCAGACAAAGCCTTTACAATTTCATTATAAGTTTTCTCACTAGGTTTGGAAGGTAAAAGCAAATTTTTCAGTGTTGCATACAACTCAGGACCCATGAGAGAGATAAATAGGGATACTTTAGCCTCATCCTTAACTTCATTGACTTTGAAAAAATGCCCTAGCCTTTCAACGTAATTCTCAAAAGTTTCCACTTCTTTATTAAATTCTTGGATTTTACCAATTATTTGCTTCGACATTTTCGATAATATTCCCCAAAATTGCAGTTCAGAATAGCTATTATGCTAAAACTTACAATTTTCGAAGTTGTGCGACAACGTGGTGTTGCATACTTTCCTGTCGTAGCCAAGGCCTATCTCAGGTTAACTCTCAGTTTAACCCTAAACTTCCAGATATTTCCAAAAATATCTTCCAAAATATAAAGTTCTTGGTTTAATTAAATCAATTCCTTGAATTTCCGAGCTGAAAACCCTAAAAACTTCGCTAAACGCACAAATTTCAACAAAACTTTTCAAGTCTGTACAAAACACTTTGGCCTCGTCGCCATTAAAGTAACCGAGATTTATATGGGGAGAATGAACACAGAACGGAACAGCGGATAATTGACAGAGTATTATAGCATCTAAACTGCACTCACCGGTATTCATTCCAAGACTGAGATCGTCTCCTTTCTTCCGTTGGTCTCTCCTTTGACCTCTTTGACCTCTATTTAAATCGTAACGTCTTGTTGTGGCTTTTGGTTTAACAATCACTAGGCCTACCGTATATACTATATTATTAATGAAATAAAACTTTTACTTCTTGACACATAAAATAATATGAACACTTCTTTTACTTTATAACAGTAACGTAACAATAAAATCAATGACTTGATATTGATTTTTAGCGAATTTCCTATATAGGGAATAAGATATTACCGTAGGTCTCATAGTAAGACCTGGACCTGGGACAGATTTACTTTTTCGTTTTGATGTCCCCAGAGGCCAAAAACACCATCTGTTCAAATTCATATATGGTGTTTTCCGAGGATTTTTAATTTTTTTGTTCATTATAGGGTATTTGGGAGACCCTATAATAAACAAAATAGTATATAAATCGATTAGAATTGGTTACAAGGCTGAGAAAAATCCAGTTTCCACCCTATCGCCCTTTAAATTGTCCATGTTATTGCTAATACCTTTTTGTAGTTGCAGTTCATAAAACAGCTGAAACAGGCAATTTTTATAGCAATCTTAAATATTCATAACGGTGTTTTTTAATGAGTTGTATCATTTATTAAAGTTTATTAAATAAATGTAATGTTTAATTTAAATTCTAGCAAAGCTCGGTCTCCTGGTACTTTGGCACTTTAATACTTTTCAATGAAATGGCGACCATACAAAGTAGATTAAGTACGTCCCCATCTTAACTAATTGATAATTGTAGGTATTTTAAGCCAAGTATGAATGGAGATGAGTGTAGGATGAGTGGCGCGATCCTGTAGTCTTATTAGTGCCTAAGGCCGACTTATTCCTTAGACACAGCTGTTAATTAATAGCCCATACAGCTAATGGCAACTAAGGGACCTACAGTTTTTATAGTGGAATCCGAACCACATTTTGATGTTCAAAAATCACTCAAGGAAGGATGCTGTAAGTACTGATACAGATATTTTAACATTGGTTTATTGGTACTGGTACTTCCTCTAAGAACCTTTGGTACTGTACCGAAACCTCAATAATACATACCCTACATTACTTCTATTAAACGTATCTTAAAGCTCCATCTATGCACTATGAAATGTCATGCTGTATTTGTAAAGCAATATTTGCATGTAAAAGTAGAGTAGATGGCCAATCATTAACAGGTATATATTTTTGAGTCAATATTTATTCAAAGGATTTTTGTTAGTTTAAAGTGTAAAATAACTTTCCATGTGAGAGGATACACCGTGTTCTGTTTGAATCTTCCGGTTTCCGGTGTGTTCCAAGAGTACCAAACTTTACGGATGGACAAGATTTTTTTTGTAATAAAAAATGTCTACTCAATCCATTGCTTCCAAAGGACAATTTCAACTTATTTTATAAATTAAATTGTCAGTTTTTTCTTTTGTATTAGCCTATTCAGAAATGATTAATAACTTTCAATAGTTATTTGTGCAAGTGGTGAGAAAAGTGAGCAATTGACTCACTCGAGAGAAATCCTTAGTCACGAGCCATAGGCGAGTGAGGAATGGTTTCTCGAGTGAGGCAATTGTACTTTGAACTCGAGTTGCACATTATACTTTTCCTACAGTTACCATAAAACAAATAAATTTGTGAAGAAACATAACCTATTTTTACACAAAAGTGAACTTTTAATATAACATTTAATGTGAAGTGAAATACAACAGTACAACAGCTGACCAGCTGATTTACAGCCAGTGCTGCCAACGTATTTCGCGCGCATACGACGTTGCCTGCAGGTTACGCGCTCACTATTTCGTGCCTTCACGTTGCAAATCTGGAGTGAGACAAAGTAATTAGAGTGAGACAATGTTAACATTGTCTCACTGATGAGCGAATTGGCCACTTTGCTTTCTCAAATCAGTGAGAGAACATGTACATTGTTAGGTAACTGTAGGAAAATAGTAGTTTACGCAACGATTGCGTTAAGTGAGTCTTTACGGGAAAACTTCTACGAGTGTCGTAAAGACTATTAACGCGAGTTGCGTACACTACTTTACCTACGACCGTTTTTTAATTACTATCAATCTGGATTTAATTACTAACAATCACTACTGATAACTTTTTAGAGAGGTTATGTTTTCGTGTATTGTCATTGCCACTGAAAGTGATGCAACGACTTGTTGTATAATCAGCTGATTTCCTGTAATTACGTGTTTGTTAAACTTCGTTAAATATTACATTGCTAGCAGCATTCTTACCATAAATAATATTGTATCAGGTACAATTCGGCAAATATTTCATTTATTTTTGGACTTCCACCAACTTAATTATGAATACGCGAGTATCAACATGAACAAGTTGGATCAACAATTAAATTGGTCAACTGATCAGCTGATCAGCTGATTAGTTGACGTTCGAAGCATTACAATTTTAATTCTTTTCTCTCAATACTTGTACCTCATTGGTCCGTTACCTGTGTGGATATGAGAAAACTATGCGGATATGAAATGAAACTATGCGGATATGAAAGTAAACAGCTGTAAAGTGAAACTTTTCAATTCTAAGAACTGGACTGAAATGGCTACTTTAAAAAACGGTCGTAGGTAAAATGTATTTTCCACTTGCAAATCAAATCAGTCTTACTTCCTCATGTACATTGTGAAGTAGATAACCAAGCATAAACTTATTGTTGATTCTCTCTTGTACTGACAGTTCTAAAGGATCCTTGTTTTATAAAAAAACTCTACTATCAGAAATTATAAATGAACAGTTAAGTTGCTTTCAAACAATATATTGTTGTGTTCGTTGATAGATAGTGACAAACAATGTGTAACCTTATGAGTCAAAGCAAGGCCCCACTAGAAAAACAGGCCATGCTGCAGCGCAGGCAGCATCTATCGACTACGTGACAGTGGTTGATAGCTGTACTAAAATGTTGCCGTTAAAATCTGACAAACAACCAGCTTATTTACCTAAAACATATGGGACATTGCATTGAATCAAGGCCTGAATCCATCAACAAATCTATTCACTAGTGTAACGTTATGGATCCTGCACCATGGCCTGTTTCTCTAATTGGGTCTTGGTCATGTGGTTATTGTGGTTGTACAGTGATAAATGAATTTCATAATGAACATTTTATAAGATTTATTGCATTAATAAAAAAATATAACATCCATGAAAAGAAAAGGTAAACAAGAAAGTAAATATTTAGATAATAATAATTGCTAACCAACCTATGTTTTAAGTTAAAATCAATTAAATACTGACAGATGGTTAGGTACAGCCACAGTCAAAGGTGGCCATCCAAAACAAGAAGGAGCCTTCTGTACTAGCGTCTAGACTGCCAGTGCAACTCCGAGGATCGTGGATCAGAGGCGCTGTGGCACCACCGCACCATGTCGTACGCTTCCGAATCGTACCGGCTCATCAGCATAGCTTATCTAACTATTCGCGGAAAATTGTTATCTCTATCACTGTCAAAACGTATAATTTGTAGGTTAAATTTAAATTAAATACAATTAAACTGTCATAACCTAACCAAACTTGCTAATAATGATAAACTCAAATGAAGGCTTACTAATCGAAAAAATAGCTCTGTTCTAAAAATCTATAAGTATAAAAGAGGATGTTTGTATATTTGTTTGGCAGTGATAAACTCAGACACCGCTGAACCGATTGCCACGAAACTTGGTACATCCGTGTAGAATGTCATGGAATAGGTTTATACCACAGCCACCTCTAATACAAGGCCGCGACGTTCGAACTGGCAACGCCGCAATCACACCCCCTCTGCGTCCGTCTTCACACGCGCTAGGCTATGAACATCAATGAGAGTATTGCTGCTCTGTATCAATGAATGAAAGTATTCAAATACGTAATAACATATTTTAGTAGATTTTAAGGTATGGTAAAATAGACAAAATTGTAATCTAGGTTGTTTATTTAGTGAAAAATTGCAACATACCGCAATATGTCTAAAACTAAAAATATACAAACATAATGTTTTTGGTTGCATTTATCGTATTGTAAGTAAGATGAATGTGGAAATAGATGAACTTTAAATATTTCCTTTGTTAATTTGATAATCTACACTATTATATAACAATCTCATGGTGTCTGTATATATGTGTGTTATTCAACATAGTAAAAACTAATAGACAGACTGTGCTTAAATTTTACAAAATAAAGCTACTATACATTCGTTACACTTCTTTTTAATGCTTTTAGAATTAAGTTTAGCTGCCAAAACACTCTTGCTATTAATAAGTGCCTGCCACGAACCTCCTTAGAACTAGTTTTCATAATTAATTCATTGTACTTAGAAAACAAAACAAAAGTAAAAAAGAAAAATCTGTAAAATTTGTTAGTCATTTTTTTTAATTTATTGGTCCTCGCCGACAAGTTTTGTAAACTTGGCGAGGCCATGCTTGTAACATCCTAAATAAATATATTTGAATTTGAATACCAAGAATGGTTATACAGTAGGACTAACTTATTGCCACTTCAATATTTGTAGAGACTTTGGGATTTGTAGAGACTAACATCTAACAATTCGTTCAAATAAAATTAATTTAAAATTTTTAATAGGAATATTATGTTTTAGTCCACCTGAGGAAACCATAAGTTAGCGACAACAAAATTTGAAGTTTTCATTTTGAAGGCATACTGACTAAATACTTTATTTTCTTTGAATAATTACTAAGAAAAACGTTTGCCATTTTGTAAACGATTTCAGAAGCTAGGCCTCCATATGGCTTTCCACAATATTAATAGAATTTTTTTTCACATCAACATTCAGACTGGATTCGGAAACTATGATGCTTTTATTGTTAGATGGTGCAGTAGGTTACATATTTTTTTACTAGTAGGCCTACTTAACAGAAACACCGGCTTATTTCTTTGAAGTGGCATTTATTTAAGTTATTTTAATCATTTAACAACAGCATTTATCAATAAGGTAGACAAATAAATAAGGAAAAAGTACGGTATTACTACCTAAAACTTGCTTCTCGCGTCTATATTTACACGAATCATTGTCTTATTCTTACATTTTTTTA
Source organism: Macrosteles quadrilineatus (assembly GCF_028750875.1). Lineage (NCBI taxonomy): Eukaryota > Metazoa > Arthropoda > Insecta > Hemiptera > Cicadellidae > Macrosteles > Macrosteles quadrilineatus. The sequence continues at coordinate 86,509,471 of NW_026542595.1, forward strand.
CAAATTTAATCTAAGCTCATATTCGTGAAAAATGTTTCACACAAAAACGAGAATATTTTTAAGATGTCTAATTTGATCGAAGAATATCAGGAAGCAATTGTTGCTTACGCGGTGGATCAAGTAGAATCTTAGAACACTGTATGTATTATTCATTTTTAATTGAGCTATCGTAATTATTCTTGCATCCAGGCACATCACATCTATCTGGCATACTGTAGTAAGAAGTTTAACGTCATTACTAATGATTAAAGGTAGTAGAAACGCGATTATGTACGTAGAGTACGCGACTCCTCCATTCACTGTAATGGTAAAACAACCAAACGCCAAGACACTGATGCGACGTTGCCGCTTTTCACTCGCCGCGGCCTTGTATTAGAGGTGGCTGTGTTTATACACCATCAATTCTGTCCAATCGGCTCCGCCCCAGTGGCTCTGGAGTTTCCCATGTTAACCTTATGAGAAATGGAATTAATGAATCTTAACAGCTGTTTCAATTAAACAAGTTGGTTCTGTTCTATGATGTTCAATAGCATTAAAGTTACAAGGATTACCAACAGGGTGCAGCACTATTATTTCTTTTACATTTATGACAACAGCTAGTTTGCAACCAAAAGGTGAGTGAGCGTAGCGAACGAACTTCAACCTGGAGGCGAGTTAGCGTAGCGAACGAGCTAACCTGAAGGCAAGTGAGCGTAGCGAACGAGCTAACCTGAAGGCAAGTGAGCGTAGCGAACGAGCTAACCTGAAGGCAAGTGAGCGCAGCGAACGAGCTCCAACCTAAAGGTGAGTGAGCGTAGCGAACGAGCTCCAACCTAAAGGTGAGTGAGCGTAGCGAACGAACTTCAACCAGGACGTGATTGAGCCATGCGAACGAGATCATCTTGAAAATTAAGAAGTTAAACGGGGCAAAGCCCGCGGGTTACAGCTAGCAAAATTATAAATGTCTCAAATTCAATTTTATAATTTTTAATTATAAAATTAAACTGTCATAACCTAACCAAACCAACCAAACTTGCTGATATGAAAAAATTTGTTGACAAAAAGTAAGTGCTACCAACGGGATTCGAACCCAGCACCTTCAGATTATTAGCCCGACGCGCTATCCACTACACCAGCAAGGCTCATGACTCAGCTCCGTATGGTTGCGGTAATGGTTGACGTCACGCCATCGGCACGGAGCGGTGGTGGGGGGTTTTCCGATCTGATCCACGATCCTTGGAGTTGCACTGGAAGTCTAGATGCTTATGCCTTCTGTATGCAAGTAGTATATGTAAATAGTCTTAACTATATTATATATTTTAGTGTTTTAATAATAGCATTGACTATAAAATCAGTTAATTGTATATCTTTCAATGAGTGATTCAGGGTGGTTATTTGTTGATTGTTTGTTTTTATGTTTTTGTTTACTATTTATTAAAATTGAATAACACTAGATATGTTAAGGTGTTTTTTCTATTCCCCCAGATCAATTATGCATTATTTACAAGGGCGCACCGACAGGAAGGGGGGACGGAGGAGACTGGTTCTCCCTAGGGGGTTTTCAGGAATGGTGCATAAATATATTTAACATACAAAATTAACAGAAAACAAAAAACTGCGAGCTAGCGGGGTACTGATGCTCTGTAACTTAGATTTGGTGTTAGGGAAACAAGCAATAGAAAAATATACATAGGTACACTAAATCTATATCTATAAAGAGGAACTATGTATGTATATATGTATGTACCTTATGGACTCCAAAACCGCTCAACAGATTGTAATGAAACTTTCAGGCATTATTAAGCATTATATCAAGTTTAGAGCAGATCCGTAAAGGGCTCCGCCCCAGATGGTTTTAAGGGGTCCGATGTCAGACTTTTGGAACTCCAATGCTTACAAATAAATATAATTAATAATCAGATGTTTACTTTTCACTGTCAGAGCCGTCTTTATAAAATGCGAGGCCTGGGGCAAAACATAATTGTGAGGCCTTGTTTAACAACACAAACCGGTGGAATACCCCCCAGCGGAAAGGGGAGTCCCCCCCCCCTGGAAATTTTTGTAAAATGATACCGTACTTGCAAAGTCGTCATTTTAAGCATTTTGACGAAAAAATTAAACTTTTACACTCAGAAAATGGCCGTTAATATTATTGCTAATTGCACATATTATTGCTAATTGCACATATTATTGTTCCAATTCCAAAGTGGATATCATAAATATTGTCCAGGAAGTTCTTTACAATCATTAATAAAAAAATGAACACTTCTCTTCACTGTGGATTGACGTCCCGTCACTTTGTAAATAGTAAATGCTCATAGGCTATCTTGTTTATTTACTTTTTATCAAGTTAGGTTTATTGTGTTTTCGGCAATTGGTCTGTGAAGGGTGTTTAAAGGTAAAAAAATATTACCTATAATTGTCAATGAGTTTTTAATAAAATAAAAAAGAGGTAGTATCATTACAAACTGTGTAATTGATTCACAGTATTACTTTAATGACAAACATTGTCATAGGCTTATGTTTATTGGGAGTAATTACAATCAGTCTTCTCTGATTATCCATCTAATAAATATTTACATCTGTAAATAAATAGAAGTCTAGTAAAATTGGAGTTTTTTATGGGCTATATGAGCAAATATAAATATATTTTCCTAGTATGAGTTAGATATAAATTAATACAAACAGTAGTTCCAGCTAAGCTGATGGAAAAAATAATGTAAATGTATAGGCCTAGTTAGTTAAAGCTATATTTAAAATTGTGTTTAAATATTATCAACCTAAACTCACCTCAAATGAACTGTACTTTTCTAGCTTTCATTCCTGCGAAGTCATCAATGATATCATCAAAATCAATTTTGGATGTGTCAGATTCAATTGATAACGTTGCCAGGATGACAGCCTTTCTTGAGCCATAGACGATCTTAAATACGTCTTCATAAGTTTTAAGCGTGAAAAACTTTCTGCGCTTGCCACAGTAACAGGCATGGTAAGTAAAATTCAATGACCACGTAATGAATGCGTTAGGAAATGGAATTTGAATTCTGTTCATAAACCCTAAAATACCTGCAGCTGTTTCCACCTCGACCAGCAGGAGTTCACAAAGAACCTTAAGCTCAGTTCAGAAAAAAGTTCATTTTTACAAACATCCTTTTCTTCTTCAAAACTTAGGAACAATTCTAGATCTTTACACTTTCGAACAACTCATCTTCTTTCATAGTTTTTAGTTCTTTGACATGATATAAAAATCCAAACATAGTATCAAAACTGGCAATTCGTTCAAACCTTCTTTTCAAGGGTTGTGCTGCAGTATCTGCAATAAGGTAAAAATACTCAACTTTAAATATTTGCTCAGCAGATTCTGGCATTAGCTCATCTTGTCCCTCGTATTCAAACATTCTTCTTTTCTTTCTTTGTCCGACTTCTTATAAAGTTGGCTCTACATTCAGAGCTTCTCTCAGTTCTCTTGCTACCAATGTTTCCGACACAAAACCTTTAGCTCTAAATTTCTGAAAAAACTGAACTAGCCCTTGAAGTAACTGGGACGCAACCCCCGAGGTGCATTTTTTGAACCTGTAGGCTTTTGATTACACTGTTTACTGCAAACAGTACATTATACCATATACATAGGGCTAGTAAGAACTCATAGGTCCTTATTTCATTCATAACTGATCGTGCTTCATTAGCAGTTTCTCTAGGGTCTTCAACAGGAATGAGGACAGAGAGATGGGACGGAAGGACTTGGGATCCGTGTAACTTGCCTTACCAGGTTTTGGGATGAAAACCACCCTTGAGATGCTCCAGGCCGGGGGAATGTGTCCCAGGGCCAAGCTGGCCCTGAACAACTTACTCATTGCCGGAAGTAATATATCGATACCTTGCCGAAGACAGACAGGTCTTACCTCGTCAGGTCCAGGTGATTTGTATGGGATGAGTGACCCTATGGCCCATCTCACACGACTGTGAGTCACAATGTGGCACGCAACCCTCCACCGAGTGTTGTTTGCCCTTGCGACAGCTTGTTCCTCATCCTCCGGCATCAATGGCTCGCTTGGGATGATGCAGCCAGGGAAGTGGGTGGCCGCCATGAGCTTTAGCACTTCCTTAGGTTCATACAGCATTTCTCCCCCAGGCTCCTTGAGGGGGCCTAGCTTGGAGGAGTTGTCCTTTGTTAGGACAGTGTATATCCTAGATGTATCTCTAACACTTTCTAGCTTGCTACAGAAATGTTTCCAGGAGAGCCTTTTGGCCCTCCTTACTGCAATATTATATTGGGTTAGCAATCTATGGTAGCCATCCCAATTATTTGTCCTCTTCGCCCACCTGAACTGAGACCTGACTCTCTTTTTCAGGCTGGTGAGCTCTGTGGTCCACCAACTCACTTTACCCTGCTTCCTCACCGTTAGCGGGCAGCTCTCGTCAAAGGACGTGACAATGGCCTCGCCTAAGCTCCCAGAGGCAAGGTCTAGCGTGTTGGTGTCTCTGACCCAAGGGAACTGTGTGTCAAAGCATTCAATGCGCTCTTTAAGAGTTGATCTGTACATATCCCAATCTGCCTTTCTGGGATTCCTGAACTCAATCTTTTCCAAGGAAAAGTTACCAATGTTGAACATGATATGTCTGTGGTCAGAGAGGGAAGGTTCCTGGGATACCCTCCAATCCAGAATTCTGTGACTGATCTCCACGTTGGTTATAGTAAGATCTATTACAGATTCCCCAACCCTGCTATGAAAAGTTGGTTCTGAACCGACATTAGCAATCATAAGACCATTAGAGGTGTTTCCTCTTGGCTGTATTCAAGAAGTGCCTTACCTCTTGCGTTATTATCCCTACATCCCCAAGCAGTGTTGTGGGAGTTGGAGTCACAGCCCAGCACGAGGTCGTCGCCGGTCCTGGCCGAGTGCTCGACCAGCTTCCTAACTTCCTCTTGCGGAGGCTGCGTGGGCTCATCTTGCGGCATATATACTGAAGCAAGTAGAAGACACCGTCCGGACTCCCTGCATTTGGTCTCTACCGTCGTGATGTCTCTAGAACAAAATTCCAGAACCGGCACACAAATGGTGTCATTACTAGTCCAAATGCAGGTTCTAGGATTCCGGACCTGAGCCGAGAATACCTGGCCCCTAGAGACCCCCATTCCCGTTATATTGCCGTCTCTAACCCAGGGTTCCTGGATAAGGGCAAAGTCAAAAGCCCCACCCGCTGTACTCGCACAGAGTACCGCAGTGGCAGCTTTACTGTGCTGTAGGTTCGCCTGCAGTATTCGGATCGTCATCAGGAGCACCTGAAAGAACCTTGAGTTGAACCCTTGTTATACCCAAGAAAATCCTCCAGCCCCTGTCCCTCAGGAACTTGGCACTCCCGCAGTCAATTGCCAGAACCAGAGTTTGGTGTTCCGCCTCTCGCTTGCAACTGACCACTCTCCAGTCTCTGGTTGACAGTCCAGGATTCAGCTTCTGGACAAACTCAAAGATTTCTTTAGGATCTTTCCTGGCCAGGATCCAGTCGGTATGGAGAAGGACCTTGGTGGTACGCAGGAGATCTTTATGATCCCCCACAATCACACTCGGCCCCCCCACGCCCACCGGACCCAGACCAACAGCCACCTCCTTGAGCCAATCTCTGGTCTCCTCGTTTCCGCACATGACTGCGAGGGCACCTTTGTCCTTGTAGGTTTTCAGGATCTGCTGAGGAGTGGCGGCCATAATAACCATCTCAAACAGTTTCTCCTGTAACAAGCAAAATTATTCATCAGTGAACCTATCGTCAGGATAGTTCTCCGGAACAATCGCCATCTTCCAGCCCGAGAGTTGGTCCTTGAAGGTCAAGTCCTTGCTGGCATCGCCCTCTGCAGCGCTCCTTGGCGGCGGGGGTGGGACATCCCACCTTCTCGGCCGCTTTGGGGTCTGCTGAGTCTGATGCTGCTGCGGTGGACCTGAAACTCTACGCATAGGAGAAATACCAGAGCCCTCTCCTCCAGCAGGACTAGGAGTTTCAGCCTGCCTTTTCCTCTTGGGCTTGTTGACAAACCCTTTGGATTTTTTGTACTCAGCTTTTGAAAGCCAAGTACCCTCAGCCTCCTTCCTTGCCCTGACCTGTGTCCTCCACACACTAGGGGGTAAAGATGGCCGTTGTCTTCTCTCCTGTTCTGGAACAGTTGCACATGCCTGGGTCTCTACGCTCAGATCCGGTGTTGCCACCTCAGAGGTGCAGAGGTGGTGTTGCCCAGGGTTAGATTTGAATGGGCGCTTGAGTCAGCCACACTACCCGCCAAAGCCCTGTGTGCTTCCTCAAGCATTTGAACGTCGTCGATACCAAGATTTTGTGGAGATCTAGCAATGAGGGAGCTCCTGGCAAAAAAAGTATTCAACAAAGCCTCTTTGCCCCCCTCCACCTTCGTCTCTGAAACATTGTCTGATAATTTGCCCTCCCCAGAATCCATGGGCAAGCCCTCCAAGTTGGAGGGGTGGGATTCACGCCTAGGCGCTGACCCACCTGGGGTAGTTTCCGTAGTTTGATTAGCAGACATCATAGCTTCTGAAACAATACCAGGTTAGCAGTTTGAAGACCGTACCGTGTTCCATACACTCCGCTCATCAATACCTACTCCAGCACCGCTGCACACATACCAGAACTGGAGGGCAGTGCAGCAGCCTTACCGTGATCCATTCACTCCGCCTGCTGCTCAATTGACACTGAGCCCGGACCGGTGTCCATCACCTCGGCCTCAGGTCATACTAGTGTCGCTGCTCCCCGACCCTAGGGCAGACATTCACTCTGCCACCATAGATCCGCTGCCTTTAGTGATAATAGTGGCACCCCATGTAGGCTGTGACTAAAGGACACAGTACAGATTAACTGACTCACAGCGGTCTTGAGGGAAGGGTGCCACAAGGGCCCACATCCCCCCTGAGGGGCTTACGCTTACCTCTCGCCACCTATGTACTCATAAAAATTAAAGTTAATTAAATACATTTAATTGAAAATCAATTCAGGCAACTGAAAATTCGCTTAGTCAGCAGGTTTGCTGCGGCGGGGGTATTTTATTACCAAGATAATCAATTATTGGTATTTTCTGACCCTTAAAACATAAAATTAGACACAAAAATTATTATCCTGTCTCCTCTATAGGGAAAGATACAGCAAATATACCGTTTTTAAGCCATCTTGGTCGCCATTTTGAATATTTCAATTTGCTCAAAGGTGAAAAAGTGGCACCCTGCAGATTTTAATTATGTAGATCTTAAAGAAACAGAAAACACTAAAAAACATTGGGTGAACCTTACATTCAGGTTTGGGTGAAAAATGCCTTTTGGCAACTAGTAATCTATACTTATTTAATACGCAAGCACGATTTTTGTGACAATTACTCTTCCGAAACTACTGAACCGATTGACATGTTTTTGGTGTCATTGGAAAGAGCATAACGTGAAGTTGTGCAGGAAACCTTCTTTTTAAGGAAATAATTAGAGAGTGGGGCCCTTTAAAGTTTCGTATTTCTCCATAAGGATAACAAGGGAGATAATTTTTATTTACAGAAACATATGTTTGTTACTTGAAAATAGTCAAAGTCTACTACATAATAATTGTTGTGTATTATGACTGTTAATGTATACTACATTTCAATCAAGGATTGTGTGCCTTAAACTTTACTCATAATGGATTTCACTACTTTATTTTCATGCTGGGAATAGTAAAATTTAGTTGAGAATAAGTTGCCATATTTAGAAAACTTTACTATAATAATTGATGTATTTAAAATCACAAATCTTTGACATTATTAATTCATTAGAAACGAAACAGCTGATCGAGAAATCAAACAAATCATCTACTTCATGTGAATCATGTTTTTACACAAACATAGTTTTTTTAACCAATAACTTGATTCTTTTTTACTTGTGGGTGTATTTTGAGTTTGCAGGAAAGCACCAAGCAAAGTACCTTTTAATGGCACAAGGCTTCATGTGATCAGAATGGTTAACAACAATGTAAAGTAGAATGTAAAGTTTTAACATGGAACAAGTGAGTAAGGACATATTTTGATTTTGAGGATAAAAAATTTGCCCGTCTGAAACAAAGTTACCTTTTAAAATGGAAAGATACTAATTTCAGTTATCTTTGGCATTTGCAGCACAAGCACTTTAATGAAAGAGCAGCAATGTTCTTAGCCAGACCAATTTCAGTCATGAGCAACTATATACTGTATATGTTGTTTTAAGTAAGGCTACATCTTTTAATAGTAGGATAAGCATATTCATTACGGAAAATTCTGACCAGGGTAATATTCCTGAAGGTAACTTTAAGACTAAAATCGGAGTATTTATGGAAGTGCTTATGTGAAAGAAAATTTTGTTTTTTTGTGTTTATTTTTAAAAGCGTTTTTTTCAAGCAGCATTTTATTACCCTCAAAATATGCTACATAGGCCTACATGCTACATTCACTGCCTATTGGTTTGATATAATAAAATGTTTTGTTAAATGTGTTTTTAAAAATCTTAAAAAAATAACTACCCTGTAACATACTTGAACTTGAACACTTATTAATTTACTAAATATTATAATACATATACAGCTAGAAAATGGCTGGATTGCTTCCCTTCTAATGCTTTATTATTACTGTATTTAATTTTCGACGAGTCAATATATAACACGATGAATTTGTTTTCTAAATTCATATGTTTTTGCGGGGCATTGAGCCGCACAGGTTCACTAGTAGTACGTTAAAAACTTGAATAAATGAGTTCTTTTATTACCGGTAATTAATTATAAAATAGAATAAAATTAAAATCTAATAGAGTAAATTATATTATAAAACATTGAATAGGAATTCTCTACATAGACATTTTCTCTATTTAAAACATATGTTTTATTACTATCTAAATATAAATGTAAATTTATATTTAGATTCACAGAAAAGTGGAAGTCTGCGCTTGTCCATACCTCGAATAAAATCTCATCCCCATCTCTCTCGCAAGACTACAGACCAATTAGCATTCTTCCCGCTCTTTCTAAGGCACTAGAAAGAGTCATTCACTCTCAAGTTTCTGATTTCTTGGCACAAAATAAAATCCTCAATAGCTTTCAATCAGGTTTTCGTAAATCATACAGCACTGAAACAGCAATGCTTCATTTAACTGGAGTCGAGGAATGTGTATTACGGCTGCTCCATCAAGTATTTTAGCTGTTGCATTCGGTTGGCTGTGATTAAAGCTTATGTCACATTTCGTTTGAATGCAGTCAATTATATCTGACAAAGCATCAGATGCATTTTCTACACTCACATACAACCGAAGAATTCTATTTGCACACGTGGACCATCTGGCGTGTGAAATCGGGCCTGGATCTCTTTTGGATAGGTCCTTTGGAAAGTCTTGACTATTTATTGCTTCACTTATGACCTTAAGGTATTGTTGGTCTTTACTCAGAAGTTTTCTGTCCACTTGTGGTATTCCACAATCAATCTATTGAAACTTGATTACTGGGAGCTTTTCACAACCGTTTAGTAAATAATTTCGGACCTGTTGTTCCATCCAAATGTTGAAAAAGATGACGGAAAGGTAGCTCAATAAAATGAAGCGTACACACTACCCACTGCAGGGGCCGCCCAAGATGAAGTTCAAGTTGTCTAATAGCACCACTCTTCCACCCAGTATTTGTATTCGTACCATCACACCCTACAACATCTAGCGTTTCCAATGAAATGCCCTGTTCATTGAGGTATGACACAACCAAACCTACTATTTCCTTGACTGTTCCAGACTTTGGAGATACATGTCCTATATAACTATAAAATCCAGGTTCTTTTATGAGTGCATAATGCTCCTCTTTTACAGTTCGACGAAATTGTTTGGATTCAAATTTCTCTAAACCAGTGTGTCGTCCTTGCGCCCATAAAATACATACTTTGTGCATTTTCTGAATGTTTTGCGTCTTCCTGTAACTTCTTCCTACAGAGGCTCTTCGCTCTTCTTACTTTGTAACGATCGACAACATTTGAGGTATCTGGTTAAGGTTTACGTCGGAAGCAAAAAATACTTACCGAATTGGACAAATGAAGTATTTACTGTCTATAAAGTGCAGCCAACTTTACCAGAAACATATATTTTAAAAGATAATAGAGGACCATTACTGCAAAGTAGGTTCTTCGGTCATGAAATAGTAGGTTAAAATACACCGTCGGGGATGTTTATCTCGTTGAGAATGTGTTGAAAAGAAGTATCTCTTATATAACACCGTCTCCACTACTATTTACTTTTTATAACATAAAAATCTGTTCATTATAAGTAACATCGACCCCTCCCCCTTCACTTCCCTCCCCACCTCCCCAATCCTTTGTTGGTGCTGGGATGTATGACAGTGCCAAACCAATAATAAAAAAAAATTAAAACAGAATGAGGAGGGCCTGTAACATGAATGACAGTTTCTGAGGAAAGATTCAAGGGTTGCATGTGTGCTTACTCCTGATATCACTAAAATAATAATGAACAAATTTAAATTTTTCGTTAGCAAATAACAAAACAAGAAGCTATTTATGTTTGATTTTTATTTTACGAGAGGTGTTTTGGTTTCGTTAATGAGGCAGGAGGAGAGTGTTCTCCCCGTTCGAGAGTCAGATGAGTTCCGTTACTCGACCAAGTGAAGGTCGAGCGTCATGCAGGGGTGCGAAGTTTTCACCTCGCACGCGATAAGACGGATTATGTTCGAGAGGACACCTGTAGGCAGGTAGTTTTTTGTTTGTTTTAGCGAATTTCCCATATAGGGAATAAGCTATTACCGTAGTACTCATGGTAAGACCTGGACGCGGGACCGATTTTTTTTCATTTTGAGGTCCCTAGAGGCTAAAAACACTATCCGTTCAAATTCATATATATATATATATATACACATGTCCGTTAGCGCGATAACTCAAGCAAAAATGATCCGATTTTGATGAAATTTGGTACAAACCTACGTTTATTCAAACGAGTTCGCGAACCAGCATGATCGGACCATAGGAACGGGGGTTTATGGGGGCTTTTATGGGGTAAAAATGGGGTTTTCCCATTTTTGACCCAAAAAACATAAAATTTTGCAATTTATTTCCAAACAATTTTGTAGAGCTTAAAAAAACAAATGATTAAGTACATTGAAGCGTTATAATGCACCTAATGGTTACGGAGAAAATTCCAAAAAATTGTAAATTTAAAATTCTCATGTTATTCTTATGGAGAATAAGTAAACTGTTGTAGTTTGCTTGTTTATTAACATATTTTGCCCAAATTTGGAAAATGTTTTTATTTCTTACTAACTATTAACATTTTACGTAAAAAAAACACTTTTACCCTCCCTGTTGCAGCAAACCTAAGTATGTGTTAAACTGATTCTATTTAAATAGGGAATAAATGTGATTTTTTTTAAGGAGACATTTTAGTGTAAATCCAATCAGGCAAATGGAAATTTGCTTAGTCTGCAGGTTTGCTGCGGCGGGGGTATTATATAGTACAGATTCTAGATTGAATCTGTACAATTTTTTTTTTAGATTTATCTTTTTTTTAGATTTTTTTATAATGGTAATATTAGTTTCACCAGCTTTAGTGCGCTTCTCTAGATCCTGCCTCATTTGTTTCAAGTAAAAAAGTTCACGATCAGTCCTATCCCTAGTGATGCCAATAGTTGAAAGTTCTGGATTGGACTTTTGAAGATCATATTTACAATCAGTAAACAATTCAAGAAATTATTTAACATCTTCAGGACTCTTAAGAATAATATTCAATGGTCGTATTTTGTCTTTAATCTGCTTTCCAACTCTGTAAAGTTTGAAATCTTCAGCACCATCAGCATAATTAATTGCCCGCATCAAATCTTTAATCGGATTTTTATCGTCAAGACATTGAACTATTATTGTGAGGTTTCTGATTTCTTTAAGCAAATCATTCGGTTGATGGCTTTTGACACAGCCAGCACGCATACATTGCCAAATAAATTTGTCGTCATTTGCAAGACGAGTATAATCAGAGGTACTTATTATAGCACAAGCCTTATGGAACCATCTATTCTATGCTGTCTGCCCGGCATTGCGCTCCTTGTTGTTGAGCCGTGACCTCTTTTAAACAGATCCCGCATGGATGAGGAACGGGAATAGCCTTGTTCGGCTGAGGGGTACGATGTCATAGCTTATAATTGCGAATTTGTTGCATAACTTATAATCTTGAAAATGTGGCATAGCTTATAATTGGAAATTTAAATTGTTCCATAGCTTATAATCGTAGAAATGTGGCATAACTTGTAATGGTATGGTTCAAATGTGCTGCAGCTTATAAAATCTCGTTTGTTATATAGCTTATAATTTTCAAAATGTGGCATACCTTATAACACGCGGGAATGACGTCATGGCGGATGGAACAGCTGATCGATCCTCAGTTGTCTTGTCCCATCAGGTGTGCATCTGGGGCAGGACGCATGACTGGGATCGCTGGGAAGTGGAGGTGTCCGGCTTCTGGAGCACCGGCATTTCCTCTGTGACCATGGTCCAGCGGTTTCACCTATCCTCAAAGTGACGTGGGCCATTGAGTCCAGGAAGTTGGTAGCGTTATCAATCGCTCTGTCCCTTTTACGATCCCTTCTCTACCTTGGTCGCACATTGGGGATGTTCTGCCTCAATCTCAATAGGTCTAGGTGTTGTTGCTGTTCAATATCTCGCAGAACAGCTGTTTTTAAAATTTTATGTTGGATTAAAAAACGGCTCACACATTTTTATTCATCCTAGGACTATAGACTGGAACTGTTTTCAATATTACTTAGGTCTGGAACTAAAGGTCGGCCGCTTAGAAAACGACCTCCTCCAGCATTGGTTTAGCATTAGCGCGCAGGTCGTTTTCTAAGCGGCCGAACTATAGTAGTTACTCATATTTAAACACTTTCCCCTCTTTTTCCAAACCATTTATCTACTGGGTCATCTTGAGCAAAGGGTGGCAAAAGCTGAAAGATAGTTTTCTAAGTTTATATAATTTATAACACACCTAGTAAGGCTATGGCCAGCAACGGATGGAGCCATGGGAACGAGATCATCTTGAAAATTAAGAAGTTAAACGGGGCAAAGCCCGCGGGTTACAGCTAGTTATGTGATAAAAATTGGACCAAAACTTGTAAAAAAATCGCACAAAACTGCATTTTTGAACGTCCGTAATTTTATTTACTAAGTAGTAAGGCCATATTTTAATGGCTAAAGACACTCTCGCAAATCCAGTGAATACATTAAAATGTCTTGGATCTTGATAGGTACTCTCGTTTTCCTGGAGAAGATTGCGTAAAATGGCATCTTGAGTGTTACAGACGGACAGAAATTTAGATGAGACTTCGGCTTCTTTAATGTATAAAACGTAAAAATAACCTAAATATTTATGATTCTGAGCAATGTACAGACAAAACTCTAATTTTATTTATATAGATAGTGAAAAATATAGAGAAACAAAGCAGATTATTAAAGAATGGAAGATATTATTGGAACTGTTCAAGTAAAAGATTGTAAAAGATTAGAAAATTTAGACAATGGATTAGAATTTAAAATAACTAATTTAAAAACAATTGATTATAGAAATTAAGAAAGATAAATCTTTAAATTTGAAAATAATCCAGATTGTTCTATATGTAATCATTGGTTAGAAAAAGAAATACAAAATAGAAAAATTGTTTTTAAATTATATAATTAGTATAAAATTTGACAATATTAGGAATACTCCAAATCAAAAGAAAGATTAGTATGTATTGCTTAAAATCAAAACTTGTTGGTAGTATAATATTAATTTCTTTAATATATTTGTAACATTTCTTTTGGATATGGTTTTCGTATATTTAAACGTTCTTCTATAAATTAATTTATTAATATAATTAAAACCAAAAAATAATTCTGGATAAATACAATTACTTTCTTTAGGTTCGTACTCATAATAAATATGATAATCTAAATAATTATATGGGTTATTATCTAATTGTGGGACAAAATGAGGGAAAAAAATTTTAATGTTTTTTATAAAGAAGTAAATTTATGTTTTTGTCAATTGTTATAAAATAACCTTACAAACACAATATCAGCCTTAGCATAGCTTAATTTTAATATTTAAAATTTTTTTTGTAATTTTTACTGGCCGAACATAGAGAATTTTGTCAGATCGCTAACGTTCTTATTAAAAACCTATAAAAATTCATTCTTTAAAGTTATACCTTAAAAAGTATAGTTTTAGGATAAAACATACTTACAACAATGTATTCTACATATAATTATAAACATTTTTACGTTTTATGAATATATAAACGGTACAAATAGACGAATATTAAACCAACTGGCATGGTTGAAGCATTTAAATTTCAAGAAATGTTTGAATCTAAATTTGTATGGATTAGATTTTTAGGTTATGTGTAAGAACAGATTAAATTATTTCATGTTATTAACCTTAAATATGAAAATAAGTCTATTTTACTGGATTTTAAGAGTTTTTGTCAGCGTTAGCGATCTGTAACGGCGTTTGCGATCTGTCACTGACATCAGCGATCTGTCACGGTCTATAGTAAAACAATCAAAACTACAATATTACGTAAATCAAAACAGTAATCCTACAAAAGAAAGAAATACAAATGACTCTTGGGAGATTACAAGAACAAGATAATCACAATTCTAGAAATGAAGGTGACAATTTTCATTTTAGAACCAGTATAACAACAGCAACAAAAATTTGGAGTATTATGTAACTCAAACCGGTAATCCTACAAAAGAAAGAAATACTAATGACTCTTGGGAGATTACAAGCACAAGATAATTAAAATTCTAGAAATGAAGGTGACAATTTTCATTTTAGAACCAGTATGACAACAACAAAAAACATTACAGTTGTACGCTGTTTTTGTATTCATACAAAATGTTTCCCCTCTTTGATACAACTGATGGGCTTGGCAGAACTCCAACAATTTGATCATAACAAACATATGATACGTCTTTTTCGTCCATTACGTACACTGACTTATCTTTCGATAAGTTTTTCATGAACATCACTTTCAGTTCATCCTCATTGTCAACTTCTGTTTGCAAAACCGCAACAAAATTAATCGGTTTTCTATTTTTCTTTTGACTTCCCACAGAAACAACGACAAAATAGCCTTTTACCAATGAGGACTCATTGAGCACAGATACACATTTAACCAAGTCCTCTTCGTCTGAACAAGAAAAAACCTCTTCAACTGTTAATTTCTTCTTTGACGTAGAAGAGGAAGCCAAGCTCTTCTCTTTCTTCACCTCTGGTAACCACTCTGAAGAGACGCTAAATTTCATAATCAGTTGGAAAAAAATTGCAAAAAGCACCGAAAGACTACTGTTGATACTTTAATAGACTCCGAATTCCAAGTAAAATAATATGGCACAAAATCCGAAATATTTTAAAATAACAATGTATCGCTACGTGAAGAAAAGGGTCGCGATCACGTCCTTAGCTGCATGATAGCATAATACGATCATGATATAAACCAATTGATAGGATAAAAATAAACTTGACAATGAGGCTAAGAGAGATTTAATGTAAACATTGTGCAATAATGTCAAAACGTAAACTTACTAAAACATAACGTCATTCTTGTAACAATTATACAGTTCGTTAACAATAGTAGACAGATCGCTAACATCAGCAGACTAACGTTATCAGACCATCAGCAGACTAACGTTATCAGACAGATCGCTAACGTTAGCGACAGTTAAACAGATCGAAAACGTTAGCGAGCTGTTCGTTAGCGATCTGTGAAATTTAGTTGTTCTAGTAACTAGCGCTTTAATACGAGCATTGTGGCGGGAAAACAAACTTTGAGGTTATGTTGCTCACTATGTATTCTTACATTACGGCGTTTTCGTTAATGTTCATCTGAAAAGTTAAAAGTTATGCACGTTAGCGATCTGTTGCTTAATTAACATACTGAGTAGAACTTACCTTGATTTTTGATAATAAACAGGTAAACACGAAGTTTAACTACAAGAATAGCATACGATTTCACTTCACTAAACAAACTGCAATCAATGGAGGTCCGTGAAGTTGGCGTACCCATATTAGCGTATCCACTTTTGATCATACCAATCGTTAGTTCATCGTTAGTTCTCGATAGTTCCCAAATTTTGTCGTTAGTTCTCAAAAAATAAAAAAGTTATAGCCGATAATAAGTGGGTACGCTAACTTCACACTTCCGGGTTCTAGCGCGCGCCGTTTTCTGATGAGAAATGTTTACATCTATATATCAATCGTTAGTTCTTCGTTAATCCTCGATAGTTCCCAAATTTTTTCGTTAGTTCTCAAAAAATAAAAAAGTTACGAGGCATACAAAGTGGGTACGCTAACTTCACAATTATAGAATTTCCAGCGGGCACACTTTTTTGAATAAAAATGCTTATATCTATATACCAATCGTTAGTTCTTTGTTAGTTCTTGATAGTTCTCCAATATTTACGTTAGTTCTCAAAAAATAAAAAAGTTACGAGGCATACAAAGTGGGTACGTTAACTTCACATTTATACAATTTCCAGCGGGCACCATTTTCTGACTATAAATGCTTATATCTATACACCAATCGTTAGCTCTTCGTTAGTTCTCGATAGTTCTCCAATATTTACGTTAGTTCTCAAAAAATTAAAAAAATTTGAGGCATACAAAGTGGGTACGCCAACTTCACAACTATAGAATTTCCAGCGGGCACACTTTTTTGAATAAAAATGCTTATATCTATATACCAATCTTTAGTTCTTCGTTAGTTCTCGATAGTTCTCTAATATTTACGTTCGTTCTCAAAAAGTTAAAAATTTACGACGCATACAAAGTGGGGAGTTTGCGTACCCACTTTGTATGACTCGTAACTTTTTTATTTTTTTTTTAGAACTAACGTAAATATTGGAGAACTATCGAGAACTAACGAAGAACTAACGATTGGTGTATAGATATAAGCATTTATAGTCAGAAAACGGTGCCCGCTGGAAATTGTATAACTGTGAAGTTAGCGTACCCACTTTGTATGCCTCGTGACTTTTTTATTTTTTGAGAACTAACGTAAATATTGGAGAACTATCGAGAACTAACGAAGAACTAACGATTGGTATATAGATATAAGCATTTTTATTCAAAAAAGTGTGCCCGCTGGAAATTCTATAATTGTGAAGTTAGCGTACCCACTTTGTATGCCTCGTAACTTTTTTATTTTTTGAGAACTAACGTAAATATTGGAGAACTATCGAGAACTAACAAAGAACTAACGATTGGTATATAGATATAAGAATTTTTATTCAAAAAAGTGTGCCCGCTGGAAATTCTATAATTGTGAAGTTAGCGTACCCACTTTGTATGCCTCGTAACTTTTTTATTTTTTGAGAACTAACGAAAAAATTTGGGAACTATCGAGGATTAACGAAGAACTAACGATTGATAAATAGATGTAAACATTTCTCATCAGAAAACTAGAAACAACTTTGCGCTAGAACCCGGAAGTGTGAAGCTAGCGTACCCACTTATTATCGGCTATAACTTTTTTATTTTTTGAGAACTAACGACAAAATTTGGGAACTATCGAGAACTAACGATGAACTAACGATTGGTATGATCAAAAGTGGATACGCTAATATGGGTACGCCAACTTCACGGACCTATGGTTAGTCTAATTGCAGTATCCTAGTTCAATGATGGCGTTGTGTTCAATCTATGTTTTCATCTGCATATCTTTGGATAGCACCCGTCTGAGGTTGTGGTGGTAATTTAAAATCGTATTCCAGAGGATTCTCGATCTCCATCTTTATGACATCAATATTTCCGGGCCTAATCCAAACAAAGTTCAAGCATTCAAAAACATTGATTGTAAAAAAAGCTGCCAAGATGAATTAAAACATGTTAAAATTGTGATTTTCCTACCCTTTCCAAAAAAGTTGAACAGCAAAAAAATAATTAGCATATCTTTTTTATTTAACTCGTGTACAGAGCCTCGACTTGTACACATCGATGGTGTTACTAATCTCGGGGGTCTACTAATCTTACTTATTTCCTATAATCAATGACAAAATAAGAGTAAATAACCTCATAGTTCTATAGGGCATTTTTATAACTAATAGCCCAGTCAATGAATGCAATAAAACACCCTTTTTCGCAACTAAATGGTGGAAAGCTGGATTTGTTATATGTGATAGAACCACATGAGAGGTGTATTTTCCCAAAAGTCCCCACTTCTACCCCTTGAGCTTTCCCCCCCACCCCCCTCCAAACCTAGAAATTGCAGTGTTTTACTTAATTGGTCATAATTCAAATGCTATGTGAGCTATCGAGCTGCAATTTGTTTCGTTTTATTCCTTATTAGTTTTCCTACAACTTTTGTATTTGTAACATTTTTCTAAAACCAATACTTAGGGAGATATAAAATTTAAGCTTCGTTTAAAGCTTAGTTTCAGAGTGCAAAATTTTGTTTTTCTCAATGTATACTATTAAATAGAAATAATACGCAAATATGGTTCAAACAAAAGTTTTAGTACGTTTTTCAAGGTTTACAAATATATTATTGGTTAGTCATTTAGGTGACCGGGTGAAGTGCTGGGTGTCGGCAAAGTGAGCGCGTGCGCGCTAGTTGAACACCTCTGCGCTGCGTCGTCGCATCTAGCCCAGCCAATAAACACACAAACTGCCTTTTTTCGTAGCTAAATAGTGGAAAGCTGAGTTTGTTATATGTGATGTAACCACTTAAGACGTGTATTTTCAAAAAGCTCCCGATTCTCCCCCCCCAACCCCCTCCAACCCCCTACAAACCTGGAAATTACAGTCATTTACTTTACTGCATATCATTCAAATTCTACGCATGCCATCGTAGTGAAATTTGGTTTGTATTATTTATAATTAGTTCATCTACAACTTTTGCACTAAAGATTTTCTTATAAAACTATATCTAAAGAGTTATAACATTTTTATTTATTTTTTGTAATGTTTATGTTTTAGAGGTACACAATTTTGTTTTACCCTCTATCAATTTGTTTCAAAAATTTTTTCTCAAAATGTTTCAAACAAAAATTTTAGTATGCTTCTTAAGATTTATAAATATATATTTGGTTAGTCGGCCGAACGAACTGATGTAGTGTGGGGCGTCGGCAAATAGAGCGCGTGCAGGCTCGCCCGTCGATGCGTCGCGTTGTAGGCACTGACATCGCTAAGTTCTCAAAGGTTGTATATACAAATGCTAAGGCCTTGTACTTTGTACTTTACTACCAAAACAATCTGTATCCAAGCTTAACCATTAACTCCAAAAACAATTATTATTTAGATGGAACCCAATCATTTACTTGTTTATAACCAGTTTTGGTTCAGGTAAATTAATCTCTACCTACTTACTTGTTATAGGCCTACTTGCAATACTTGTAATAGGTACTTGATTTTTTCATCTTTGACCAACGGAAGTTTGATAGATTGAGGTATAGAACACTAGGCCTAGTAAACACATTAAAAACCACTACAAACATACTCTTTGCTCTTCCTTTCGTTACAATGTGATTTCCATTATCTACCAGCAATGGGACTCGCTTTGTTCCGCAAGGTTTTTACTAACTGCGCCTCGCAGTCAGTGAAGATCTAAACAGAAAACTGTAAAAAATACTAAGATGAAACCTAATCATTTGTACATTTCATAGATCTATTGTTACTTTTAACTCGTTTCTCATTTGAAATAATAATTTATTTAACTATTTCTGTTAATGGCTACACCTATTGACAATAATATACATATCCATGTATATTAAAGAAATATTACATTACATGAAGCTGGGTAAGAAACATACTGAACCCAATGATGAGATGACCCAATTCGCTTATGGGTCTCAGGATGATTGGAGTGTCGAATCGAAATCCACCACCACTTACCATCTTTTATGTATATTTACAGTATGGTGAGTAACATTATAAGTGTAAATTTCTGTTTTGAGTGTTAGATTATTAGACAAAGTTTCTTTTATTTACTTTCCAATTAATTAATGTAATAAGGCATATATCCAAAAGTTATAAATAAGTAAGTAAAAAACTATATTTGTATCCCCATACATGCAGACAAGGCTATTTACGGAATACATACAGGCAGATTATTCAAATTTTCTTTCTTAACAATTAACATACTGTGTAGATGTGTCAATCAAATTGGGGTTTTTTCGTAAAAATTGGCAGCAATGTATTACGAATCTGCTTTACGGCACTATTAACGTCGTCGAGATCAATCATTTTTAGAGACTCTATACTGTGAATCTTGGTGAGGTTCTGTTCTCTAATATTTGATTGTTTTCATGTTATCCTAAAAATGAGTCAGCATAATAGTTCTTTATTGGTTTGTGGTAGACATTATGCAATCGTTTAACATCGCTAATAAAGATGAATGCGCTTATTAAGTGTTTTAAAATCTCCTATATATAGACTTAATAAAAAAAAAACTAGTTTTAACATTGACTGGTTTTAATTTGTGTTCCTTACCATGATTAAAAGTGGCTTATAAATATTCCCGCCAGTTTTCTACGTTGTTCGTGATATTATTTTAACATAGGCTTACAACTCATGGCAGAGCAGAAAGCTAACCCTTGCTAGCGGGAAGCGTGAAGAGAGGGACATATCAACGATAGGACGCAGTTTGTATCAAGGATTAGTGGGTCGACGAAAACTTTTTACTGACCGTGAGGTGCTTCATTTAGTCACGGTTTAGCGTGGAAACAGATTGTTTTGTTAGTAACGTAGGCTACAAATTATTAAGTCGGATTTGTATGAAACAGTTGAGAACTTATTATGCATCGACGGGCGGGGCTACGCGGATGCTTTAAGAAGCCTACACGCGCTGTCTTTGCCGACGCCCACATCAGTTTTTTTTTTTTTTTTTTTTTCAGATGAATAATCAAATATATATTTATAAACCTTAAGAAACATACTAAATTTTGTTTCCGACGCATTTTGCGTATTTTATTTGAAAAAATATATAGAGGGTAAAACAAAATTGTGTACCTCTAAAACATAAACATAAAAAAAAATGTATATCTCTTTGGATATGGTTTTATAAGAAAATCTTTAGTGCAATAGTTGTAGATAAACTAATTATAAATAATACAAACCAAATTTCACTACGATGGCATGCGTAGAATTTGAATGATATGCAGTAAAGTAAACGACTGAAATTTCCAGGTTTGTAGGGGGTTGGAGGGGGTTGGGGGGGGGGGGAGAATCGGGAACTTTTTGAAAATACACGTCTTAAGTGGTTCTATCACATATAACAAATTCAGCTTTCCACTATTTCGCTACGAAAAAAGGCAGTTTGTGTGTGTATTGGCCGGGCTAGATGCGACGACGCAGCGCAGAGGTGTTCAACTAGCGCGCACGCGCTCACTTTGCCGACACCCAGCACTTCACCCGGTCACCTAGATGACTAACCAATAATATATTTGTAAACCTTGAAAAACGTACTAAAACTTTTGTTTGAACCATATTTGCGTATTATTTCTATTTAATAGTATACATTGAGAAAAACAAAATTTTGCACTCTGAAACTAAGCTTTAAACGAAGTTTAAATTTTATATCTCCCTAAGTATTGGTTTTAGAAAATGTTACAAATACAAAAGTTGTAGGAAAACTAATAAGGAATAAAACAAAATAAATTGCAGCTCGATAGCTCACATAGCATTCGAATTATGACCAATTAAGTAAAACACTGCAATTTCTAGGTTTGGAGGGGGGTGGGGGGGAAAGCTCAAGGGGTAGAAGTGGGGACTTTTGGGAAAATACACCTCTCATGTGGTTCTATCACATATAAAAAATCCAGCTTTCCACCATTTAGTTGCGGTTAAAAACATTTATTGACTGGGCTATAACCAGCTGTTAGTTAAAACAAATTATATTGCTCTAAAACAAATCGAAGATTACAAAGATTGCTTTAAAAAATAATTTGAACATCCTAGTATTTTACTATGTATATTAAATTATCTGTCATCCTCTTACAGAAGAATTGAACGTATCAATGATTAGCATTACACATTGTATAAAAAAGTCAACCCTAAGTATGTCTTTACATTTTTATCCAAATGCTGAATTTGTGACACAAAAGCTGAATGTTTACAGCTGTTATGTTAAGCAAATTATTTTATGCCAAAAGCTAGTTTAGAATCTTAGCGTCGGCTGCTAGACCTTTTAAAAATTAAAACTTAATTTCTAAAAAACTGAGACCCTAAACTAAAATTATGGCTTCGACATTCCCTAGTTCTCAAAATTATCTTTCTTTCAACACTAAAATCATTAAAATCCGTTGGTGGTTGATTCAGAATCGTGAAATAAAAAAACACTGTTTCCTTTTAATATTATAGATAGTGAAATTCTGTTTAGTTTTTGTTAAGAATATAAGTTGAATCCGCGTTGCACGGTCGCTTCTGGCACGACACCCGTGAATCACCTTAAACGCTCGGTCAAGGTCCATCGTGGCAACACTGCACTGGATTCCTGAGCGGGCGATGGCGTCTGCACCCCTTGCAGGCGCGAGATCATCCAGTTTTTTGTTAATTTATATAAATAAGATGCGTAACAGGCTGGTTGAGCAGTTTCAATATTTCAAATACAAAACCAATCACCTCCAAAACAAGCTTTTAATTTTTTTTCTAGCGTTTGCCATTTTTGAGAAAAAGTTGATTTACAAAAGTTACAACAAAAACTTTTTGGGTAGAGTAAAAATTCGGAAACTACACAAATTTATTCATTATATATGTGTCCATATTGTATTAAAGTTTGATAAGGTTCTGCCGTTTAGTTTACATTGTGCGAATTTTCAAAGTCATAAGATGGTTTTTGGTACTCTAAAAACAGGCAGTTTTTACCTTCCGACTGTCATAACAAATTTCCTAAAAGAGCTAAAATTGTTTTGTTTTCACAGAAATACGTAGAATAAAACAACGAAAATTTATTTATACTACGTGTTTTTCTAAGTTAGTTGGTTACTTTTCTGTAGAGCTCCAAACTCGAGTGTCTAAACTTTTTTCCCCGACAGTAAACTTACCTCCGTTCCCTCGGACAAGCTATTCCAGGGTTCTCGCGCTAACAGTCTCCGTCGCTCACTACTCCTTTTCGGCCTTCGTAGATGGTACCTTCGTCGTCCTACACGCGCGAGTAAACTATGGTTGTACGCCAGCACAACAACGCACTGACCAAAAGCAGTTCAGCTATAACTAACAACCATGTGTGACCTAGGCTCGATAAAATAATACGCTCCGTAAAGAAATGAAATGATTATGCCGTGCACTTGGATCGCACGGCCACAATGTCAGCACAACGACGCACTGACTAGGAATAAATTGGCGCTAAATACGTTGCTTACTATATGAACTAAAATACGTGACCAGCCTCTAGGCCTAACAAAAGGAATCGCTTCTCAAATAAAAACTAAAAATAATACTCTTGTAGTGAACAGAAAGGTCGTAACTCACAATAATAAACTAACAAAGTAAAATTAATCTGACCTAATATGCCAATGAACTTCTTGGCTTCGAGATAACTAAATAAAATACGTTTAGATGAAATGAAATAAAACGATGTAGGCTACTGCGGCACTGCATTTGGAGTGCTGGCCGGGGAAATATAATACACAATTCTCTTACAATAGAGATTACTTGTCTAATAAATAACTTTTATTCGCCAAAGTAAAATGGGAAAATAAGATTAATAATGTAAGGGTATACTGCAGTACTTACGTCTGTCGATACTTATTTTGATTAATATTATTGTTTTTTATCTTGCAAGTCGCATCCACGAATTATGCTCGCCGCAGGTCCGCTGTATGGTCTCCGGAGAGTGTGTTCAGCGAACGTAAGCTCGCCGTGGACTGTTCATTCTCTACTGTCCACCTATAGCGTCTCGGTTTCCCCTTCCAGGAACTGATGAGAACCTCTTTAGAGAAGGAGTGGGGGGGACGTCACTCTGCTCTTTAGGGAACACCATTACCGTAACGAGACGATGATTTCATCGGTGTTCGTGGCGCAGTTGATAGCGTCTCGGACTCGTGATCTGGAGGTCCCCAGTTTGAATCCCGCTGGCGACACTAACTTTTTTTCCAAGGTTTTGCTTAGATTGTGAATACTTCTTAACTGTTCATCTTTTGTTAGAATTTGAGGCATTTATAATTTTATTTATGAACAGAACTATTTTTAAAATTAGTAAACCTTCAATAGATTTTTACTTTAACTTATATATTTTTTATATTATCAGCAAGTTTATTTGGTTCGGTTAGGTTATGTCAGTTTAATTTTATAATAACAAATTTTAAAATTAATTTTATAATTAAAAATTAATTATAAGTAAACCTTCATTAGATTTTTTTATATCTTTTTATATTATCAGCAAGTTTGGTTGGTTAGGTTAGGTTATGACAGTTTAATTTAATAATTAAACATTTTTAAATTAATTTTATAGTTAAAAAGTTAATTTTCTAACTAAAATATTATAAAATAAATTTAAAGATTTCCTTAAATCGACGTGAGGGGCTCTCCCACAATCCCCCACTCTTTCGCAGAAAAGGTTCTCATCAGTTTCTGGAAGGGGAAAATGATACGCTAGTACTGTCCACCGGTCTCGGCTACTCCCCACCACCGCAACGTCAGCGCCCCGAGGTCGCGGGGGCCAAGTCACTAACTAGGACATTTGACAAGTGGACAACTGAACATGTTTACTTCCGATCATTGTTGTCGAGCGCGCTCGAGCACTTCGCGGCCTTAAAATAATTAAAACTAACCCCTAACAAAATTTGACCATTACAGCCACCCTTTCACTTTGGTGAGAAAAAAAAACAAACAAAAAACTACCTGCCTACAGGTGTCCTCTCGAAATTAATCCGTCTTATCGCGTGCGAGGTGAAAACTTCGTACCCCCGCATGACGCTCGACCTTCACTTGGTCGAGTAACGGAACTCATCTGACTCTCGGACGGGGAGAACACTCTCCTCCTGCCTCATTAACGAAACCAAAACACCTCTCGTAAAATAAAAATCAAACATAAATAGCTTCTTGCTTAGGAAGATACATTTCTTTAATTTCGGCGATACTCGTCCTTTAAGAACTTTTTACGATAGGTGGTCCCATCTTCTCGCTGGAAGCGCACCCGGTAAGTCTTGCGGACTCGCTTCCGACCTCAGTTTCTCCGTGGGTTGCGGAACCACGGATGAGATTCCTGGGATCAGGAATGGTCAAGGACCCTTGGGCAGACGTAGCTGGTCTCATGTACGCAGATACGAGTTCCTCTCGATGAGGTCGGGGTTTGCCCCGTGCAATTGGATCAAAATCCTCGAATTGGTCGGGACTGGAAATGTACGACAGTATCGATGATCCCATTGGAATCACGATTCACGACTCTGCTACGGGGTGGAGAAGCCACCACTTCATTAGAGGGACTAGCGCTCTCGGCCGACTTGCACATCTCCTCGATCTCGTCCATAATGTCATCGGCTGTAAGTGATAGAGCGAGCGACTCATCACCTTCCACTTCCGGAGTCTTCACTTCTTTCACTCGTCCTTCTCTAAAAGCTTCCTCCTCTCGACTAAAAATCGGGGCGTATCGCAGTGATCCGTACGACCTAAAACTAACCGGGTCTACCGCTACGTCCACCACCTCTGAAGACGAGTCGGATGTAGTAACTGTCAACCGGGACAAGTGGGATGGTTGGACACGTCCTCCGTATCGAAGATCCTGTTCCCTAGAGACGTTCACTTCTAACAAGTCGAATACTTCGTCCTCCAATCGTCCCCGTCGTAGGGCTGTCGCAACGTCACGACGCCAACGATATTTGATAAAATCTTTTAGATATTGATTGATGGTATTACAATTATTTCTTTTACAAAATAGTACCTACGTTAAAAACTTGAATAAATGAGTTCTTTTATTAATTAATTATAAAATAGAATAAAATTAAAATCTAATAGAGTAAATGATATTGTCAAACATTGAAAAGGAATTGTCTACATAGACATTTTCTCTATTTAAAACATATGTCTTATTACTATCTAAATATAAATGTAAATTTTCTTTTATAAAAGTTAATAATTTTTAAAACGTTTTTATCAGCTCGCTTTCTTGTCCGGTACAAATTTTGCAATCAATTTTATACTAACTTTCCGATGAGCTAGAGACTTGCAACTTGAAACATAGCTCACAAATGGAAGACAATGCAATATTATATCATTTGATTTTCATATTTCCCTTGGGCTACGCCCCATGGGCTTGTTTTTATTAACTCGCTTTCTTGCAAATTTTGATACTTCCCGATGAGCTAGAGACTTGAAACTCGAAACATAGCTCACAAATGGATGACAATGCAATATTATATCATTTAATTTTTTATGTTTCATTTTATGTAATTGATAATACACATTAGTTCAAGAGGTGAAGGCAATTGTAAATTATCTATTGCATGCACCTCACGTTTTTCGTTTTAAATCTTACAAGTATTTATACTCTCCACATATTTATAAATTATTTTCTACTTTTTAGTGCATTTAAAAACGTTTTGTTTTAAAAATTTTTTTATTTATAAATTATTTATGTTTTATATTTAGTTCTTTTAATTTTACAGTAAAATATTCAAAAACTTCATAGTTTTTAAACAATTCGATATTTTTACTATGGTTTTTTTTTTTATAAAATTTAAGAAATATAAAGTCATATTACTTTATTTTTTTAAATTATTTTTCAATATTAAAAGTGGTATATATTAAGTATATTTTAAGTGTTCTATTTAACACGTTCGCTGCTACGGACGTTCCGGAACGTCAGCCGGGCCACGGCGCCAGGAGCTAAGAACGTTCCAGAACGTCACCGTTCATTGTTGTTTAACGTTGCTATGGATAAGCCAGCACGTCACAAGCGTTCTATATTTCTTTGCAGCTCGTGGGGACGTACTTTTCTGACAATAAAAAATATAGTTTCCCAAATCACCACCAGGGTCGTTTGGAACAGGGCTTTGTTTTACCTCTTTCCTGCTAGATAGCGACACTACTTTACCGACTGTAACCTGGGTAGTGCTGCTATCTATCAGAATCACTTAGTACTATATCCAAAGCCAGTTTTATTGCAGAACATTGCCATCCAGTATAACTACTGTTGTTTTTACTGTAATTCAGTGTATCGGTGGCAATGTCACGCAGCGGCCGAGCGTAGTTCAGCAACTGGCGCCGTCCCAGCATCTAGCGCTCAGCAGCGAACGTGTTAACATATGCTCATAAAATTTCAGTACTTTTTTACTAAACAGAACAATATAATACTTAGGAAATAAAAATCTAATGAATTAAGAAATTATGTTAACACAAACACAAGTTGTTACGTTGAATATAAACCATGTCAACAAAAACACAAATTAGGTTATAAATCATGTCAACACAAACAAAAATTAGGTTATGTTAAATATAAATCATGTCAACACAAACACAAGTTATGTTATGTTAAATATAAAACATTAATTATTTGGTTAAAATAACAGAAGAAAATAGTAGTATTCTTATGTTAACATGATTTAAGTTCATTTATTTTATCTATATATATAAAGCTCAAATACCATTCACTCACTCATCACGAAATCTCAGAAACCATAAGACCTAGGAACCTGAAACTTGGCAGGCATCTTCCTTTTGGGTAGTAGACGATCACTAAGAAAGGATTTTACCCTCCGACCTCTGGGCTCCGCCCCAGTGGCTCTGGAGTTTTCCATGTTAACCTTATGAGAAATGGAATTAATGAATCTCAACAGCTGTTTCAATTAAACAACTTGGTTCTGTTCTATGATGTTCAATAGCATTAAAGTTACAAGGATTACCAACAGGGTGCAGCACTATTATTTCTTCTACATTTATGACAACAGCTAATTTGCAACCAAAAGGTGAGTGAGCGTAGCGAACGAACTTCAACCTGGAGGCGAGTTAGCGTAGCGAACGAGCTAACCTGAAGGCAAGTGAAGTAGATATAATATGATGGTATGAAGGCACTTGGGGCGTTTTTCCCCATAAGAATAACATGGTGGGCATTTTTTGACCAACAATCCTAAAAATCCAGCCCACGGTCTATACAAGCCTATATTAATGTTCAATACCATTGTATAACTTCATTACTATTTCAAATCCACATCCATTCACATGTATATTCTCAAAATCATCAACTTGACAGTGCGAGGTTTGTGCGTAAACTCGGGCATGCTGCTGGCCTTGAGTGCGACCGGTCTTCTCACTATCAACAGCGACACTGACAACACATCAAGGCTACTTCGGGTACCTCCGCCAAGGTTCGGTGAACCCACACGAGCAAGTGAAGAAGCGTCCACACCACTGCAATTAATTATGCAGACAGACCAGTCTCAGGTGTTCTATTCAATGTCGAGAGGGGGGGTATTGCAAGAGAGAGAGAACGCGGCGCGGGAGTGGATTGGCGACACATGTCTAGACAGGCCCCTGGCGCCAGACATATTGACCTGATTGATGTGATGACAGGTGACAGGTGTCAAATTAAATTTGTACTTTCATATTTTAATTTTGTCCAGAAATTGTTAAAATAAATTTTACAAATACACTGCAATTGTTAAAAATTATTTTATGAATTGTAGAGAATTCACTCGCTGGGAATTATATATAACGTGGCCATACGTCCCGCTTTCGGCGGGACAGTCCCGCTTTCGGCGGGACAGTCCCGCTTTACAACAAGTTGTCCCGCTGTCCCCACAATCGGCCGGGGGACGCCAAAATGTCCCGCTTTGGAGGTCAGGCGTTTGAAATATTCAATGGAATATGAAAATTCGCCTTTTCACACTAATGTTTAGTTCGTGTAAGAATACTAGTTAGTAATTTTAAGGAAAGCTGACGGAAACCAACCTATTAACCTATTTGGTTAACTGTACAATTAGCACTTCAACGTTCATCCATCGATCGCGTGAACTCGACTATACAATATACTGTACTAGGCAACGATCGGCACTAGTACAATTTATTTCCGCGCGAGTGTTGAAGCGCTGTAGGCTACTACGGCCTCAAAAGACGCATGTTGTCAGTAAACTAAACTGTCAAGTTGTTTACAGTCTAACTTTACATTCGGTGCAAGTTTGTTTGTGATTTGACTATTGTAGGTCTACGGTTTAATTACTGTTGCATTAGATAATGCCCAAACGGAAGTGCACATTTAATAGTGAATTACAATCGAAATATCCGTTTATTAAACTTAAGTTTGAGACGAACAAAAGTGATGTAGTCTGTGAGAAGTGTCGTACTGAGTTTAGCGTTGCTCATGGAGGAGCTAATGATATTGATAAACACTTAAAGTCAAACAAACATGTTGCTTCTGACCATGCTGCGTGCTCGAGCAAAACTATATCTTCATTTTTCAAAAGCAACGTCCCGAACAAAAAAGACCTGGACGTGTCAGCGGCTGAGGGTGCCTGGGCCTACCACACCGTACGTGAGAACCACAGCTTCCGCTCCAACGACTGCGCATCCAAGGTAATAAATACTTGTTTTGAACCAAAGTTCCACTGTGCTAAGACCAAGACGCAGGCTATAGTTACACAAGTTATTGCCCCATTAGCTCAGGCTGAGCTTAAAAAGGATCTGACTAGTTGCAACTATGTTTGTATAATGACAGACTCATCCAATCATGGTTCACAAAAAATGTTTCCTGTTGTAGTACGCTATTTTGATAAATTTAGCGGCATTAAAGTAAAGGTTTTAGATTTGCAATCCCTCCCCGGAGAAACATCAGATATTATTGTCAATTATTTGAAGGACGTGCTGCAAGAACATCAATTAACACAAAAAGTAATTTCATTCAGCGGGGATAACACCAATACAAATTTTGGTGGTGCAGCTAGAAAGGGGAAAGAAAATGTTTATTTCAAACTAAAAGGTTTTTTAGGCAGAGATATTGTAGGCATTGGATGTGCAGCACATATAGTGCATAACGCCATACTAAGTGCATCAGATTGTTTGCCAGTAGATGTAGAGGTTATTGTCGTTAAAGTGTATTCATTTTTCTATCTGTACACAGTAAGGGTGGAAGCTTTCAAAGAAATATGTGATTCGGTCGACATTGAGTACCACAAAATGTTGGGATACAGCAAGACTCGCTGGCTTGCTTTAATGCCAGCAGTTGAAAGAATTTTGAAGCTTTTTGTGCCACTTAAAGAGTACTTTCTTAACCAGCCGAAATGTCCTGAGATCCTGAGGAAGTTTTTTGGAAACCCACATTCAGAAGTATGGCTTTATTTCATACATAGCCAAGCAGCTACGTTTCAACAAACTGTTTCAAATGTAGAAGGTGACAAGGTCTCAGCAATCGAGGTAACTGTTCAAGTAAAAATCTTGAAGGAAAATCTCAAACAGAAGGCCGTGAACAAATTTGTTCCACACATAGTTCGCAATTTGATGACGAAATGTTGCTCAGAAGAAGAAAAACAAAGTATCACTAACACCTTTGTTTCGTTTTACGAGACATCACTGCAGTATTTAAATCAATGGACTGTCCATTTTCAAAACTTGGAGATATTTCAATGGGTGATGTTGAAGAACACTCCAAAGTGGGAGGACATCCAACCGTCAGTTGACTATTTAATTAAGAATAAGTATTTTCCACCAGATTGTGATACTAAAGTATTCGATGAAATTGGGTATGTGTTGAAATATGTTGAAAGCAATGTTGCTAATTGGAACGAAGAACAAGTTGAAACAGATTCAAGATGGTCTAAGATCTTCACGCACTTTAAAGATAACTCAATAAACTGCGAATACGCAAGTAAAATTGTGGAATATGTGTTGACTCTCCCAGGGAGCAATGCATCTGTTGAAAGAGTATTTTCATCAATGACAAAAGTGTGGACATCTGAAAAAACTCAACTTTCTGTACACATCCTGGGTCTCGTCTACTAAGTTTACATCGCTATTAAGTTCCATTGTGTGGTTCTCCGGTGTTGATTCATCATCAAAATCTGTTCTCTCAGCTTGTTTTCCACAAGGAGCTAAGTTGCGTGTAGACACTGTTGTCTCACGCCCATCTGGCAATCGTACATGAGCGTAATCAGAGTTTCCTTCCAGCAATGTCACCTCCTGCACTATTGGTTCATACTTAGAGTTTCTGATAGGACGTCTCATCAACACTTTTCCAGGAGTCATCAACCAGGTTGGTGTGGAAACACCATTTTGTGATCTTCTGGGATGTCCAAACATTCGTTCATGTGGCGTACAATTCGTGGCAGTACAAAGCAAGGATCGGATAGAGTGAAGAGCTTCATCCAGAACTAATTCCCACTTTGTCACGTCAAGTTGATAGTTCTTAAGGGCAAGTTCTACTGTTCTCCAGATTATACCATTATATCTCTCAACCTGGCCATTACACTGAGGGTTGTAAGCAGTAGTCCGACTAGAAGCAATGTCGTTTAAAGCGAGAAACTCCTTTAGTTCTTTTGAAAGAAAAGAAGATCCCTGATCGGAGTGAATGTAGCTAGGAGTACCGAACAATGAAAATAACTGTTTCAGTTTGCAAATAACAGTCGAAGAGGACATATCAGGACAGGGGTACGCAAATGGAAATCGTGAGTACTCATCAATGATTGTTAGCATATACCGATTTCTTGTAGAAGAGGGAAGAGGACCCTTAAAATCCAGGCTAAGACGTTCAAACGGTGATGTTGCTTTTATTAATTTTCCATCATGTTTGAAGAATCTTGGTTTTACTTCAGAACATACCTTACAGGAAGCAGTCATTCTTCTTACCTCATCAAGGGAGTATGGTAAATTTTTGCTTCTTATCCAATGATACATACGAGTTTCACCAGGATGACACATTCTTTCATGATATTGATGAAGTCTGTTCATTTTGTCGCTCATCGAGCACACTCGTGATAGAGAGTCAGCAGCTACATTCAGTTTACCAGGTCTATAAACAATATCATAACTATAGCTTGATAGTTCTAGTCTCCACCTCATGATTTTGTCATTCTTAATTTTCCCCGATATCTTAGAGTTGAACATGAAAGAGACAGACTTCTGGTCTGTTATTAGTTTGAAATGTCTGCCTAGCAAATAGTGTCTCCATTTTCGTACTGACTCCACGATTGCATATGCTTCCTTTTCAACCGAACTGTGCTTTAGTTCACTATGAGACAGACCTCTTGAGAAAAAGGCTACAGGTTTTCCTTCCTGGGTCAGTGTTGCTGCTATTACAGTGTCAGATGCATCAGTCTCAACAGTGAAGGGTAGATCAGGATTTATGGGACTCATTGAGGCATTTTCAATCTCTTGTTTCAGTTCATTAAATGCCTTTATAGCCGTTGCGGATAAAGGGAAAGAGCTGGTTGTCAGAACTTTAATCTTTTCAGAAAATCGTGGGACATATCTTGAGAAATGGGAAAACATTCCTACTGCCCTTCTTAGGGATGATGCGTTTGTGGGCAAGGGGAAATTCTTTAGAGGTAAAAGCCGATCAGAATCTGGCTTAATGGTTTTGTTGCTTATTGTATATCCAAGGAGACTAATAGATTTCATTGAAAAAGAACATTTATTTTCATTAATAGTCAAGTTATACTTGCTAGCAGCGTTCATCAGCCTGTTTAGGTTCCTATCATGCTCCTCTTGTGTTTTACCACATACTGTTATGTCATCTAAATAAGCAAATGTGTCATTAAGATTTTCTGCCCTGATTATGTCATCAATAACTCTCTGGAATGCAGCAACTCCATTTGTCACCCCAAAAGGAATTCTGGTAAATTGATACAGCTGACCACATGCTTCAAAAGCTGTAAAAGGCTTATCTTCAGCCTTGATCGGTATTTGATGGTAAGCGCTTTTTAAATCAATGGCACTAAACACTTCATAGTTAGCAACTTTATTGACAATTTCTTCAAGATTTGGGATTGGATAAGCATCGAGACTTGTAAATCTGTTTATAGTGTTAGAGTAGTCTATTACCATACGCTTCTTATGGTTTTCGGAGCTGGTAACAAAAGCTTGAGCTCTCCATGGAGATATACTTGGTTCTATTACCCCTTCATGCAATAGTGAGCGAATTTCTTCTGAAATAAACTGATAATCTGTTACTGTATGACGGCGAGATTTCACAGAAATAGGGTGACAATCATGTGAAATATGCTCAAATAGTGAAGCTTGTGGTACATTTGCAGCAGCTACAGATACTATAGTAAGAGGAGATTCGGGTCCACCTAATGTGAGTTCTAATTTAGAATGGCGACTGAGTAAATCATGACCTATTATCAAATCACAACAGAGGTTGGGTAAAATGCACAAAATCACATTTTTGTATGAGTTACCAAGAATCTTCAAATTAACTTTGCATTCACCTTTAGTTTTAGAAGTTAACTCAGAAGCCGCCATTGATACTTGACTGATTTTAGAAGGATAGGTTTTTATTTTCAGCTGATTTACTAAGTCACTACTCAGGAAACTAGTGGTACTACCAGTGTCAATTAGGGCTTGAGCTGCTTTACCATTTACATTAACTGGGACAATAGCTTTTGAAAGACCTAGGGGATAACTTGAAGAACAACTTATGTGGCTTATGACAGATGAAGTTGTATGTTTAATTTTTGAGTTTTGACCAAAACTTGATTTATCTATTTGAGAGGAAAACTTACATACCTTAACAAAGTGACCCTTTTTACCACAACCTTTACAGTAAGAATTTCTTGCGGGACAGTCATTTCTTGGATGTCTATTGAATCCACAGAAGAAACATCTATTATTACTCCCAGAAGTAGCGGCTATGGTTGGATTCTTTGTATCATCGTCTTGAACGATTGAGTTTTCTTGTTTTAAAACTGAATTGAGATTTGAGCTGGGTTGATATAGGAGGGCTTGTTGTTGTGCACTTTCCAAACAACGGGCCTGTTCATAAGCATCTTGAAGAGGCAGCTTAAAGTTCTCTAGCAGTCTCTGGCGAATGTGTGGAGCAATCAGACCATTTACAAATGCATCTCTAATGCAGTCATCTCTATTTTCTTCTGCAGAAGTAGCTTTAAAATTGCAGTCTTTGCTGAGTATCTTTAAAGCTTCTAGATATTGGTCAACTGATTCTCCTGGTTGTTGCTGACGAGTAGATAACTTATGGCGAGCAAATACTTCGTTCACTGGCTTACAATATAGATTTTGAAGATTACCAATTGCATCTTTAAAATTCAAACATTCACTGATATAAGTATATACTGAAGGCACCACATAGTTGATTAGAAGTTTCAATTTCTCAGATTCATTTGCTTCTGTCACTTCAATAAAATTTGTAAATGTCCTGAGCCAGTGATTCCATTCCATTGCTGCTGTTGAAGAGTTTGGATCTATTGAAAGTTTTGCTGGAGCAAAATGTTTTTCCATGATTGCAGATATTGTGTTAAATAAATTGTTGAAGAATAAAGATTGTTTGCCTTGAATGAGTAGGCTTTATTTAACACAATTCAAGTAATGGAATTCATAAGTAAGAGTTAAATCTAGAGAATGAAATAATGATTACAAACATTCAACATAAACAAATAAAATAACAATGTCCAACAACAGCTGGGAATATTTTCTATCACAATGTGCCCACTTTACAACAGACTTTAATACGTAAAGACGGTGGTACATTTTTATAAGACAACTAGCTGACCCGGCGAACTTCGTATCGCCTAAGTTATAGGTTTCCCCTAAGACAGACCGATGGAAAGAAAGTACCGTTACGTTTAATTTTCAAGATGATCTCGTTCGCATCGCTCAATCACGTCCTGGTTGAAGTTCGTTCGCTACGCTCACTCACCTTTAGGTTGGAGCTCGTTCGCTACGCTCACTCACCTTTAGGTTGGAGCTCGTTCGCTACGCTCACTCACCTTTAGGTTGGAGCTCGTTCGCTACGCTCACTCACCTTTAGGTTGGAGCTCGTTCGCTACGCTCACTCACCTTTAGGTTGGAGCTCGTTCGCTGCGCTCACTTTCCTTCAGGTTAGCTCGTTCGCTACGCTCACTTGCCTTCAGGTTAGCTCGTTCGCTACGCTCACTCGCCTCCAGGTTGAAGTTCGTTCGCTACGCTCACTCACCTTTTGGTTGCAAATTAGCTGTTGTCATAAATGTAAAAGAAATAATAGTGCTGCACCCTGTTGGTAATCCTTGTAACTTTAATGCTATTGAACATCATAGAACAGAACCAACTTGTTTAATTGAAACAGCTGTTAAGATTCATTAATTCCATTTCTCATAAGGTTAACATGGGAAACTCCAGAGCCACTGGGGCGGAGCCCTTTTAAGAATTTCGAAACGGGAAATAGTTTACGTCCGATTCGCATACCTACAGAATTTACACACCAAATTTCATAACGATCGGTGAAGTCGTTCCGGAGGAGTTTGCAGACAAACACTGTGACACGAGAATTTTATATATTAGATAATAATTATGAATTTTTAGAATCAGAGAATGGTGTTTGGAATGCTAAGAAACGGAAAATTACTAATGTGGAAAAGGGTGAAAGTTTAAATGATGTGCCCACTTTACAACAGACTTTAATACGAAAAGAAGATGGTAAATTTGTACAAGACGATAATAATTATGAATTTTTAGAATCTGAGAATGGTGTTTGGAATGCTAAGAAACAGAAACTTAGCGATTTGATAGAAGGTACAGATAGTAAAGATGCTGTGAATGTTTCACAAGTTCCAAAAATGGAAGCAGGCTATTGGGATTTTAATAATAAAAGGTTAGTACGTGTTAAACCTGCCATTGATGACACTGACTGTGTTACAAAAGAACAGACTATAACTTTTGATAAAAAAGAAAAATGCTGGGATGCCAAAAAAAAATATATAAGAAATCTACCAATGGGAGAATATTTAGATGATATTTGTTTAATGTCACAAGCTATGTATTATGATGGATCAAAATTTGTATATGGAGGAAGAAAATTTAATTTGATGGAATACAATCCTGATTTATTAGTTGCCGACCCTACATCTTTGAGCGGATTTAAGTATATAGATAATAGACCATATATACCAGAAAACTATGTATTTAAAAGAATGGAAGATAATCTATTGATTGGGGCTAATGGTAATATATTTACAGTACAAGGAAAGAGTGATGTTATAAAAAATGAATGAAATTGCATACGAACTTCATAAGCCTGCAAGAAAGAATTTCATTAGAAGGTCTTTTAAAGTATAGGGTATAAACGAAACCGTACAAATAGATTTAATTGATATGCAAAACTATGCTAGAGAGAATTCTGGCAATAAATATATTTTAACTTTAATAGATACATTTTCTAAAAAAGCTTATGCTGCTCCACTAAAGCATAAGACAGGGTTAGTGGTTACAGAAGCCATTAAAACCATTCTACCAAAGGGGGTTAAAAACATTCAATCTGACAATGGAAAAGAATTTTTTAATCAATATTTTAGCAAACTAATGAAAAACTTAAATATTAATCACTATCACACTTTTTCTACAACTAAGGCTGCAATTGTGGAGAGGTTTCAGAGAACTTTAAAGAATTGGTTGTATAGGGAATTTAGTGCTCAGGGGAGTTATAAATGGTTGGATTTACTTCCAAAGTTAATTCGAAAATATAATAATAAGGTGCATAGATCTATAGGTATGAAGCCTAACCAAGTGAATATTAAGAATAGTAAATATGTGCATGAGAGGTTGACTTCTAAAGTAGTGCAAGATATAAGGTGGGTGATAGCGTGAGAATTTCCAAGTATAAACATGTTTTTAGTAAAGGTTATACCCCAAATTGGACAGGTGAGCTATTTACAATAGCAGAAGTTAAGAATACAAAGCCTGTGACTTATATCTTGAAAGATGAAAATGGCAATATAATCAGGGGAGGCTTCTATACAGAGGAGTTGTTAAAGACCAAATATAAAGACATGTATTTAATAGAAAAGGTAATTAGGAGGAAGGGTGATTTATTGTATGTCAAATGGCTTGGGTTCCCAAGTAGTCAGAATTCATGGATTTCCACTAAGGATGTCCAAGGGAGCGCGCCGTGAGC
The DNA here is from genome assembly GCF_028750875.1 of Macrosteles quadrilineatus. Classification (NCBI taxonomy): domain Eukaryota; kingdom Metazoa; phylum Arthropoda; class Insecta; order Hemiptera; family Cicadellidae; genus Macrosteles; species Macrosteles quadrilineatus. Next base: position 86,546,470 of record NW_026542595.1, read on the forward strand.
CGGGAGCACGTGCAAACCTCGCACTGTCAAGTTGATGATTTTGAGAATATACATGTGAATGCATGTGGATTTGAAATAGTAATGAAGTTGTACAATGGTATTGAACATTAATATAGGCTTGTATAGACCGTGGGCTGGATTTTTAGGATTGGTGGCCAAAAAATGCCCACCATGTTATTCTTATGAAGAAAAACGCCCCAATTGCCTTCATACCATCATATTATATCTACTAAGTGAGCGTAGCGAACGAGCTAACCTGAAGGTAAGTGAGCGCAGCGAACGAGCTCCAACCTAAAGGTGAGTGTTTTGGTCTCTGGGAACATCAAAACTAAAAAGTAAATCGGTGCCAGGTCGAAGTCTTACCGTGAGACCTATTGTAATAGCTTATTCCCTATGGGAAGTTTGCTAAAACGCCTAAAAATTATTAATACCTGCATATTGATGTGCTACACCATTTCAGATTCAGATTATTAATTGCAAATGTTATTGGATGAGAATGTTATCATAGATAATAATTGGAGATGGACATAAAATGGTTTCCAGATACATGGAAGGCTATAGGGTCAACACAGTTGGCATGGATGATTTTCAGTTTATCGCGAGTGCCATCGAACAAACAAGGCACTTGAAGGCTTTCAAAGCTATCTTTTAAGGAAAATGGGCCAACATCCCACAGTTTGGGATTTTCATGGTAGGTGTTTTTACATTTGTTTTATGATAATATTCTATAAAAACATCTTTGTGAAATTGTGTATGCTGGCCATAGTCTTACTAGGTGTGTTATAAATTATATAAACTTAGAAAACTATCTTTCAGCTTTTGCCACCCTTTGCTCAAGATGACCCAGTAGATAAATGGTTTGGAAAAAGAGGGGAAAGTGTTTAAATATGAGTACCTACTAGTGCCAGACCTAAGTAATATTGAAAACAGTTCCAGTCTATAGTCCTAGGATGAATAAATATGTGTGAGCCGTTTTTTAATCTAACATAAAATTTTAAAAACAGCTGTTCTGCGAGATATTGAACAGCAACAACACCTAGACCTATTGAGATTGAGGCGGAACATCCCCAATGTGCGACCAAGGTAGAGAAGGGATCGTAAAAGGGACAGAGCGATTGATAACGCTACCACCAACTTTGACCATGGGAGGTTGTCAATTGCAGCCTTCCTGGACTCAATGGCCCATGTCACTTTGAGGATAGGTGAAACCGCTGGACCATGGTCACAGAGGAAATGACGGTGCTCCAGAAGCCGGACACCTCCACTTCCCAGCGATCCCAGTCATGCGTCCTGCCCCAGATGCACACCTGATGGGACAAGACAACTGAGGATCGATCAGCTGTTCCATCCACCATGACGTCATTCCCACGTGTTATAAGGTATGCCACATTTTGAAAATTATACGCAAGATTTTATACGCTGCAGCACATTTGAACCATACCATTACAAGTTATGCCACATGTCTACGATTATAAGCTATGGAACAATTTAAATTTCTAATTATAAGCTATGCCACATTTTCAAGATTATAAGTTATGCAACAAATTCGCAATTATAAGCTATGACATCGTACCGCTCAGCCGAACAAGGCTATTCCCGTTCCTCATCCATGCGGGATCTGTTTAAAAGAGATCACGGCTCGACAACAAGGAGCGCAATGCCGGGCAGACAGCATAGAATAGATGGTTCCATGGCTTGTGCTATAATAAGTACCTCTGATTATACTTGTCTTGCAAATGACGACAAATTTATTTGGCAATGTATGCATGCTGGCTGTGTCAAAAGCCATCAACCGAACGATTGGCTTAAAGAAATCAGAAACCTCACAATAATAGTTCAATGTCTTGACGCTAAAAATCCGATTAAAGATTTGATGTGGGCAATTAATTATGCTGATGGTGCTGAAGATTTCAAACTTTACAGAGTTGGGAAGCAGATTAAAGACAAAATACGACCATTGAATATTATTCTTAAGAGTCCGGAAGATGTTAAATAATTTCTTGAATTGTTTACTGATTGTAAAGATGATCTTCAAAAGTCCAATCCAGAACTTTCAACTATTGGCATCACTAGGGATAGGACTGATCGTGAACTTCTATACTTGAAACGATTGAGGCAGGATCTAGAGAAGCGCACTAAAGCTGGTGAAACTAATATTACCATTATAAAAAAAAAATAAAAAAAAATAAATCTAAAAAACAAAATAGTAGAGATTCAATCTTGAATCTGTACTATATAATACCCCCGCCGCAGCAAACCTGCAGACTAAGCGAATTTCCATTTGCCTGATTGGATTTACACTAAAATGTCTCCTTAAAAAAATCACATTTATTCCCTATTTAAATAGAATCAGTTTAACACATACTTAGGTTTGCTGCAACAGGGAGGGTAAAAGTGTTTTTTTACGTAAAATGTTAAAAGTTAGTAAGAAATAAAAACATTTTCCAAATTTGGGCAAAATATGTTAATAAACAAGCAAACTACAACAGTTTACTTATTCTCCATAAGAATAACATGAGAATTTTAAATTTACAATTTTTTGGAATTTTCTCCGTAACCATTAGGCGCATTATAACGCTTCAATAAACTAAATTATTTGTTTTTTATGCTCTACAAAATTGTTTGGAAAGAAATTGCCAAATTTTATGTTTTTTGGGTCAAAAATGGGAAAACCCCATTTTTACCCCATAAAAGCCCCCATAAACCCCCGTTCCTATGGTCCGATCATGCTGGTTCGCGAACTCGTTCGAATAAACGTAGGTTTACACGTTTGTACCAAATTTCATCAAAATCGGATCATTTTTGCTTGAGTTATTGCGCCAACGGACATGTATATATATCTAAATATATAAAAGGCAAAGCCCTCACTGACTCACTCACTCACTCACTCACTCACTCATCACTAATTCTCCTACTTCCCATTTACCTAGGAGGCTGAAAATCGGTACACCGATTCTTTGGGCATTAAATAGGAAAACTAAGTAGTTTTTATCCTGATCGGACTTTCGGGCTCCGCCCCAGTGGCTCTGGAGTTTCCCATGTTAACCTTATGATTTTTCATATTTAAAAGGAATAAACGAATCTTAACAGCTGTTTCAATTAAACAAGTTGGTTCTGTTCTATGATGTTCAATAGCATTACCAACAAGGATTACCAACAGGGTGCAGCACTATTTTTTTTTTTAAATTTATGACAACAGATAATTTGCAACCAAAAGGTGAGTGAGCTTAGCGAACAAACTTCAACCTGGAGGCAAGTTAGCGTAGCGAACGAGCTAACCTGAAGGCAAGTGAGTGCAGCGAACGAGCTCCAACCTAAAAGTGAGTGAGCGTAGCGAACGAACTTCAACCAGGTGACCCAACCTCAATCAACTTGACCTCAATCAACGTGATTGAGCCATGCGAATACTTATGAAGTTAAACGGGGCAAAGCCCGCGGGTACAGCTAGTATATATATATATATATATATGAATTTGAACGGATGGTGTTTTTGGCCTCTAGGGACCTCAAAACGGAAAAAAAAACCGGTCCCGGGTCCAGGTCTTACCATGAGTACTACGGTAATTGCTTATTCCCTATATGGGAAATTCACTAAAAATAACTCGATTTCCAACTGTCACCGTGCCAAAGCACACGTGCTTTAAAAATTTGTCAGGAAGTTCATCTAGTATGGAAGCAATGGCGATCGTTGAAGGATTTTTAATGAGCGAGGAAATGCATGGTGTTAAGTATAGCAAATTCATAGCAGGCGGAGATAGTAGCGTGTATACCAAAATTCTTGAGTACAGGCCTTATGAAACGCTAACAGTGGAAAAGGATGAGTTTCGGAACCATTTGTTTCAGAATTTCAATAACAAGCTCAAAGAAATTTCAACACCAAGTTACAACGGAGACGATACAAACAAAGAACACTATCTAAAGATGAGGCGTGCTATAGGTAATCGGTTATTAAGGTGCCGTGTGGGAGTTAAGAATTCGATAGAGCACAGGAAGAATGAAGAGGGGTCCTTAAAAACCAAGGCCGACAAATTAAGAAAAGATCATTTAAATTCTCCAAGTCACGTCTTTGGTGAAAATAAGAAGTGCGGAGAAATAGGTTATTTTTGTGATGGCGTTCCCAAAGAGGGAGAGAGGAACCTAGTTAAAGACATGCGGAAATGTGGTTTGTATCAAAAAACCATTATTGTTGTAAATGCTTTAGCCGACTACAGTTACCACCTTATCCAAGACGTTGATAGCAACAGTGTCGAACAGTACAACTCTGTCATAGCGATGTACACAGGAGGTAAAAGAACAAATCAAATTCAACGCAATAGATATCAAACCAGATGTGTCGCAGCAGTGGTAAAATACAACAGTCGTCGGCCTTTCTACAAGCTTCACAAGTCAATAACCAAATCAAGCCCGGGAGGTGAACGCAAAACTGTATGAAGCCAGAGCCAAACGTAAAGCTGAGAAAGACTTAGAAAGGAGTAGAAAAAACCAAAAGCCAGGCGATCACCAGACTGTTGTAAGAAAGACTTAGTAAACCAAAAGTATGGCTTTTATTCATTCAAAATTACAACCATGTTTTAGTTAAGAACAAATACAATATTTACAAACAAATCAAATAATAAATATTATCAGGTGATAATGTTCACATCACCACATTCTCCCCCACTATTTTTCAAGGTAGGTATAGCATATGTAATCCTTTAGATATGACGGAGGCTTGACATTCCTCTTTGGACGTAGTTCCCCCACAGCCGTCTCTGAAGTTGGGGTCTGAGATACCGTTTGTTGAGTTTCATTTTGAACTTCATTGTGGTCAATGTCTGAATTTATATTTTCAACAATCTCTCTCTCAGTAGTGTTGTCTTCATGAGGTAGATCACCAGGAGGTAGGCCAGCGGGTGCAAGATGTCTTAGGGATACTTGTGATTCTGACCCATCTCTTCTTCTGACGAGAGCGTACTGTGGATTTGATTCCAAAAGTTGAACTGGCTCCACAAGGTCATCATATTTATTAGATCTTACAAACTTTCTAAGCAGGACAGGACCAGGAGCAGATAGCCAAGATGGTAAGGAGTCTCCATTGGTAGTTCTTCTACTATGTATAAAGAATCTTTCGTGCGGTGTGCAGTTTGTCGCAGTGCATAAAAGAGATCTGACTGAGTGAAGTGCCTCCTGTAATACTTCTTCCCATGCAGCAACTGGCAGGTTGTGGTTTTTCAAAGCTAGTAGGATGGTTCGCCATATTGTTCCATTGAAGCGTTCAATCTGAGAGTTCCCTCTAGGGTTATAAGGTGTCGTATGACTTGTAGCTACTCCATACTTGTGAAGAAAGTCCGTCAGCTCTCGCGACATAAAAGATGAACCTCTATCTGAATGTACAAAGGACGGGGCTCCAAACATAAAAAATAGATCTGAAAAACATCTGATAACTGTTGCTGAGCTAATGTCCTTACAGGGGTAAGCAAATACAAAACGAGAATACTCATCCACCATGGTTAAAAGGTAACGGTTTCTGGTTGTTGATGGAAGAGGGCCCTTAAAGTCAATATTTAGACGTTCGAAGGGAGTGGTTGCCTTTATCAATTTGCCTTGGAATTGGTGAAATCTTGGCTTCACTTCTGCACATGTTTGACAAGCTGACGTCATCCTTTTTACATCATCCAGAGTGTAGTTTAGATTTTTAGTTCTAATCCAATGAAACATTCGAGTGACTCCCGGATGGCAGAGAGATTTGTGTAATTCAAACAACTTAGCATTATCCCAGCGAACTGCACATGCCCGAGAGAGCGTATCTGCTTTTACATTCTCCCTACCAGGTCGGTACACTATTTCATATTGATAAGGTGTTAGCTCTAGTCGCCATCTCATAACTTTATCGTTCTTGATTTTGCTTGTATGCCTCTTGTCAAAGATAAATGATAAAGCTTGCTGATCCGTGTATAATCTGAAGTCTCTTCCGATAAGAAATGGTTTCCATTTTCGAAGTGCTTCGACAATGGCAACGGCTTCTTTTTCAACAGCTGAATACAGCTTCTCAGATTTGTTTAGAGTCCGTGAGAAAAAAGCAATTGGCCGATTATCTTGACTCAAAGTTGCTGCCACGGCTATGTCAGATGCGTCAGTCTCCACTACCAGTGGCTCTTGCCCATTCCTAGGAGTAATTACTGAGTTTGCAATGTCAAGTTTGAGGGCTTCAAAATCTGCAACCGCTTCCTGTGACAAAGGAAAAGAATTGACTTGTGTCAGGTTTCTTATTTTATCAGAAAACCGATGTATCCATTTTGAATAGTGAGCGAAAAATCCTAGGACTCGCTTTAGTGAAACTTGGTCTTTGGGCACAGGAAGTGACAGTAGAGATTCTAGCCGATCTGGATCAGGTCGAATAGAGTTATGGGAAACTAAATGTCCCAACAAGGTTATTGAAGACTGGTTGAACTTGCTCTTTTCGTTGTTGATTACAAGTCCATACTTAGTTACAGCATCTAAAAATGTTCTTAGATTCTCATCATGATCCTTTTGATCCTTTCCACATACGGTCAAATCATCCAGATAGGCATAAACTCCATTCAGTTTTTCTTTTCTAATGATTTGGTCCATGGTCTTTTGAAAACATGCCACCCCGTTTGTTACACCAAATGGGATTCTTCTGAATTGAAAAAGACGACCAGCAGCCTCAAAAGCAGTGTACTTCTTCTCTTCGTCAGAAATTGGTATTTGATAGTATGCTTGCTTTAGATCAATGGCACTAAAAACCTTGTTCGTCGCTACAGTGGATACTAGATCATCTATGTTTGGTAAAGGATAGGCGTCTAAAAGAGTAAATTTGTTTATCGTTTGCGAATAGTCCACACACAGTCGCTTCTTCCCTTTGTCGTTTGTAACAACCAACACTTGTGCACGCCAAGGTGACGAACTAGGTTCAATGATCTCCTCAGTCTGTAGTCTTTCCATTTCTTGTTTTATAAATTGCATATCTTCATCTGAGTAACGTCGTGATTTTGTGGCTATTGGCTTACAATCTGGAGTTAAATTGCAGAATAGTTTGGGTGGTTCAACTTTGGCACAGGAGCACACCAACAGAGGAGGTTTCTTACCTCCAAACCAAACCTGTATATTTGAGTGGAGTTTCATGATATCATGTCCGATAAGCACGTCAGTACAAAGATCTTCAAGAACAGTCAACTTAAAATTGTTGTAATTGTGATTCAACAGATTTAGGTTAATTTTAACAAACCCGTGGACGTTTGATTTCATATTAGAAGCAGCTAGTGATACTTGTCCACTTTCATTATACATTTTAATTTTGTTTAACTGAACAAACTTCAAGTTTACAAAGCTTGATGTACTCCCGGTGTCTATTAAGCATTTTGCTTTCAGGCCATTCACTTTAGCTTCAACTGTAGAGTCCTTCAATACAGACGTATTATGTGTTGTTGCTATTAGTGCAGCTGATGTACTAGACGTCTTCTGTTTTACTTTAAAATGTTGAGTTGGATTACTTTTACAGACTCTCGCATAATGCCCTGTCTTGTTACATTTCCCACAAGTTGCTTCTCTCGCTGGACAGCGATCTCTAGAGTGTCTGTCATGCCCACAAAAATAACACTTGCCATCAACATTTTTAATAGCGGACACAGTCGCTTCTTCCTTTTGTTGTAGTGGGAATTCGTACTGACAAGCTTGCTGTGCCAATTCATTCGTTGCACAAGTTTGCATTCCGTACATAGATTTTGGATAGCTCTCGACTTGAGCTTGAGCCATTTCAAGAGCTCTAGACTGTTTCACTGCTTCAGCTAGGTCTAAAGTTTTATTTTCAAATAGTCTCTGTCGTATGTATGACGAGGCTAAGCCATTGATAAAAGCATCACGAATGTAGTGATCCCTGTATTGAATCGCATTAACAGCTTCAAAAACGCAATCTTGGCTCAAAAGTTTCAGTTCCGACACATATTTGTCAATAGTCTCACCTTGTTGCTGTTTTCTAGTCATTACTAAATATCTTGAGAATATTTCATTCTTTTGTTTGATGTAAATTGAGTTAAGAACTCTCAAAGCGTCTTGGTAAGTTTCAGATTCCTTGATAAATCTATAAGTGGTAAAAGATAATCGATTAGTTAGTAGTTTTAGTTTGTCCTTGTCTTCAACAAATTCTGTCATGGTTAGAAAGTCTTCGAATGTTTGTAACCAGTGCGTCCATTCCTCTGAGGCAGTTGGAGATTCCGGGTCAATTTGCAATTTGTCTGGTCTAAGGAATTTCTCCATTGTAATGTAGCACTAACTGAGTTTATCAATGAATGAATAAAATTGTTGTAAGAAAGACTTAGTAAACCAAAAGTATGGCTTTTATTCATTCAAAATTACAACCATGTTTTAGTTAAGAACAAATACAATATTTACAAACAAATCAAATAATAAATATTATCAGGTGATAATGTTCACATCACCACATCACCCTGCTGTTGTATTGGCAACGGCAGGACCAGACAAAGACTAGCTCTTGCACAGAAACCTGACATTGATGAAGCTTTGTATGAAACCAATGTTAAAGAGCAACTATAAAATTTAAGGAAAACTGAAAATGAGATTGTAGAATTAGAACGATTAACATTGAATCAGAAAGACAACACATTGTGGTTGGAATAAAGACGTCTGAGACTCACTGCTTCCAATTTTGGACTAGTGTGTAATAAGAGGGAAGATTCCAGTTGCGGTCCAGTTGTAAAAAAGCTACTCTACTCTAAAGTCGACTGTGTAGCTACTAGGTACAGCCAGGCGCATGAAGCGGATGCAGTAAATTGTTTCGAAACATTGACAGGATGTGTGGTATCCAAATGCGGACTTTTCATAGACAGGCAAAGACCGTGGCTCGCTGCATCGCCTGATGGACTGGTCGGTGAAGATGCCCTAATAGAAGTAAAATGTCCTCTAACTGGGAAAAATATGACTCCCGATGAAGTAGTTGAGAAGAAAAAAGGTGTGGTAGGTTCTTTTTGGCAATATGACAAAACAAAAGACCTGTACTCAGTTAACAAGCGACATCGTCATCATTACCAAATCCAAGGACAATTACAGATACCACAAAGAGTTTTTGGAAACAAACACGGGTTTCAAAATTTGGACAAAGCTGACATTTTGGAATACAAACATTCAAAAACCATGTTGGGAAACATATATATTATTCAGTAAACTTCACATAATACCAAATGCTCCGCTTAATAAACTTAGTCCATTGTGGCAGATCTCAACATTTAAAAAAAACCAGGTCCATGTTGGTCGGGAGCTATGCAGATAATGCATTCAAAATCTGATGTTAACACACCCAGGAAAATCTTTCATTTAATTTGTTCCTATAATTGATATGGCAGCAGGATAAATGAGTTGTATCTTTTCTACACTAGCATACTTTAACAAATTAGCATACAACCATGGTTTTCCATGTGTAGTTACTTTTGATCCGCCCTTGTTTTGGAAAGCTTCTCAAATCATAAAGACTGAAAACAAGCTTTTAGATATTACTTTAATGCTTGGAACATTTCATACGCTGATGAAATGTATTAGGTGTAATTGGCACTCTCATGAATGGATAAGGATTATTTATTTTTTATTGATGACTGGAAAAGCTGTTTCTAGGGCGATGAGAGGACATATGATTGTAGATGCAGCTCTCACTACCCTAATAGTGTCAGAGGTTTTTCTTCCCAATGAACATGGAATTTCCCAAGAATTTGCCCAGAAAGCTTGTGACATACCCGACGGTATTATGACCGGTCAAAAACAATAAAGGACATTGAGCAAAATGATGTGTTATCTTAAATTGACACTGCTCTGGAGGCAAAGACAAATCATTTGCAATGCTCCTCAAGAACTAGTCAATTGTGGTTGGAATATCAGCGAATGATTATGACTGTACGAATGTTGATAGAAGCCGACACAATTAACTCCTGGGATCTGCATTTGTATGCTATGGGTGAGATTCTACCGATAGCTACAGCATCCAGAAGATTGTGGTTGGTATAAAGAAAATAACTACTCATAACCACGTATAGTGAACAACTGAATTCACACCGCACCTAGGTCACTCTTTTATACTAGTCTTTTTTTATTTTTTTATTACACTTCTTGGGTTGCAGGTTCCTCTTGGTTTATAGTTTCATATTCTTCAACAGCTTCTATCGCTTCTTCAACAATTGCTTTGACGTTCCTTAACTGTCTCCATCAACTGGCAACCAGACTTGGTCAACTGTGAAAAAAAAAAAATACCTATTGTAGCGATATTGTTTGAGAAAAACACAATTTGTGTTACTCCCAAAGAAGATTTCTTAGGAAACAGATCTAACAAAAGGAAATTTACCCTGGCTCTCACATCAGAGCTGATGTCCCATGGCCTCAATGTAGTGATAGCAGGAGAAGATGCCGATGTAGATATTGTAAATACAGCCATAAACCAAATAACCCCAACATCTAAAGTCTATGTTGTTGGTTCAGATACAGATTTGATTGTTTTGTTATTTGCGTTGTCTCCTGAACGTGGAAATATTTACTTTCAAAAGGAGAAAGGCGGTGCTGCTCCATCAACAGTGAATTATAGTATTGAAAAATTAGTTGAAAAGTATGGGAATAATCAACTACTTCTTTTATTTATTCATAGACTGACTGCCTATGACACAACATCTTGTTTTTATGGAATAGGAAAGATCAAAGCAATGGAGATGCTGAAGTCACCGGAGCTTTTAGTCTTTAGTCTTAGTCAGTTTGGCTAAGGTTTTTCTGGACCCTGCAACTCCGAAAGAAGATTTGTTCTTTGCCGGAGAGCAACTTGTTTTGTCTTTGTATGGGTTGAAAAACTATTCAACGTTGAACGAAGCCCGATATTACAGATTTGTAGCATTATCAAAGAGAAGTTCATTGCGGTCTAATTTTGACTTGGCGAAACTACCACCGACCTCAGAATCCTGCCATCAACACTTATTGAGAGTCTTCCTACAAGTCCAGGGGTGGTTAGGAAACAAACTTCTAGCTACAGATTGGGGATGGCACATTGAAACAACCAAACAAAACGAGACTTTAAAGAAATCACTTAAACCGATTACCACAACAAAAGCATTTGCTCCAGATGAACTTTTGCATATATTATCTTGCACTTGCAAAAAAGGGTGTGGCCGATACTCATCGAAGTATATAACACAACTGGAATGCCAGGTACCGTTCACGAAAGCGCGCCGTTGTGGCAGCCTTCCCGCACCACCATGGGGGCCCAGCGGATTTTAGCCAATTCATCGAATAGTGCGCAAAGTTGTTAACTCGCTCCTAGCCTTCAATAACAAAGATTAAGCACAATAATGTTTATATATTCGTAATCTGCATCAAATGCAGAATGTAATGGTATAAATAATTTTTACTTTTGATTTGAAATAGAATTTCCATAGTTAAAAAGAGTTAAAGATTTCTTCATTGTGACATGAAAAAGTTAGTATGCGAGGAAGTATTTTATTTTTGGGCCAGAAAAAACTTTACGCTACAAAGTTGTAGTTGAAGAGATGATTTTTAACATGGGATCGAGCAATTTACAATTAAGTGTGCAGTTTGTTTGAAGTAGAGTGATTAATAGCGCGAGGTTGATTTTATGTCGCACCAACCTCCTCACTCCAGCAACTCTTTATGTTTTTGCTACTCGATCATTGTAAAGCTAAATAAATTTTAACCTTTTTAATATTTGATATAAGTTAAAGAATACAACTATTTTATGGATGTGATCATATATCTATCTATCTATCTATCTATATATATAATACGTGAAGCCGTTTTTTGTTAACGCAACTCCTCCCTTATTTGTGGACCAATTTCAACGTTTAAGGTGTCAAAAGATTCGTCTCAATATAAAGTTTTGCAATAAGGTTTTAGAATTTTAAAATTCCTACTCTGAAGGGCGTGAGACCCTCTCAAAGGTCGGGTTTTCCCCATAAGAAATACATAGGAGAAATTTAAAAACCGAAAACAGCTGTTTATAAAAAGAAACTCATTAGCTTTTTGGGAGTAAATATTAATGTTTGTAATATTCAGTAGGTTAAGACCAAGTTAAACCGGTAATCAGTTTTGTAGGAAAAACAGAAAATGCCTCAAGTTCAATGAAGAAATATTGAAAACGTGAGTAGGAGACAATTAATAATAAGATATCTTATGCGTATGAGGAGAGTAGAAATAGAGAGGCCTGGTCTAACAGACACCCATCCAGATACACATTCACTTGGTGATATGTATAATATTTGCCAGTTCTGCTATACATCGATGGTTCTACTCAGCAACTCACTTTGGAAGTGAAAAAATGCGGAAAAAAGGCGGACCTTATATTTTTATTGTAAACTTTTGTATTACTCGCTCTACTTCAATTGAGAAAAAACACAAATGGATTGTTTACTTCTAGGTTATGTTTCCAGTTCCTCGGGAAAACTTATACAAGGTCTACTCTACTGACTGAATTTACCAACACAATCCAGACATTTCAAGTAAAAATAAGAAGTTTGCTACAACAACTCATTTGCTATTGAAAGTTTTAGTGGCAATATTAGACTAAACATAATTGAAGGAATTAGTGTTTATGTATTCAACGATCAAGTTGTTACGGTCAAGTTTATTTTTATGATTTGGGAAAGGCAAATAATATACGCTGTTCAAAAAGAGAATATGAAAATTGCTATCCAAATCGTATAGCTACAAGAGTTATCCAACCTATTTCGACAAATGAATCAATACTTTCAAAACGTTGGGACAGGTATTTATAGAAACTCCACTGAAAAACGTGAGACTGACAGACAACACGTTGAAATATGTTAACCAACTTTCAATGGTGTTGCTGCTTTAGCTAATTCAAAGCAGATTATGACAGTTAAGTTGGCAAAAAATGGACCACATTAAATAGTTGATATCACCTAATTTTTCAGGGTTCTCCACGAAGAAAATTTTGTTTGATTAGGGTGATGTCTCAAAGAAATAAAATGACCCAACTTAAATTACTAAACACAGGTTATCAGTAGGCCTAAGGCAACAGTTTTCTTTAATTCTCAATGCTGGAAAAACTTTGTTGCAACATGTTAACTCGAATTGAAGCAGATTGTTTAGAAGACAATCATTGAACATTCATTAGAAGTTATCAATTAAAACTGAGAGCAGAAATAATGTAGGTGAACCTTGACGACACAAACAGAGATATTTAAAATTAGTTTCTAACAAGTGTTTAAACAACTCTAAGATGTAGCTACAATTACTTGAATTTAAGCATAAAGTTTTCCTCGGCGTTATGTTTCATACTATGCGGCTCATTGAGCCGCATGAGTTCTCTAGTTTTATTTATTTGCAGAAGATAAATACGAGTATCAATACCGGTAATGGGCTGCCGCTGAGTTGAAGAAACCCTATGAAACCGGGTTTTCCGCTCCGTTGAATGAAATACTCAATCTAATACAATTTACAATTGTGTACTAATTCCTATATTTTATAATAATTGCCAAAGTACATAAAAATTCACTTCAATGACGTGCAGTGAATTTTGCTTGTGATAAATTCAAGTTTTTCAAAGTTCACTTCTTTTGTATCAAATGGTAAATTGATTTATGTTACCAAGGAAGTTTTTGGGTTTGTTAAGTATTTATATAATTTGTTCTTAAAAAAAAATATACGCCTAAGTTTTGTTCTCGTAGATGCATTTTATCAGCATGCATGAAATTTCAAGGAAAGGAAATTCGTTTACAAACTATGTTTCAAGCAATGACATTTCTGACGAAAGTCACGGAACGAGCCCATCAATTTGATTTGAAAATTTACTATTTAATTGTTGTTATTTCCTCAACGTTAAATAATTTCTAGGTTTAGTATTCATGACGTTATTAATTACTTGCTTTGAACCTTAATATTTGAAATTTCTCATTAATTACCCAACAAAGCAGATATTAAAAGATCCCTTGTTACAACTAAACAAAGGGGGTTAGTTGTAACACAGTTTAGTTGTAACACAGTTCGCAGTTGTAACACACATGTACTTATGTGTAACCTGTAATAATAATGTATTTAGAATAACTCTTGATTTTACTCAAAACGTTTCTGGGAGTACCGTAAACGAAAAGATCAGCGGAATCAGGGAAAACAGCCCGCGGCGCGATTTATAAAGAACCTCTTTGCGTTACTAATTACTCCATTACACACGACTAGAAAATTTTATTTGAAATTGCTTGGTTATATGCTGAAGATAATCTCATTAGCTACAATTTTGTCGCTTAAAATTTGCTTCTGACCAAAAAATAAAAAAAATCCTCGCTTAGTAACTTTTTCATGTCAAGGTGTGATATTTGTTTAACATTTTTAGTTGTTAAAATTCGAATTATGATTTAAATAAGACGAGGTGTTAGCCCGTCCTACATACAGGAATTCAGTAGTCAGTTAAAACCGTGTACAATTCAGATCAGCTAGTTTACACATATAAAGACAAAGTTTCTTGCAGTTTTAATGTTAAAAAATCATCTTGTAAACAAATGTTGTGTGACCAAATATGTTTTTATTCCATCACAGGCCTATACGATATGCATTTTAAATCCGATAATTTTACAATAAAACAGCAATTCTGAAATTTTTACGATGTGAATAGCGTTGAAGTGAGATTTGCAGCCGATTCACATAGACGCACACTGATTATAAACCTAAACAAAGAAAAGTAAAAACAATAACAGTTTGTTTCGAAACAGCTGTTTTGGTTCAAATAACATTCATTTGAAAAAAAGAACTGGTCACATGTAGCAGGAATATACGCTAGCAGGAAGTAAACACGCTAGTAAAGCTAATGACGTAATTGTCAATGTTTACTATCCATACTGTTATCAGTTTTATCCTTGATAATTACCCACCCTCGTTGAATAAATGTACATCGTAATTTCCCATATTAGTTAATTTAAGCTACAATATATTCAAAGTTGAAATAAAAGCAATATTTTCACGTTTACGTAACCACAACTGAACACGATTTCATAAAAGGATGGTTTGTCTAATTGCAGTATCCTAGGTCAATGTTGACGTTGTGTTCAATCTAAAAAAATCTGTATAGAACACGGCTGAGGTTGTGGTGGCAATTTAAAATCGTGATTCCTGATTATTCTTGATCTTCTTTTTATGACATCAATATTTCCGGGCCTAATCCAAACAAAAACAGACAAACATTAACTGTAAACAAAAACCTACCATGAAGAATTAAAACATGTAAACATTGTTATTTTTCTAATATTTCCTTGAAAAGTGGAGCAGTAAAATAATTTGCATTTATCCTTTTTTATTAAGACTCGTGTACAGAGCCTCGATTTGTACTATGGTTTAATTAATTTTGGTATAAACAATTTTAAACTGTAAATGTAAATAACCATGGTTAATTTTGGCGAAGTTAAAAACATCTTTTCCTAGAGAAAATTAATCAATTTTTGAGGTGGGTGTGAAAGTTAGGCATTTGGACTAAGGGAAATTTCTTCACTTGTGAGGTTATGTTCAGATATGTTTAGTACAGAGTTTGTGTTAACATTGTTTCCTGGATTTATAACATCACTTTTGTCTTACACTGTAGAGCGTTTGTTGGTTTTGGTAGCATTGGTAACTGGCCTATTAGTGTAGGAAGATTGAACAATGTTGCAAGGCTAGGTTTCTCGCCTAGTAACGGGGCATTTTAGGTGCTTTTGTAGGCCTCCTGGACCAAAGGCCTAACGATACGTCTCCGAGTACAGATTTTTTTAGTTAATTTAGCAAAATTTATTCTTGAAAAAAAAACTTTCAATTTGAAGGCACTAATTTCCTACAAATAAAGGTTCTGCAATGGGCACTAGAAATGGCCCCATCATATGCCAATTTATTCATGGGCTACCTTGAACCATCATTTATGAAAACACATAAACCCAACACACCTGCTGGTTTCGTTTCATTGACGATATCTTTATGATCTGGAAAAAATCAGGTAAGGCTCTGACTAAATTTCTGAATGAACTCTCCAATTACAGTCCCCTCCAATTCACCCACACCACGTCCATCACAGAAATCACTTTCCTGGATGTAAATTTAAAATTACAAAATGGTGTCATCGAAACTGGAATACATATTAAGCCGAACTTCAATAGCTGCCATCCAACCAACACTAAACGTTCAATTCCTTACGGCCAAGCCATGAAAGCCAAAAGAATTTGCTCCTCATACATAAAACTGGATAAGTTCAATAACAAAATTATAAAATCCCTTACTAAAAGAGGTTATCCAGCCAATCTGGTTGAAAACCAGATCCGTCTTGCTCAATCAGATACCAACGTTAGGCTTACTCCATATACGAAGCCTTATCAAACTCGTTCTGGAAAACAAAAACGACCAAGGGTTACTTTTCAGAATAGATTCCTTTTCTCAGTGGGGGGCTGGTGTAGCGTCAGCTGATGTTGTCATAGCAACGCATCACAATCACAATGAAGATTTGTATTGAACGAGTGGAGAAGTACTCTAGATGGCAATAAAAAAAGTGGCTTTGCCTAAGATCACCGGACTGCTGAGACTTAGTGAAGACGTCTGCCCACACTTAGACTTCTTTGGGCCATCGCCAGCATCTTTTAGACGTGAAGTCCATAGGCTGCTCTTCTGGCACCTCTCCTCTCTCTATCAGTGTTTTGGTTGTTCGCTCACTTGGTGGTGCCTTTAAAGGGCCACACGCTTAACAGTGTGAAGTGCTGAATCTTCTTTGTTGTTGGCATTCTACTAAAAGATTTTGTTTTTTTTTCAGTGAAATACTTTATTTCCTTTTTTATGTAACGTTAGCTACTTGTCACAGTTTATTATGTTGTTACCTATTGCCATAGTTTATTATTGTTATATATAGTAAATTTATTGCTGTTAATTATTTATAATGTTGTCTTTTTGTTACTATTTACACTGATTGTTATTGTTATTAATTATTAACACTGCTGGTTTTGTTGTTATTGTTTTGTTACATTGTTTGTTGTTATTGTTATGAATTTATTCACAACTATGTCATGTTGATAATTACTGATTGTTGTTATTTACACAGGTAGTTGTTGTTATTTTTCAAATATTGTAAATGTTGTAATTTCACCCACATCGTTCACCACCACGACCACAATTTCTTACTCTTAGTACAAAAGGTAGACCTAATTTTGGATAAATTCACCAAAATAGAGTCGACACTTGTTCATTTGTGTGAGGTAGGCCTACATCAAGTTCCTCAGGTCTCCTCCACACCGCATGTGGAATTTCCACTGAGGAATAAAGATGAAATAATGCTATTAGAAAAAAAATTGCAGGGCGAGTAATAGCTTTATCTAAAAATGTGTAAGTTTTTTCCATTAGTTTTGTTTTTAATTTCTTTACATTAATAACTCTTAAACAAATTTTCTTGATGCAGTAAACTTAAATTATTAAATTTTTTCAGTTTGAAAAACTTAGATATGTAAGATATTTACAACTAAAAGTTTTTTATGGTCCTCCAGCTTTTAAATTTAATTTCAGCTTTTATTTAAATTTGATCATATTTTTCTAAAAGACAAGTCCTAATCTACCACATCTTGACTTGAAATTTATACTTCTGATTTAGTCTCACATCAGAATTTACTTGTTTTACTATAAAGAAGAACATCGTACATCCACGCTGTTTACAGCAATGTCAGTAAAATGGAAACATTTAGTGTTCTTGTTGTTATTGTTATGAATTTATTCACAACTATGTCATTTTGATACTTACTGATTGTTGTTATTTACACAGGTAGTTGTTGTTATTTTTCAAATATTGTAAATGTTGTAATTTCACCCACATCGTTCACCACCACGACCACAATTTCTTACTCTTAGTACAAAAGGTGGACCTAATTTTGGATAAAATCACCAAAATAGAGTCGACACTTGTTCATTTGTGTGAGGTAGGCCTACATCAAGTTCCTCAGATCTCCTCCACACAGCATGTGGAATTTCCGCTGAAGTCTAAAGAAGACATAAGGCAATTAGAAAAAAAATTGCAAGGCGAGTAATAGCTTTAAAAATGTGTATTTTATTTTCAGATCTAACCCTAGTATAAAATGTGGACCTAATTTTGGATAAAATCACCAAAATAGAGTCGACACTTGTTCATTTGTGTGAGGTAGGCCTACATCAAGTTCCTCAGGTCTCCTCCACACCGCATGTGGAATTTCCTTTTTTATGTTACGTTAGCTTCTTGTCACAATTTATTATGTTGTTACCTATTGCCATAGTTTATTATTGTTATATATAGTAAATGTATTGCTAATAATTATTTACAATGTTGTCTTTTTGTTACTATTTACACTGATTGTTATTGTTATTAATTATTTACACTGCTGGTTCTGTTGTTATTGTTTTTTTACATTGTTTGTTGTTATTGTTATGAATTTATTCTCAACTATGTCATTTTCATACTTACTGATTGTTGTTATTTACACAGGTAGTTGTTGTTATTTTTCAAATATTGTAACTGTTGTAATTTCATCCACATTGTTCACCACCACGACCACAAGTTCTTACTCTTAGTACAAAAGGTTGACCTAATTTTGGATAAATTCACCAAAATAGAGTCGACACTTGTTCATTTGTGTGAGGTAGGCCTACACCAAGTTCCTCAGGTCTCCTCCACACCGCATGTGGAATTTCCTTTTTTATGTTACGTTAGCTTCTTGTCACAATTTATTATGTTGTTACCTATTGCCATAGTTTTCTATTGTTATATATAGTAAATGTATTGCTGTTAATAATTATTTACAATGTTGTCTTTTAGTTACTATTTACACTAATTGTTATTGTTATTGGACCTAATTTTGGATAAAATCACCAAAATACAGTCGACACTTGTTTATTTGTGTGAGGTAGGCCTACATCAAGTTCCTCAGGTCTCCTCCACACAGCATGTGGAATTTCCGCTTAAGTAGAAAGAAGACATAAGGCAATTAGAAAAAAAAATTGGAGGGCGAGTAATAGCTTTAAAAATGTGTATTTTATTTTCAGATCTAACCCTAGAATAAAAGGTGGACCTAATTTTGGATAAAATCACCAAAATAGAGTCGACACTTGTTCATTTGTGTGAGGTAGGCCTACATCAAGTTCCTCAGGTCTCCTCCACACCGCATGTGGAATTTCCACTGAGGAATCAAGATGAAATAATGCTATTAGAAAAGAAAATTGCAGGGCGAGTAATAGCTTTATCTAAAAATGTGTAGGTTTTTTCCATTAGTTTTGTTTTTAATTTAACTTGACATTAATAACTCTTAAACGAATTTTCTGGGAGCAGTGGAACTTGAATTATTAATTTTTTTCAGTTTGAAAAACTTGGATACCAAGATATTTACAACTAAAAGTTTTTTATGGTCCTCCAGCTTTTAAATTTAATTTCAGCTTATATTTAAATTTGATCATATGTTTCTAAAAGACAAGTCCTAATCTACCACATCTTGACTTGAAATTTATACTTCTGATTTAGTCTCACATCAGAATTTACTTGTTTTACTATAAAGAAGAACATCGTACATCCACGCTGTATACAGCAATGTCAGTAAAAAGGAAACATTTAGTGTTCTTGTTGTTATTGTTATGAATTTATTCACAACTATGTCATTTTTATACTTACTGATTGTTATTATTTACACAGGTAGTTGTTGTTATTTTTCAAATATTGTAACTGTTGTAATTTCACTTACATTGTTCACCACCACGACCACAATTTCTTACTCTTAGTACAAAAGGTGGACCTAATTTTAGATAAAATCACCAAAATAGAGTCGACACTTGTTTATTTGTGTGAGGTAGGCCTACATCAAGTTCCTCAGGTCTCCTCCACACCGCATGTGGAATTTCCACTGAGGAATAAAGATGAAATAATGCAATTAGAAAAAAAAAATGCAGGGCGAGTAATAGCTTTATCTAAAAATGTGTAAGTTTTTTCCATTAGTTTCGTTTTTAATTTAACTTGACATTAATAACTCTTAAACAAATTTTCTGGGAGCAGTGGAACTTGAATTATTATTTTTTTTCAGTTTGAAAAACTTAGATAGTAAGATATTTACATCTAAAAGTTTTTCATGGTCCTCCAGCTTTTAATTTTAATTTTAGCTTTTATTTAAATTTGATCATATTTTTCTAAAAGACAAGTCCTAATCTACCACATCTTGACTTGAAATTTATACTTCTGATTTAGTCTCACATCAGAATTTACTTGTTTTACTATAAAGAAGAACATCGTACATCCACCCTGTTTACAGCAATGTCAGTAAAATGGAAACATTTAGTGTTCTTGTTGTTATTGTTATGAATTTATTCACAACTATGTCATTTTGATACTTACTGATTGTTGTTTTCTACACAGGTAGTTGTTGTTATTTTTCAAATATTGTAATTGTTGTAATTTCACCCACATTGTTCACCACCACGACCACAATTTCTTACTCTTAGTACAAAAGGTGGACCAAATTTTGGATGAAATCACCAAAATAGAGTCGACACTTGTTCATTTGAGTGAGGTAGGCCTACATCAAGTTCCTCAGATCTCCTCCACACAGCATGTGGAATTTCCGCTGAAGTCTTAAGAAGACATAAGGCAATTAGAAAAAAATTGCAGGACGAGTAATAGCTTTAAAAATGTGTATTTTATTTTCAGATCTAACCCTAGTATAAAAGGTGGACCTAATTTTGGATAAAATCGCCAAAATAGAGTAGACACTTGTTTATTTGCTGCTCCACACCGCATGTGGAATTTCCACTGAGGAATAAAGATGAAATAATGCTAATAGAAAAAAAAATTGCAGGGCGAGTAATAGCTTTATCTAAAAATGTGTAAGTTATTTCCATTAGTTTTGTTTTTAATTTAACTTGACATTAATAACTCTTAAACAAATTTTCTGGGAGCAGTGGAACTTGAATTATTATTTTTTTTTCAGTTTGAAAAACTTAGATAGTAAGATATTTACAACTAAAAGTTTTTCATGGTCCTCCAGCTTTTAATTTTAATTTTAGCTTTTATTTAAATTTGATCATATTTTTCTAAAAGACAAGTCCTAATCTACCACATCTTGACTTGAAATTTATACTTCTGATTTAGTCTCACATCAGAATTTACTTGTTTTACTATAAAGAAGAACATCGTACATCCACGCTGTTTACAGCAATGTCAGTAAAATGGAAACATTTAGTGTTCTTGTTGTTATTGTTATGAATTTGTTCACAACTATGTCATTTTAATACTTACTGATTGTTGTTATTTACACAGGTAGTTGTTATTATTTTTCAAATATTGTAACTGTTGTAATTTCCCCCACATTGTTCACCACCACGACCACAATTTCTTACTCTTAGTACAAAAGGTGGACCTAATTTTGGATAAAATCACCAAAATAGAGTCGCCACTTGTTCATTTGTTTGAGGTAGGCTACATCAAGTTCCTCAGGTCTCCTCCAAACCGCATGTGGAATTTCCAATGAAGTCTAAAGAAGACATAAGGCAATTTGAAGAAAAAATTGCAGGGCGAGTAATAGCTTTAAAAATGTGTATTTTATTTTCAGATCCAACCCTAGTATAAAAGGTGGACCTAATTTTGGATAAAATCACCAAAATAGAGTCGACACTTGTTTATTTGTGTGAGGTAGGCCTACATCAAGTTCCTCAGGTCTCCTCCACACCGCATGTGGAATTTCCTTTTTTATGTTACGTTAGCTTCTTGTCACAATTTATTATGTGGTTACCTATTGCCATAGTTTATTATTGTTATATATAGTAAATGTATTGCTGTTAATAATTATTTACAATGTTGTCTTTTTGTTACTATTTACCCTGATTGTTATTGTTATTAATTATTTACACTGCTGGTTCTGTTGTTATTGTTTTGTTACATTGTTTGTTGTTATTGTTATGAATTTATTCACAACTATGTCATTTTCATACTTACTGATTGTTTTTTATTTACACAGGTAGTTGTTGTTATTTTTCAAATATTGTAACTGTTGTAATTTCATCCACATTGTTCACCACCACGACCACAATTTCTTACTCTTAGTACAAAAGGTTGACCTAATTTTGGATAAATTCACCAAAATAGAGTCGACACTTGTTCATTGTGTGAGGTAGGCCTACATCAAGCTTCTCAGGTCTCCTCCACACAGCATGTGGAATTTCCGCTGAAGTCGAAAGAAGACATAAGGCAATTAGAAAAAAAATGCAGGGCGAGTAATTGCTTTAAAAATGTGTATTTTATTTTCAGATCTAACCCTAGAATAAAAGGTGGACCTAATTTTGGATAAAATCGCCAAAATAGAGTCGACACTTGTTCATTTGTGTGAGGTAGGCCTACATCAAGTTCCTCAGGTCTCCTCCACACCGCATGTGGAATTTCCACTGAGGAATAAAGATGAAATAATGCTATTAGAAAAAAAAATTGCAGGGCGAGTAATAGCTTTATCTAAAAATGTGTAGGTTTTTTCCATTAGTTTTGTTTTTAATTTAACTTGACATTAATAACTCTTAAACGAATTTTCTGGGAGCAGTGGAACTTGAATTATTAATTTTTTTCAGTTTGAAAAACTTAGATAGTAAGATATTTACAACTAAAAATTTTTTATGGTCCTCCAGCTTTTAAATTTAATTTCAGCTTTTATTTAAATTTGATCATATGTTTCTAAAAGACAAGTCCTAATCTACCACATCTTGACTTGAAATTTATACTTCTGATTTAGTCTCACATCAGAATTTACTTGTTTTACTATAAAGAAGAACATCGTACATCCACGCTGTTTACAGCAATGTCAGTAAAAAGGAAACATTTAGTGTTCTTGTTGTTATTGTTATGAATTTATTCACAACTATGTCATTTTTATACTTACTGATTGTTATTATTTACACAGGTAGATGTTGTTATTTTTCAAATATTGTAACTGTTGTAATTTCACTTACATTGTTCACCACCACGACCACAATTTCTTACTCTTAGTACAAAAGGTGGACCTAATTTTGGATAAAATCACCAAAATAGAGTCGACACTTGTTTATTTGTGTGAGGTAGGCCTACATCAAGTTCCTCAGGTCTCCTCCACACCGCATGTGGAATTTCCACTGAGGAATAAAGATGAAATAATGCAATTAGAAAAAAAAATTGCAGGGCGAGTAATAGCTTTATCTAAAAATGTGTAAGTTTTTTCCATTAGTTTTGTTTTTAATTTAACTTGACATTAATAACTCTTAAACAAATTTTCTGGGAGCAGTGGAACTTGAATTATTATTTTTTTTTTCAGTTTGAAAAACTTAGATAGTAAGATATTTACAACTAAAAGTTTTTCATGGTCCTCCAGCTTTTAATTTTAATTTTAGCTTTTATTTAAATTTGATCATATTTTTCTAAAAGACAAGTCCTAAACTACCACATCTTGACTTGAAATTTATACTTCTGATTTAGTCTCACATCAGAATTTACTTGTTTTACTATAATGAAGAACATCGTACATCCACGCTGTTTACAGCAATGTCAGTAAAATGGAAACATTTAGTGTTCTTGTTGTTATTGTTATGAATTTATTCACAACTATGTCATTTTGATACTTACTGATTGTTGTTATTTACACAGGTAGTTGTTGTTATTTTTCAAATATTGTAAATGTTAAAATTTCACCCACATCGTTCACCACCACGACCACAATTTCTTACTCTTAGTACAAAAGGTGGACCTAATTTTGGATAAAATCACCAAAATAGAGTCGACACTTGTTCATTTGTGTGAGGTAGGCCTACATCAAGTTCCTCAGGTCTCCTCCACACAGCATGTGGAATTTCCGCTGAAGTCTAAAAAAGACATAAGGCAATTAGAAAAAAAAATTGCAGGGCGAGTAATAGCTTTAAAAATGTGTATTTTATTTTCAGATCTAACCCTAGTATAAAATGTGGACCTAATTTTGGATAAAATCACCAAAATAGAGTCGACACTTGTTCATTTGTGTGAGGTCAGTCTCACATCAGAATTTACTTGTTTTACTATAAAGAAGAACATCGTACATCCACGCTGTTTACAGCAATGTCAGTAAAAAGGAAACATTTAGTGTTCTTGTTGTTATTGTTATGAATTTATTCACAACTATGTCATTTTTATACTTACTGATTGTTATTATTTACACAGGTAGATGTTGTTATTTTTCAAATATTGTAACTGTTGTAATTTCACTTACATTGTTCACCACCACGACCACAATTTCTTACTCTTAGTACAAAAGGTGGACCTAATTTTGGATAAAATCACCAAAATAGAGTCGACACTTGTTTATTTGTGTGAGGTAGGCCTACATCAAGTTCCTCAGGTCTCCTCCACACCGCATGTGGAATTTCCACTGAGGAATAAAGATGAAATAATGCAATTAGAAAAAAAAATTGCAGGGCGAGTAATAGCTTTATCTAAAAATGTGTAAGTTTTTTCCATTAGTTTTGTTTTTAATTTAACTTGACATTAATAACTCTTAAACAAATTTTCTGGGAGCAGTGGAACTTGAATTATTATTTTTTTTTTTTCAGTTTGAAAAACTTAGATAGTAAGATATTTACAACTAAAAGTTTTTCATGGTCCTCCAGCTTTTAATTTTAATTTTAGCTTTTATTTAAATTTGATCATATTTTTCTAAAAGACAAGTCCTAAACTACCACATCTTGACTTGAAATTTATACTTCTGATTTAGTCTCACATCAGAATTTACTTGTTTTACTATAATGAAGAACATCGTACATCCACGCTGTTTACAGCAATGTCAGTAAAATGGAAACATTTAGTGTTCTTGTTGTTATTGTTATGAATTTATTCACAACTATGTCATTTTGATACTTACTGATTGTTGTTATTTACACAGGTAGTTGTTGTTATTTTTCAAATATTGTAAATGTTAAAATTTCACCCACATCGTTCACCACCACGACCACAATTTCTTACTCTTAGTACAAAAGGTGGACCTAATTTTGGATAAAATCACCAAAATAGAGTCGACACTTGTTCATTTGTGTGAGGTAGGCCTACATCAAGTTCCTCAGGTCTCCTCCACACAGCATGTGGAATTTCCGCTGAAGTCTAAAAAAGACATAAGGCAATTAGAAAAAAAAATTGCAGGGCGAGTAATAGCTTTAAAAATGTGTATTTTATTTTCAGATCTAACCCTAGTATAAAATGTGGACCTAATTTTGGATAAAATCACCAAAATAGAGTCGACACTTGTTCATTTGTGTGAGGTCGGCCTACATCAAGTTCCTCAGGTCTCCTCCACACCGCATGTGGAATTTCCTTTTTTATGTTACGTTAGCTTCTTGTCACAGTTTATTATGTTGTTACCTATTGCCATAGTTTATTATTTTTATATATAGTAAATGTATTGTTGTTAATAATTATTTACAATGTTGTCTTTTAGTTACTATTTACACTGATTGTTATTGTTATTAATTATTTACACTGCTGATTCTGTTATTGTTTTGTTACATTGTTTGTTGTTATTGTTATGAATTTATTCACAACTATGTCATTTTAATACTTACTGATTGTTGTAATTTACACAGGTAGTTGTTGTTATTTTTCAAATATTGTAAATGTTGTAATTTCACCCACATCGTTCACCACCACGACCACAATTTCTTACTCTTAGTACAAAAGGTGGACCTAATTTTGGATAAAATCACCAAAATAGAGTCGACACTTGTTCATTTGTGTGAGGTAGGCCTACATCAAGTTCCTCAGATCTCCTCCACACAGCATGTGGAATTTCCGCTGAAGTCTAAAGAAGACATAAGGCAATTAGAAAAAAAATTGCAAGGCGAGTAATAGCTTTAAAAATGTGTATTTTATTTTCAGATCTAACCCTAGTATAAAATGTGGACCTAATTTTGGATAAAATCACCAAAATAGAGTCGACACTTGTTCATTTGTGTGAGGTCGGCCTACATCAAGTTCCTCAGGTCTCCTCCACACCGCATGTGGAATTTCCTTTTTTATGTTACGTTAGCTTCTTGTCACAGTTTATTATGTTGTTACCTATTGCCATAGTTTATTATTTTTATATATAGTAAATGTATTGCTGTTAATAATTATTTACAATGTTGTCTTTTAGTTACTATTTACACTGATTGTTATTGTTATTAATTATTTACACTGCTGATTCTGTTATTGTTTTGTTACATTGTTTGTTGTTATTGTTATGAATTTATTCACAACTATGTCATTTTAATACTTACTGATTGTTGTTATTTACACAGGAAGTTGTTGTTATTTTTCAAATATTGTAACTGTTGTAATTTCATCCACATTGTTCACCACCACGACCACAAGTTCTTACTCTTAGTACAAAAGGTTGACCTAATTTTGGATAAATTCACCAAAATAGAGTCGACACTTGTTCATTTGTGTGAGGTAGGCCTACACCAAGTTCCTCAGGTCTCCTCCACACCGCATGTGGAATTTCCTTTTTTATGTTACGTTAGCTTCTTGTCACAATTTATTATGTTGTTACCTATTGCCATAGTTTTCTATTGTTATATATAGTAAATGTATTGCTGTTAATAATTATTTACAATGTTGTCTTTTAGTTACTATTTACACTAATTGTTATTGTTATTGGACCTAATTTTGGATAAAATCACCAAAATACAGTCGACACTTGTTTATTTGTGTGAGGTAGGCCTACATCAAGTTCCTCAGGTCTCCTCCACACAGCATGTGGAATTTCCGCTTAAGTAGAAAGAAGACATAAGGCAATTAGAAAAAAAAAATTGGAGGGCGAGTAATAGCTTTAAAAATGTGTATTTTATTTTCAGATCTAACCCTAGAATAAAAGGTGGACCTAATTTTGGATAAAATCACCAAAATAGAGTCGACACTTGTTCATTTGTGTGAGGTAGGCCTACATCAAGTTCCTCAGGTCTCCTCCACACCGCATGTGGAATTTCCACTGAGGAATCAAGATGAAATAATGCTATTAGAAAAGAAAATTGCAGGGCGAGTAATAGCTTTATCTAAAAATGTGTAGGTTTTTTCCATTAGTTTTGTTTTTAATTTAACTTGACATTAATAACTCTTAAACGAATTTTCTGGGAGCAGTGGAACTTGAATTATTAATTTTTTTCAGTTTGAAAAACTTAGATACTAAGATATTTACAACTAAAAGTTTTTTATGGTCCTCCAGCTTTTAAATTTAATTTCAGCTTATATTTAAATTTGATCATATGTTTCTAAAAGACAAGTCCTAATCTACCACATCTTGACTTGAAATTTATACTTCTGATTTAGTCTCACATCAGAATTTACTTGTTTTACTATAAAGAAGAACATCGTACATCCACGCTGTATACAGCAATGTCAGTAAAAAGGAAACATTTAGTGTTCTTGTTGTTATTGTTATGAATTTATTCACAACTATGTCATTTTTATACTTACTGATTGTTATTATTTACACAGGTAGTTGTTGTTATTTTTCAAATATTGTAACTGTTGTAATTTCACTTACATTGTTCACCACCACGACCACAATTTCTTACTCTTAGTACAAAAGGTGGACCTAATTTTGGATAAAATCACCAAAATAGAGTCGACACTTGTTTATTTGTGTGAGGTAGGCCTACATCAAGTTCCTCAGGTCTCCTCCACACCGCATGTGGAATTTCCACTGAGGAATTAAGATGAAATAATGCAATTAGAAAAAAAAAATTGCAGGGCGAGTAATAGCTTTATCTAAAAATGTGTAAGTTTTTTCCATTAGTTTTGTTTTTAATTTAACTTGACATTAATAACTCTTAAACAAATTTTCTGGGAGCAGTGGAACTTGAATTATTATTTTTTTTCAGTTTGAAAAACTTAGATAGTAAGATATTTACATCTAAAAGTTTTTCATGGTCCTCCAGCTTTTAATTTTAATTTTAGCTTTCATTTAAATTTGATCATATTTTTCTAAAAGACAAGTCCTAATCTACCACATCTTGACTTGAAATTTATACTTCTGATTTAGTCTCACATCAGAATTTACTTGTTTTACTATAAAGAAGAACATCGTACATCCACCCTGTTTACAGCAATGTCAGTAAAATGGAAACATTTAGTGTTCTTGTTGTTATTGTTATGAATTTATTCACAACTATGTCATTTTGATACTTACTGATTGTTGTTTTCTACACAGGTAGTTGTTGTTATTTTTCAAATATTGTAATTGTTGTAATTTCACCCACATTGTTCACCACCACGACCACAATTTCTTACTCTTAGTACAAAAGGTGGACCTAATTTTGGATAAAATCACCAAAATAGAGTCGCCACTTGTTCATTTGTTTGAGGTAGGCTACATCAAGTTCCTCAGGTCTCCTCCAAACCGAATGTGGAATTTCCAATGAAGTGTAAAGAAGACATAAGGCAATTTGAAGAAAAAAATTGCAGGGCGAGTAATAGCTTTAAAAATGTGTATTTTATTTTCATATCCAACCCTAGTATAAAAGGTGGACCTAATTTTGGATAAAATCACCAAAATAGAGTCGACACTTGTTTATTTGTGTGAGGTAGGCCTACATCAAGTTCCTCAGGTCTCCTCCACACCGCATGTGGAATTTCCTTTTTTATGTAACGTTAGCTTCTTGTCACAATTTATTATGTGGTTACCTATTGCCATAGTTTATTATTGTTATATATAGTAAATGTATTGCTGTTAATAATTATTTACAATGTTGTCTTTTTGTTACTATTTACCCTGATTGTTATTGTTATTAATTATTTACACTGCTGGTTCTGTTGTTATTGTTTTGTTACATTGTTTGTTGTTATTGTTATGAATTTATTCACAACTATGTCATTTTCATACTTACTGATTGTTTTTTATTTACACAGGTAGTTGTTGTTATTTTTCAAATATTGTAACTGTTGTAATTTCATCCACATTGTTCACCACCACGACCACAATTTCTTACTCTTAGTACAAAAGGTTGACCTAATTTTGGATAAATTCACCAAAATAGAGTCGACACTTGTTCATTGTGTGAGGTAGGCCTACATCAAGCTTCTCAGGTCTCCTCCACACAGCATGTGGAATTTCCGCTGAAGTCGAAAGAAGACATAAGGCAATTAGAAAAAAAATGCAGGGCGAGTAATTGCTTTAAAAATGTGTATTTTATTTTCAGATCTAACCCTAGAATAAAAGGTGGACCTAATTTTGGATAAAATCGCCAAAATAGAGTCGACACTTGTTCATTTGTGTGAGGTAGGCCTACATCAAGTTCCTCAGGTCTCCTCCACACCGCATGTGGAATTTCCACTGAGGAATAAAGATGAAATAATGCTATTAGAAAAAAAAATTGCAGGGCGAGTAATAGCTTTATCTAAAAATGTGTAGGTTTTTTCCATTAGTTTTGTTTTTAATTTAACTTGACATTAATAACTCTTAAACGAATTTTCTGGGAGCAGTGGAACTTGAATTATTAATTTTTTTCAGTTTGAAAAACTTAGATAGTAAGATATTTACAACTAAAAATTTTTTATGGTCCTCCAGCTTTTAAATTTAATTTCAGCTTTTATTTAAATTTGATCATATGTTTCTAAAAGACAAGTCCTAATCTACCACATCTTGACTTGAAATTTATACTTCTGATTTAGTCTCACATCAGAATTTACTTGTTTTACTATAAAGAAGAACATCGTACATCCACGCTGTTTACAGCAATGTCAGTAAAAAGGAAACATTTAGTGTTCTTGTTGTTATTGTTATGAATTTATTCACAACTATGTCATTTTTATACTTACTGATTGTTATTATTTACACAGGTAGATGTTGTTATTTTTCAAATATTGTAACTGTTGTAATTTCACTTACATTGTTTACCACCACGACCACAATTTCTTACTCTTAGTACAAAAGGTGGACCTAATTTTGGATAAAATCACCAAAATAGAGTCGACACTTGTTTATTTGTGTGAGGTAGGCCTACATCAAGTTCCTCAGGTCTCCTCCACACCGCATGTGGAATTTCCACTGAGGAATAAAGATGAAATAATGCAATTAGAAAAAAAAATTGCAGGGCGAGTAATAGCTTTATCTAAAAATGTGTAAGTTTTTTCCATTAGTTTTGTTTTTAATTTAACTTGACATTAATAACTCTTAAACAAATTTTCTGGGAGCAGTGGAACTTGAATTATTATTTTTTTTTCAGTTTGAAAAACTTAGATAGTAAGATATTTACAACTAAAAGTTTTTCATGGTCCTCCAGCTTTTAATTTTAATTTTAGCTTTTATTTCAATTTGATCATATTTTTCTAAAAGACAAGTCCTAAACTACCACATCTTGACTTGAAATTTATACTTCTGATTTAGTCTCACATCAGAATTTACTTGTTTTACTATAAAGAAGAACATCGTACATCCACGCTGTTTTTTCAGCAATGTCAGTAAAATGGAAACATTTAGTGTTCTTGTTGTTATTGTTATGAATTTATTCACAACTATGTCATTTTGATACTTACTGATTGTTGTTATTTACACAGGTAGTTGTTGTTATTTTTCAAATATTGTAAATGTTAAAATTTCACCCACATCGTTCACCACCACGACCACAATTTCTTACTCTTAGTACAAAAGGTGGACCTAATTTTGGATAAAATCACCAAAATAGAGTCGACACTTGTTCATTTGTGTGAGGTAGGCCTACATCAAGTTCCTCAGGTCTCCTCCACACAGCATGTGGAATTTCCGCTGAAGTCTAAAAAAGACATAAGGCAATTAGAAAAAAGATTGCAGGGCGAGTAATAGCTTTAAAAATGTGTATTTTATTTTTAGATCTAACCCTAGTATAAAATGTGGACCTAATTTTGGATAAAATCACCAAAATAGAGTCGACACTTGTTCATTTGTGTGAGGTCGGCCTACATCAAGTTCCTCAGGTCTCCTCCACACCGCATGTGGAATTTCCTTTTTTATGTTACGTTAGCTTCTTGTCACAGTTTATTATGTTGTTACCTATTGCCATAGTTTATTATTTTTATATATAGTAAATGTATTGCTGTTAATAATTATTTACAATGTTGTCTTTTAGTTACTATTTACACTGATTGTTATTGTTATTAATTATTTACACTGCTGGTTCTGTTATTGTTTTGTTACATTGTTTGTTGTTATTGTTATGAATTTATTCACAACTATGTCATTTTAATACTTACTGATTGTTGTTATTTACACAGGTAGTTGTTGTTATTTTTCAAATATTGTAAATGTTGTAATTTCACCCACATCGTTCACCACCACGACCACAATTTCTTACTCTTAGTACAAAAGGTGGACCTAATTTTGGATAAAATCACCAAAATAGAGTCGACACTTGTTCATTTGTGTGAGGTAGGCCTACATCAAGTTCCTCAGATCTCCTCCACACAGCATGTGGAATTTCCGCTGAAGTCTAAAGAAGACATAAGGCAATTAGAAAAAAATTGCAAGGCGAGTAATAGCTTTAAAAATGTGTATTTTATTTTCAGATCTAACCCCAGTATAAAATGTGGACCTAATTTTGGATAAAATCACCAAAATAGAGTCGACACTTGTTCATTTGTGTGAGGTAGGCCTACATCAAGTTCCTCAGGTCTCCTCCACACCGCATGTGGAATTTCCTTTTTTATGTTACGTTAGCTTCTTGTCACAATTTATTATGTTGTTACCTATTGCCATAGTTTATTATTGTTATATATAGTAAATGTATTGCTGTTAATAATTATTTACAATGTTGTCTTTTTGTTACTATTTACACTGATTGTTATTGTTATTAATTATTTACACTGCTGGTTCTGTTGTTATTGTTTTTTTACATTGTTTGTTGTTATTGTTATGAATTTATTCTCAACTATGTCATTTTCATACTTACTGATTGTTGTTATTTACACAGGTAGTTGTTGTTATTTTTCAAATATTGTAACTGTTGTAATTTCATCCACATTGTTCACCACCACGACCACAAGTTCTTACTCTTAGTACAAAAGGTTGACCTAATTTTGGATAAATTCACCAAAATAGAGTCGACACTTGTTCATTTGTGTGAGGTAGGCCTACACCAAGTTCCTCAGGTCTCCTCCACACCGCATGTGGAATTTCCTTTTTTATGTTACGTTAGCTTCTTGTCACAATTTATTATGTTGTTACCTATTGCCATAGTTTTCTATTGTTATATATAGTAAATGTATTGCTGTTAATAATTATTTACAATGTTGTCTTTTAGTTACTATTTACACTAATTGTTATTGTTATTGGACCTAATTTTGGATAAAATCACCAAAATACAGTCGACACTTGTTTATTTGTGTGAGGTAGGCCTACATCAAGTTCCTCAGGTCTCCTCCACACAGCATGTGGAATTTCCGCTTAAGTAGAAAGAAGACATAAGGCAATTAGAAAAAAAAATTGGAGGGCGAGTAATAGCTTTAAAAATGTGTATTTTATTTTCAGATCTAACCCTAGAATAAAAGGTGGACCTAATTTTGGATAAAATCACCAAAATAGAGTCGACACTTGTTCATTTGTGTGAGGTAGGCCTACATCAAGTTCCTCAGGTCTCCTCCAAACCGCATGTGGAATTTTCACTGAGGAATCAAGATGAAATAATGCTATTAGAAAAGAAAATTGCAGGGCGAGTAATAGCTTTATCTAAAAATGTGTAGGTTTTTTCCATTAGTTTTGTTTTTAATTTAACTTGACATTAATAACTCTTAAACGAATTTTCTGGGAGCAGTGGAACTTGAATTATTAATTTTTTTCAGTTTGAAAAACTTAGATACTAAGATATTTACAACTAAAAGTTTTTTATGGTCCTCCAGCTTTTAAATTTAATTTCAGCTTATATTTAAATTTGATCATATGTTTCTAAAAGACAAGTCCTAATCTACCACATCTTGACTTGAAATTTATACTTCTGATTTAGTCTCACATCAGAATTTACTTGTTTTACTATAAAGAAGAACATCGTACATCCACGCTGTATACAGCAATGTCAGTAAAAAGGAAACATTTAGTGTTCTTGTTGTTATTGTTATGAATTTATTCACAACTATGTCATTTTTATACTTACTGATTGTTATTATTTACACAGGTAGTTGTTGTTATTTTTCAAATATTGTAACTGTTGTAATTTCACTTACATTGTTCACCACCACGACCACAATTTCTTACTCTTAGTACAAAAGGTGGACCTAATTTTGGATAAAATCACCAAAATAGAGTCGACACTTGTTTATTTGTGTGAGGTAGGCCTACATCAAGTTCCTCAGGTCTCCTCCACACCGCATGTGGAATTTCCACTGAGGAATAAAGATGAAATAATGCAATTAGGAAAAAAAATTGCAGGGCGAGTAATAGCTTTATCTAAAAATGTGTAAGTTTTTTCCATTAGTTTTGTTTTTAATTTAACTTGACATTAATAACTCTTAAACAAATTTTCTGGGAGCAGTGGAACTTGAATTATTATTTTTTTTTTCAGTTTGAAAAACTTAGATAGTAAGATATTTACAACTAAAAGTTTTTCATGGTCCTCCAGCTTTTAATTTTAATTTTAGCTTTTATTTCAATTTGATCATATTTTTCTAAAAGACAAGTCCTAAACTACCACATCTTGACTTGAAATTTATACTTCTGATTTAGTCTCACATCAGAATTTACTTGTTTTACTATAAAGAAGAACATCGTACATCCACGCTGTTTTTTCAGCAATGTCAGTAAAATGGAAACATTTAGTGTTCTTGTTGTTATTGTTATGAATTTATTCACAACTATGTCATTTTGATACTTACTGATTGTTGTTATTTACACAGGTAGTTGTTGTTATTTTTCAAATATTGTAAATGTTAAAATTTCACCCACATCGTTCACCACCACGACCACAATTTCTTACTCTTAGTACAAAAGGTGGACCTAATTTTGGATAAAATCACCAAAATAGAGTCGACACTTGTTCATTTGTGTGAGGTAGGCCTACATCAAGTTCCTCAGGTCTCCTCCACACAGCATGTGGAATTTCCGCTGAAGTCTAAAAAAGACATAAGGCAATTAGAAAAAAAATTGCAGGGCGAGTAATAGCTTTAAAAATGTGTATTTTATTTTTAGATCTAACCCTAGTATAAAATGTGGACCTAATTTTGGATAAAATCACCAAAATAGAGTCGACACTTGTTCATTTGTGTGAGGTCGGCCTACATCAAGTTCCTCAGGTCTCCTCCACACCGCATGTGGAATTTCCTTTTTTATGTTACGTTAGCTTCTTGTCACAGTTTATTATGTTGTTACCTATTGCCATAGTTTATTATTTTTATATATAGTAAATGTATTGCTGTTAATAATTATTTACAATGTTGTCTTTTAGTTACTATTTACACTGATTGTTATTGTTATTAATTATTTACACTGCTGGTTCTGTTATTGTTTTGTTACATTGTTTGTTGTTATTGTTATGAATTTATTCACAACTATGTCATTTTAATACTTACTGATTGTTGTTATTTACACAGGTAGTTGTTGTTATTTTTCAAATATTGTAAATGTTGTAATTTCACCCACATCGTTCACCACCACGACCACAATTTCTTACTCTTAGTACAAAAGGTGGACCTAATTTTGGATAAAATCACCAAAATAGAGTCGACACTTGTTCATTTGTGTGAGGTAGGCCTACATCAAGTTCCTCAGATCTCCTCCACACAGCATGTGGAATTTCCGCTGAAGTCTAAAGAAGACATAAGGCAATTAGAAAAAAATTGCAAGGCGAGTAATAGCTTTAAAAATGTGTATTTTATTTTCAGATCTAACCCCAGTATAAAATGTGGACCTAATTTTGGATAAAATCACCAAAATAGAGTCGACACTTGTTCATTTGTGTGAGGTAGGCCTACATCAAGTTCCTCAGGTCTCCTCCACACCGCATGTGGAATTTCCTTTTTTATGTTACGTTAGCTTCTTGTCACAATTTATTATGTTGTTACCTATTGCCATAGTTTATTATTGTTATATATAGTAAATGTATTGCTGTTAATAATTATTTACAATGTTGTCTTTTTGTTACTATTTACACTGATTGTTATTGTTATTAATTATTTACACTGCTGGTTCTGTTGTTATTGTTTTTTTACATTGTTTGTTGTTATTGTTATGAATTTATTCTCAACTATGTCATTTTCATACTTACTGATTGTTGTTATTTACACAGGTAGTTGTTGTTATTTTTCAAATATTGTAACTGTTGTAATTTCATCCACATTGTTCACCACCACGACCACAAGTTCTTACTCTTAGTACAAAAGGTTGACCTAATTTTGGATAAATTCACCAAAATAGAGTCGACACTTGTTCATTTGTGTGAGGTAGGCCTACACCAAGTTCCTCAGGTCTCCTCCACACCGCATGTGGAATTTCCTTTTTTATGTTACGTTAGCTTCTTGTCACAATTTATTATGTTGTTACCTATTGCCATAGTTTTCTATTGTTATATATAGTAAATGTATTGCTGTTAATAATTATTTACAATGTTGTCTTTTAGTTACTATTTACACTAATTGTTATTGTTATTGGACCTAATTTTGGATAAAATCACCAAAATACAGTCGACACTTGTTTATTTGTGTGAGGTAGGCCTACATCAAGTTCCTCAGGTCTCCTCCACACAGCATGTGGAATTTCCGCTTAAGTAGAAAGAAGACATAAGGCAATTAGAAAAAAAAATTGGAGGGCGAGTAATAGCTTTAAAAATGTGTATTTTATTTTCAGATCTAACCCTAGAATAAAAGGTGGACCTAATTTTGGATAAAATCACCAAAATAGAGTCGACACTTGTTCATTTGTGTGAGGTAGGCCTACATCAAGTTCCTCAGGTCTCCTCCAAACCGCATGTGAATTTTCACTGAGGAATCAAGATGAAATAATGCTATTAGAAAAGAAAATTGCAGGGCGAGTAATAGCTTTATCTAAAAATGTGTAGGTTTTTTCCATTAGTTTTGTTTTTAATTTAACTTGACATTAATAACTCTTAAACGAATTTTCTGGGAGCAGTGGAACTTGAATTATTAATTTTTTTCAGTTTGAAAAACTTAGATACTAAGATATTTACAACTAAAAGTTTTTTATGGTCCTCCAGCTTTTAAATTTAATTTCAGCTTATATTTAAATTTGATCATATGTTTCTAAAAGACAAGTCCTAATCTACCACATCTTGACTTGAAATTTATACTTCTGATTTAGTCTCACATCAGAATTTACTTGTTTTACTATAAAGAAGAACATCGTACATCCACGCTGTATACAGCAATGTCAGTAAAAAGGAAACATTTAGTGTTCTTGTTGTTATTGTTATGAATTTATTCACAACTATGTCATTTTTATACTTACTGATTGTTATTATTTACACAGGTAGTTGTTGTTATTTTTCAAATATTGTAACTGTTGTAATTTCACTTACATTGTTCACCACCACGACCACAATTTCTTACTCTTAGTACAAAAGGTGGACCTAATTTTGGATAAAATCACCAAAATAGAGTCGACACTTGTTTATTTGTGTGAGGTAGGCCTACATCAAGTTCCTCAGGTCTCCTCCACACCGCATGTGGAATTTCCACTGAGGAATAAAGATGAAATAATGCAATTAGGAAAAAAAATTGCAGGGCGAGTAATAGCTTTATCTAAAAATGTGTAAGTTTTTTCCATTAGTTTTGTTTTTAATTTAACTTGACATTAATAACTCTTAAACAAATTTTCTGGGAGCAGTGGAACTTGAATTATTATTTTTTTCAGTTTGAAAAACTAAGATAGTAAGATATTTACATCTAAAAGTTTTTCATGGTCCTCCAGCTTTTAATTTTAATTTTAGCTTTTATTTAAATTTTATCATATTTTTCTAAAAGACAAGTCCTAATCTACCACATCTTGACTTGAAATTTATACTTCTGATTTAGTCTCACATCAGAATTTACTTGTTTTACTATAAAGAAGAACATCGGACATCCACCCTGTTTACAGCAATGTCAGTAAAATGGAAACATTTAGTGTTCTTGTTGTTATTGTTATGAATTTATTCACAACTATGTCATTTTGATACTTACTGATTGTTGTTATTTACACAGGTGGTTGTTGTTATTTTTCAAATATTGTAATTGTTGTAATTTCACCCACATTGTTCACCACCACGACCACAATTTCTTACTCTTAGTACAAAAGGTGGACCAAATTTTGGATGAAATCACCAAAATAGAGTCGACACTTGTTCATTTGAGTGAGGTAGGCCTACATCAAGTTCCTCAGATCTCCTCCACACAGCATGTGGAATTTCCGCTGAAGTCTAAAGAAGACATAAGGCAATTAGAAAAAAATTGCAGGACGAGTAATAGCTTTAAAAATGTGTATTTTATTTTCAGATCTAACCCTAGTATAAAAGGTGGACCTAATTTTGGATAAAATCGCCAAAATAGAGTCGACACTTGTTTATTTGCTGCTCCACACCGCATGTGGAATTTCCACTGAGGAATAAAGATGAAATAATGCTATTAGAAAAAAAATTGCAGGGCGAGTAATAGCTTTATCTAAAAATGTGTAAGTTTTTTCCATTAGTTTTGTTTTTAATTTAACTTGACATTAATAACTCTTAAACAAATTTTCTGGGAGCAGTGGAACTTGAATTATTATTTTTTTTCAGTTTGAAAAACTTAGATAGTAAGATATTTACAACTAAAAGTTTTTCATGGTCCTCCAGCTTTTAATTTTAATTTTAGCTTTTATTTAAATTTGATCATATTTTTCTAAAAGACAAGTCCTAATCTACCACATCTTGACTTGAAATTTATACTTCTGATTTAGTCTCACATCAGAATTTACTTGTTTTACTATAAAGAAGAACATCGTACATCCACGCTGTTTACAGCAATGTCAGTAAAATGGAAACATTTAGTGTTCTTGTTGTTATTGTTATGAATTTATTCACAACTATGTCATTTTGATACTTACTGATTGTTATTATTTACACAGGTAGTTGTTGTTATTTTTCAAATATTGTAACTGTTGTAATTTCACTTACATTGTTCACCACCACGACCACAATTTCTTACTCTTAGTACAAAAGGTAGACCAAATTTTGGATAAAATCACCAAAATAGAGTCGACACTTGTTCATTTGTGTGAAGTAGGCCTACATCAAGTTCCTCAGATCTCCTCCACACAGCATGTGGAATTTCCGATGAAATCTAAAGAAGACATAAGGTGATTAGAAAAAAAAATTGCAGGGCGAGTAATAGCTTTAAAAATGTGTATTTTATTTTCAGATCTAAATCTAGTATAAAAGGTGGACCTATTTTTGGATAAAATCACCAAAATAGAGTCGACACTTGTTTATTTGTGTGAGGTAGGCCTACATCAAGTTCCTCAGGTCTCCTCCACACAGCATGTGGAATTTCCGCTGAAGTAGAAAGAAGACATAAAGCAATTAGAAAAAAAATTGCAGGGCGAGTTATAGCTTTAAAAATGTGTATTTTATTTTCAGATCTAACCCTAGTATAAAATGTGGACCTAATTTTGGATAAAATCACCAAAATAGAGTCGACACTTGTTCATTTGTGTGAGGTAGGCCTACATCAAGTTCCTCAGGTCTCCTCCACACCGCATGTGGAATTTCCTTTTTTATGTTACGTTAGCTTCTTGTCACAGTTTATTATGTTGTTACCTATTGCCATAGTTTATTATTGTTATATATAGTAAATGTATTGCTGTTAATAATTATTTACAATGTTGTCTTTTTGTTACTATTTACACTGATTGTTATTGTTATTAATTATTTACACTGCTGGTTCTGTTATTGTTTTGTTACATTGTTTGTTGTTATTGTTATGAATTTATTCACAACTATGTCATTTTAATACTTACTGATTGTTGTTATTTACACAGAGAGTTGTTGTTATTTTTCAAATATTGTAACTGTTGTAATTTCCCCCACATTGTTCACCACCACGACCACGATTTCTTACTCTTTGTACAAAAAGTGGACCTAATTTTGGATAAAATCACCAAAATAGAGTCGACACTTGTTCATTTGTGTGAGGTAGGCCTACATCAAGTTCCTCAGGTCTCCTCCACACAGCATGTGGAATTTCCACTGACGTCTAAAGTAGACATAAGGCAATTAGAAAAAAAATTGCAGGGCGAGTAATAGCTTTAAAAATGTGTATTTTATTTTCAGATCTAACCCTAGTATAAAAGGTGGACCTAATTTTGGATAAAATCACCAAAATAGAGTCGACACTTGTTTATTTGTGTGAGGTAGGCCTACACCAAGTTCCTCAGGTCTCCTCCACACCGCATGTGGAATTTCCTTTTTTATGTTACGTTAGCTTCTTGTCACAATTTATTATGTTGTTACCTATTGCCATAGTTTTCTATTGTTATATATAGTAAATGTATTGCTGTTAATAATTATTTACAATGTTGTCTTTTAGTTACTATTTACACTGATTGTTATTGTTATTGGACCTAATTTTGGATAAAATCACCAAAATAGAGTCAAAAAAATTGCAGGGCGAGTAATAGCATTAAAAATGTGTATTTTATTTTCAGGGCGAGTAATAGCTTTAAAAATGTGTATTTTATTTTCAGATCTAACCCTAGTATAAAAGGTGGACCTAATTTTGGATAAAATCACCAAAATAGAGTCGACACTTGTTCATTTGTGTGAGGTCGGCCTACATCAAGTTCCTCAGGTCTCCTCCACACCGCATGTGGAATTTCCTTTTTTATGTTACGTTAGCTTCTTGTCACAGTTTATTATGTTGTTACCTATTGCCATAGTTTATTATTTTTATATATAGTAAATGTATTGCTGTTAATAATTATTTACAATGTTGTCTTTTAGTTACTATTTACACTGATTGTTATTGTTATTAATTATTTACACTGCTGGTTCTGTTATTGTTTTGTTACATTGTTTGTTGTTATTGTTATGAATTTATTCACAACTATGTCATTTTAATACTTACTGATTGTTGTTATTTACACAGGTAGTTGTTGTTATTTTTCAAATATTGTAACTGTTGTAATTTCCCCCACATTGTTCACCACCACGACCACAATTTCTTACTCTTAGTACAAAAGGTGGACCTAATTTTGGATAAAATCACCAAAATAGAGTCGCCACTTGTTCATTTGTTTGAGGTAGGCTACAACAAGTTCCTCAGGTCTCCTCCAAACCGCATGTGGAATTTCCAATGAAGTCTAAAGAAGACATAAAGCAATTAGAAAAAAAATTGCAGGGCGAGTTATAGCTTTAAAAATGTGTATTTTATTTTCAGATCTAACCCTAGTATAAAATGTGGTCCTAATTTTGGATAAAATCACCAAAATAGAGTCGACACTTGTTCATTTGTGTGAGGTAGGCCTACATCAAGTTCCTCAGGTCTCCTCCACACCGCATGTGGAATTTCCTTTTTTATGTTACGTTAGCTTCTTGTCACAATTTATTATGTGGTTACCTATTGCCATAGTTTATTAATGTTATATATAGTAAATGTATTGCTGTTAATAATTATTTACAATGTTGTCTTTTTGTTACTATTTACCCTGATTGTTATTGTTATTAATTATTTACACTGCTGGTTCTGTTGTTATTGTTTTGTTACATTGTTTGTTGTTATTGTTATGAATTTATTCACAACTATGTCATTTTCATACTTACTGATTGTTTTTTATTTACACAGGTAGTTGTTGTTATTTTTCAAATATTGTAACTGTTGTAATTTCATCCACATTGTTCACCACCACGACCACAATTTCTTATTCTTAGTACAAAAGGTTGACCTAATTTTGGATAAATTCACCAAAATAGAGTCGACACTTGTTCATTGTGTGAGGTAGG
The DNA here is from genome assembly GCF_028750875.1 of Macrosteles quadrilineatus. Lineage (NCBI taxonomy): Eukaryota > Metazoa > Arthropoda > Insecta > Hemiptera > Cicadellidae > Macrosteles > Macrosteles quadrilineatus. The sequence goes on from NW_026542595.1 coordinate 86,587,369, forward strand.
CCTACATCAAGCTTCTCAGGTCTCCTCCACACAGCATGTGGAATTTCCGCTGAAGTCGAAAGAAGACATAAGGCAATTAGAAAAAAAATGCAGGGCGAGTAATTGCTTTAAAAATGTGTATTTTATTTTCAGATCTAACCCTAGAATAAAAGGTGGACCTAATTTTGGATAAAATCGCCAAAATAGAGTCGACACTTGTTCATTTGTGTGAGGTAGGCCTACATCAAGTTCCTCAGGTCTCCTCCACACCGCATGTGGAATTTCCACTGAGGAATAAAGATGAAATAATGCTATTAGAAAAAAAAATTGCAGGGCGAGTAATAGCTTTATCTAAAAATGTGTAGGTTTTTTCCATTAGTTTTGTTTTTAATTTAACTTGACATTAATAACTCTTAAACGAATTTTCTGGGAGCAGTGGAACTTGAATTATTAATTTTTTTCAGTTTGAAAAACTTAGATAGTAAGATATTTACAACTAAAAATTTTTTATGGTCCTCCAGCTTTTAAATTTAATTTCAGCTTTTATTTAAATTTGATCATATGTTTCTAAAAGACAAGTCCTAATCTACCACATCTTGACTTGAAATTTATACTTCTGATTTAGTCTCACATCAGAATTTACTTGTTTTACTATAAAGAAGAACATCGTACATCCACGCTGTATACAGCAATGTCAGTAAAAAGGAAACATTTAGTGTTCTTGTTGTTATTGTTATGAATTTATTCACAACTATGTCATTTTTATACTTACTGATTGTTATTATTTACACAGGTAGTTGTTGTTATTTTTCAAATATTGTAACTGTTGTAATTTCACTTACATTGTTCACCACCACGACCACAATTTCTTACTCTTAGTACAAAAGGTAGACCTAATTTTGGATAAAATCACCAAAATAGAGTCGACACTTGTTTATTTGTGTGAGGTAGGCCTACATCAAGTTCCTCAGGTCTCCTCCACACCGCATGTGGAATTTCCACTGAGGAATAAAGATGAAATAATGCAATTAGAAAAAAGAATTGCAGGGCGAATAATAGCTTTATCTAAAAATGTGTAAGTTTTTTCCATTAGTTTTGTTTTTAATTTAACTTGACATTAATAACTCTTAAACAAATTTTCTGGAGCAGTGGAACTTGAATTATTATTTTTTTTCAGTTTGAAAAACTTAGATAGTAAGATATTTACATCTAAAAGTTTTTCATGGTCCTCCAGCTTTTAATTTTAATATTAGCTTTTATTTAAATTTGATCATATTTTTCTAAAAGACAAGTCCTAATCTACCACATCTTGACTTGAAATTTATACTTCTGATTTAGTCTCACATCAGAATTTACTTGTTTTACTATAAAGAAGAACATCGTACATCCACCCTGTTTACAGCAATGTCAGTAAAATGGAAACATTTAGTGTTCTTGTTGTTATTGTTATGAATTTATTCACAACTATGTCATTTTGATACTTACTGATTGTTGTTATTTACACAGGTTGTTATTTTTCAAATATTGTAAATGTTGTAATTTCACCCACATTGTTCACCACCACGACCACAATTTCTTACTCTTAGTACAAAAGGTGGACCAAATTTTGGATAAAATCACCAAAATAGAGTCGACACTTGTTCATTTGTGTGAAGTAGGCCTACATCAAGTTCCTCAGATCTCCTCCACACAGCATGTGGAATTTCCGCTGAAGTCTAAAGAAGACATAAGGTGATTAGAAAAAAAAATTGCAGGGCGAGTAATAGCTTTAAAAATGTGTATTTTATTTTCAGATCTAAATCTAGTATAAAAGGTGGACCTAATTTTGGATAAAATCACCAAAATAGAGTCGACACTTGTTTATTTGTGTGAGGTAGGCCTACATCAAGTTCCTCAGGTCTCCTCCACACAGCATGTGGAATTTCCGCTGAAGTAGAAAGAAGACATAAAGCAATTAGAAAAAAAATTGCAGGGCGAGTTATAGCTTTAAAAATGTGTATTTTATTTTCAGATCTAACCCTAGTATAAAATGTGGACCTAATTTTGGATAAAATCACCAAAATAGAGTCGACACTTGTTCATTTGTGTGAGGTAGGCCTACATCAAGTTCCTCAGGTCTCCTCCACACCGCATGTGGAATTTCCTTTTTTATGTTACGTTAGCTTCTTGTCACAGTTTATTATGTTGTTACCTATTGCCATAGTTTATTATTTTTATATATAGTAAATGTATTGCTGTTAATAATTATTTACAATGTTGTCTTTTAGTTACTATTTACACTGATTGTTATTGTTATTAATTATTTACACTGCTGGTTCTGTTATTGTTTTGTTACATTGTTTGTTGTTATTGTTATGAATTTATTCACAACTATGTCATTTTAATACTTACTGATTGTTGTTATTTACACAGGTAGTTGTTGTTATTTTTCAAATATTGTAACTGTTGTAATTTCCCCCACATTGTTCACCACCACGACCACAATTTCTTACTCTTAGTACAAAAGGTGGACCTAATTTTGGATAAAATCACCAAAATAGAGTCGCCACTTGTTCATTTGTTTGAGGTAGGCTACAACAAGTTCCTCAGGTCTCCTCCAAACCGCATGTGGAATTTCCAATGAAGTCTAAAGAAGACATAAAGCAATTAGAAAAAAAATTGCAGGGCGAGTTATAGCTTTAAAAATGTGTATTTTATTTTCAGATCTAACCCTAGTATAAAATGTGGTCCTAATTTTGGATAAAATCACCAAAATAGAGTCGACACTTGTTCATTTGTGTGAGGTCGGCCTACATCAAGTTCCTCAGGTCTCCTCCACACCGCATGTGGAATTTCCTTTTTTATGTTACGTTAGCTTCTTGTCACAATTTATTATGTGGTTACCTATTGCCATAGTTTATTAATGTTATATATAGTAAATGTATTGCTGTTAATAATTATTTACAATGTTGTCTTTTTGTTACTATTTACCCTGATTGTTATTGTTATTAATTATTTACACTGCTGGTTCTGTTGTTATTGTTTTGTTACATTGTTTGTTGTTATTGTTATGAATTTATTCACAACTATGTCATTTTCATACTTACTGATTGTTTTTTATTTACACAGGTAGTTGTTGTTATTTTTCAAATATTGTAACTGTTGTAATTTCATCCACATTGTTCACCACCACGACCACAATTTCTTATTCTTAGTACAAAAGGTTGACCTAATTTTGGATAAATTCACCAAAATAGAGTCGACACTTGTTCATTGTGTGAGGTAGGCCTACATCAAGCTTCTCAGGTCTCCTCCACACAGCATGTGGAATTTCCGCTGAAGTCGAAAGAAGACATAAGGCAATTAGAAAAAAAATGCAGGGCGAGTAATTGCTTTAAAAATGTGTATTTTATTTTCAGATCTAACCCTAGAATAAAAGGTGGACCTAATTTTGGATAAAATCGCCAAAATAGAGTCGACACTTGTTCATTTGTGTGAGGTAGGCCTACATCAAGTTCCTCAGGTCTCCTCCACACCGCATGTGGAATTTCCACTGAGGAATAAAGATGAAATAATGCTATTAGAAAAAAAAATTGCAGGGCGAGTAATAGCTTTATCTAAAAATGTGTAGGTTTTTTCCATTAGTTTTGTTTTTAATTTAACTTGACATTAATAACTCTTAAACGAATTTTCTGGGAGCAGTGGAACTTGAATTATTAATTTTTTTCAGTTTGAAAAACTTAGATAGTAAGATATTTACAACTAAAAATTTTTTATGGTCCTCCAGCTTTTAAATTTAATTTCAGCTTTTATTTAAATTTGATCATATGTTTCTAAAAGACAAGTCCTAATCTACCACATCTTGACTTGAAATTTATACTTCTGATTTAGTCTCACATCAGAATTTACTTGTTTTACTATAAAGAAGAACATCGTACATCCACGCTGTATACAGCAATGTCAGTAAAAAGGAAACATTTAGTGTTCTTGTTGTTATTGTTATGAATTTATTCACAACTATGTCATTTTTATACTTACTGATTGTTATTATTTACACAGGTAGTTGTTGTTATTTTTCAAATATTGTAACTGTTGTAATTTCACTTACATTGTTCACCACCACGACCACAATTTCTTACTCTTAGTACAAAAGGTAGACCTAATTTTGGATAAAATCACCAAAATAGAGTCGACACTTGTTTATTTGTGTGAGGTAGGCCTACATCAAGTTCCTCAGGTCTCCTCCACACCGCATGTGGAATTTCCACTGAGGAATAAAGATGAAATAATGCAATTAGAAAAAAGAATTGCAGGGCGAATAATAGCTTTATCTAAAAATGTGTAAGTTTTTTCCATTAGTTTTGTTTTTAATTTAACTTGACATTAATAACTCTTAAACAAATTTTCTGGGAGCAGTGGAACTTGAATTATTATTTTTTTTCAGTTTGAAAAACTTAGATAGTAAGATATTTACATCTAAAAGTTTTTCATGGTCCTCCAGCTTTTAATTTTAATTTTAGCTTTTATTTAAATTTGATCATATTTTTCTAAAAGACAAGTCCTAATCTACCACATCTTGACTTGAAATTTATACTTCTGATTTAGTCTCACATCAGAATTTACTTGTTTTACTATAAAGAAGAACATCGTACATCCACCCTGTTTACAGCAATGTCAGTAAAATGGAAACATTTAGTGTTCTTGTTGTTATTGTTATGAATTTATTCACAACTATGTCATTTTGATACTTACTGATTGTTGTTATTTACACAGGTTGTTATTTTTCAAATATTGTAAATGTTGTAATTTCACCCACATTGTTCACCACCACGACCACAATTTCTTACTCTTAGTACAAAAGGTGGACCAAATTTTGGATAAAATCACCAAAATAGAGTCGACACTTGTTCATTTGTGTGAAGTAGGCCTACATCAAGTTCCTCAGATCTCCTCCACACAGCATGTGGAATTTCCGCTGAAGTCTAAAGAAGACATAAGGTGATTAGAAAAAAAAATTGCAGGGCGAGTAATAGCTTTAAAAATGTGTATTTTATTTTCAGATCTAAATCTAGTATAAAAGGTGGACCTAATTTTGGATAAAATCACCAAAATAGAGTCGACACTTGTTTATTTGTGTGAGGTAGGCCTACATCAAGTTCCTCAGGTCTCCTCCACACAGCATGTGGAATTTCCGCTGAAGTAGAAAGAAGACATAAAGCAATTAGAAAAAAAATTGCAGGGCGAGTTATAGCTTTAAAAATGTGTATTTTATTTTCAGATCTAACCCTAGTATAAAATGTGGACCTAATTTTGGATAAAATCACCAAAATAGAGTCGACACTTGTTCATTTGTGTGAGGTAGGCCTACATCAAGTTCCTCAGGTCTCCTCCACACCGCATGTGGAATTTCCTTTTTTATGTTACGTTAGCTTCTTGTCACAGTTTATTATGTTGTTACCTATTGCCATAGTTTATTATTGTTATATATAGTAAATGTATTGCTGTTAATAATTATTTACAATGTTGTCTTTTTGTTACTATTTACACTGATTGTTATTGTTATTTACACTGCTGGTTCTGTTATTGTTTTGTTACATTGTTTGTTGTTATTGTTATGAATTTATTCACAACTATGTCATTTTAATACTTACTGATTGTTGTTATTTACACAGAGAGTTGTCGTTATTTTTCAAATATTGTAACTGTTGTAATTTCCCCCACATTGTTCACCACCACGACCACGACTTCTTACTCTTTGTACAAAAAGTGGACCTAATTTTGGATAAAATCACCAAAATAGAGTCGACACTTGTTCATTTGTGTGAGGTAGGCCTACATCAAGTTCCTCAGGTCTCCTCCACACAGCATGTGGAATTTCCACTGAAGTCTAAAGAAGACATAAGGCAATTAGAAAAAAAATTGCAGGGCGAGTAATAGCTTTAAAAATGTGTATTTTATTTTCAGATCTAACCCTAGTATAAAAGGTGGACCTAATTTTGGATAAAATCACCAAAATAGAGTCGACACTTGTTTATTTGTGTGAGGTAGGCCTACACCAAGTTCCTCAGGTCTCCTCCACACCGCATGTGGAATTTCCTTTTTTATGTTACGTTAGCTTCTTGTCACAATTTATTATGTTGTTACCTATTGCCATAGTTTTCTATTGTTATATATAGTAAATGTATTGCTGTTAATAATTATTTACAATGTTGTCTTTTAGTTACTATTTACACTGATTGTTATTGTTATTGGACCTAATTTTGGATAAAATCACCAAAATAGAGTCACAAAAATTGCAGGGCGAGTAATAGCATTAAAAATGTGTATTTTATTTTCAGGGCGAGTAATAGCTTTAAAAATGTGTATTTTATTTTCATATCTAACCCTAGTATAAAAGGTGGACCTAATTTTGGATAAAATCACCAAAATAGAGTCGACACTTGTTCATTTGTGTGAGGTAGGCCTACATCAAGTTCCTCAGGTCTCCTCCACACAGCATGTGGAATTTCCGCTGAAGTCTAAAAAAGACATAAGGCAATTAGAAAAAAAATTGCAGGGCGAGTAATAGCTTTAAAAACGTTTATTTTTTTTTTAGATCTAACCCTAGTATAAAATGTGGACCTAATTTTGGATAAAATCACCAAAATAGAGTCGACACTTGTTCATTTGTGTGAGGTCGGCCTACATCAAGTTCCTCAGGTCTCCTCCACACCGCATGTGGAATTTCCTTTTTTATGTTACGTTAGCTTCTTGTCACAGTTTATAATGTTGTTACCTATTGCCATAGTTTATTATTTTTATATATAGTAAATGTATTGCTGTTAATAATTATTTACAATGTTGTCTTTTAGTTACTATTCACACTGATTGTTATTGTTATTAATTATTTACACTGCTGGTTCTGTTATTGTTTTGTTACATTGTTTGTTGTTATTGTTATGAATTTATTCACAACTATGTCATTTTAATACTTACTGATTGTTGTTATTTACACAGAGAGTTGTTGTTATTTTTCAAATATTGTAACTGTTGTAATTTCCCCCACATTGTTCACCACCACGACCACAATTTCTTACTCTTTGTACAAAAAGTGGACCTAATTTTGGATAAAATCACCAAAATAGAGTCGACACTTGTTCATTTGTGTGAGGTAGGCCTACATCAAGTTCCTCAGGTCTCCTCCACACAGCATGTGGAATTTCCGCTGAAGTCTAAAGAAGACATAAGGCAATTAGAAAAAAAAATTGCAGGGCGAGTAATAGCTTTAAAAATGTGTATTTTATTTTCAGATCTAACCCTAGTATAAAAGGTGGACCTAATTTTGGATAAAATCACCAAAATAGAGTCGACACTTGTTTATTTGTGTGAGGTAGGCCTACACCAAGTTCCTCAGGTCTCCTCCACACCGCATGTGGAATTTCCTTTTTTATGTTACGTTAGCTTCTTGTCACAATTTATTATGTTGTTACCTATTGCCATAGTTTTCTATTGTTATATATAGTAAATGTATTGCTGTTAATAATTATTTACAATGTTGTCTTTTAGTTACTATTTACACTGATTGTTATTGTTATTGGACCTAATTTTGGATAAAATCACCAAAATAGAGTCAAAAAAATTGCAGGGCGAGTAATAGCATTAAAAATGTGTATTTTATTTTCAGGGCGAGTAATAGCTTTAAAAATGTGTATTTTATTTTCAGATCTAACCCTAGTATAAAAGGTGGACCAAATTTTGGATAAAATCACCAAAATAGAGTCGACACTTGTTCATTTGTGTGAGGTAGGCCTACATCAAGTTCCTCAGATCTCCTCCACACAGCATGTGGAATTTCCGCTGAAGTCTAAAGAAGACATGAGGTGATTAGAAAAAAAAATTGCAGGGCGAGTAATAGCTTTAAAAATGTGTATTTTATTTTCAGATCTAAATCTAGTATAAAAGGTGGACCTAATTTTGGATAAAATCACCAAAATAGAGTCGACACTTGTTTATTTGTGTGAGGTAGGCCTACATCAAGTTCCTCAGGTCTCCTCCACACCGCATGTGGAATTTCCTTTTTTTATGTTACGTTAGCTTCTTGTCACAATTTATTATGTGGTTACCTATTGCCATAGTTTATTATTGTTATATATAGTAAATGTATTGCTGTTAATAATTATTTACAATGTTGTCTTTTTGTTACTATTTACCCTGATTGTTATTGTTATTAATTATTTACACTGCTGGTTCTGTTGTTATTGTTTTGTTACATTGTTTGTTGTTATTGTTATGAATTTATTCACAACTATGTCATTTTCATACTTACTGATTGTTTTTTATTTACACAGGTAGTTGTTGTTATTTTTCAAATATTGTAACTGTTGTAATTTCATCCACATTGTTCACCACCACGACCACAATTTCTTACTCTTAGTACAAAAGGTTGACCTAATTTTGGATAAATTCACCAAAATAGAGTCGACACTTGTTCATTGTGTGAGGTAGGCCTACATCAAGCTTCTCAGGTCTCCTCCACACAGCATGTGGAATTTCCGCTGAAGTCGAAAGAAGACATAAGGCAATTAGAAAAAAAAAATCAGGGCGAGTAATTGCTTTAAAAATGTGTATTTTATTTTCAGATCTTACCCTAGAATAAAAGGTGGACCTAATTTTGGATAAAATCACCAAAATAGAGTCGACACTTGTTCATTTGTGTGAGGTAGGCCTACATCAAGTTCCTCAGGTCTCCTCCACACCGCATGTGGAATTTCCACTGAGGAATCAAGATGAAATAATGCTATTAGAAAAGAAAATTGCAGGGCGAGTAATAGGTTTAACTAAAAATGTGTAGGTTTTTCCATTAGTTTTGTTTTTAATTTAACTTGACATTAATAACTCTTAAACGAATTTTCTGGGAGCAGTGGAACTTGAATTATTAATTTTTTTCAGTTTGAAAAACTTAGATACTAAGATATTTACAACTAAAAGTTTTTTATGGTCCTCCAGCTTTTAAATTTAATTTCAGCTTATATTTAAATTTGATCATATGTTTCTAAAAGACAAGTCCTAATCTACCACATCTTGACTTGAAATTTATACTTCTGATTTAGTCTCACATCAGAATTTACTTGTTTTACTATAAAGAAGAACATCGTACATCCACGCTGTATACAGCAATGTCAGTAAAAAGGAAACATTTAGTGTTCTTGTTGTTATTGTTATGAATTTATTCACAACTATGTCATTTTTATACTTACTGATTGTTATTATTTACACAGGTAGTTGTTGTTATTTTTCAAATATTGTAACTGTTGTAATTTCACTTACATTGTTCACCACCACGACCACAATTTCTTACTCTTAGTACAAAAGGTGGACCTAATTTTGGATAAAATCACCAAAATAGAGTCGACACTTGTTTATTTGTGTGAGGTAGGCCTACATCAAGTTCCTCAGGTCTCCTCCACACCGCATGTGGAATTTCCACTGAGGAATAAAGATGAAATAATGCAATTAGAAAAAAAAATTGCAGGGCGAGTAATAGCTTTATCTAAAAATGTGTAAGTTTTTTCCATTAGTTTTGTTTTTAATTTAACTTGACATTAATAACTCTTAAACAAATTTTCTGGGAGCAGTGGAACTTGAATTATTATTTTTTTCAGTTTGAAAAACTAAGATAGTAAGATATTTACATCTAAAAGTTTTTCATGGTCCTCCAGCTTTTAATTTTAATTTTAGCTTTTATTTAAATTTGATCATATTTTTCTAAAAGACAAGTCCTAATGTACCACTTCTTGACTTGAAATTTATACTTCTGATTTAGTCTCACATCAGAATTTACTTGTTTTACTATAAAGAAGAACATCGGACATCCACCCTGTTTACAGCAATGTCAGTAAAATGGAAACATTTAGTGTTCTTGTTGTTATTGTTATGAATTTATTCACAACTATGTCATTTTGATACTTACTGATTGTTGTTATTTACACAGGTAGTTGTTGTTATTTTTCAAATATTGTAATTGTTGTAATTTCACCCACATTGTTCACCACCACGACCACAATTTCTTACTCTTAGTACAAAAGGTGGACCAAATTTTGGATGAAATCACCAAAATAGAGTCGACACTTGTTCATTTGAGTGAGGTAGGCCTACATCAAGTTCCTCAGATCTCCTCCACACAGCATGTGGAATTTCCGCTGAAGTCTAAAGAAGACATAAGGCAATTAGAAAAAAATTGCAGGACGAGTAATAGCTTTAAAAATGTGTATTTTATTTTCAGATCTAACCCTAGTATAAAAGGTGGACCTAATTTTGGATAAAATCGCCAAAATAGAGTCGACACTTGTTTATTTGCTGCTCCACACCGCATGTGGAATTTCCACTGAGGAATAAAGATGAAATAATGCTATTAGAAAAAAAATTGCAGGGCGAGTAATAGCTTTATCTAAAAATGTGTAAGTTTTTTCCATTAGTTTTGTTTTTAATTTAACTTGACATTAATAACTCTTAAACAAATTTTCTGGGAGCAGTGGAACTTGAATTATTATTTTTTTTCAGTTTGAAAAACTTAGATAGTAAGATATTTACAACTAAAAGTTTTTCATGGTCCTCCAGCTTTTAATTTTAATTTTAGCTTTTATTTAAATTTGATCATATTTTTCTAAAAGACAAGTCCTAATCTACCACATCTTGACTTGAAATTTATACTTCTGATTTAGTCTCACATCAGAATTTACTTGTTTTACTATAAAGAAGAACATCGTACATCCACGCTGTTTACAGCAATGTCAGTAAAATGGAAACATTTAGTGTTCTTGTTGTTATTGTTATGAATTTATTCACAACTATGTCATTTTGATACTTACTGATTGTTGTTATTTACACAGGTAGTTGTTGTTATTTTTCAAATATTGTAAATGTTAAAATTTCACCCACATCGTTCACCACCACGACCACAATTTCTTACTCTTAGTACAAAAGGTGGACCTAATTTTGGATAAAATCACCAAAATAGAGTCGACACTTGTTCATTTGTGTGAGGTAGGCCTACATCAAGTTCCTCAGGTCTCCTCCACACAGCATGTGGAATTTCCGCTGAAGTCTAAAAAAGACATAAGGCAATTAGAAAAAAAATTGCAGGGCGAGTAATAGCTTTAAAAATGTGTATTTTATTTTCAGATCTAACCCTAGTATAAAATATGGACCTAATTTTGGATAAAATCACCAAAATAGAGTCGACACTTGTTCATTTGTGTGAGGTAGGCCTACATCAAGTTCCTCAGGTCTCCTCCACACCGCATGTGGAATTTCCTTTTTTATGTTACGTTAGCTTCTTGTCACAGTTTATTATGTTGTTACCTATTGCCATAGTTTATTATTTTTATATATAGTAAATGTATTGCTGTTAATAATTATTTACAATGTTGTCTTTTAGTTACTATTTACACTGATTGTTATTGTTATTAATTATTTACACTACTGGTTCTGTTATTGTTTTGTTACATTGTTTGTTGTTATTGTTATGAATTTGTTCACAACTATGTCATTTTAATATTTACTGATTGTTGTTATTTACACAGGTAGTTGTTGTTATTTTTCAAATATTGTAACTGTTGTAATTTCCCCCACATTGTTCACCACCACGACCACAATTTCTTACTCTTAGTACAAAAGGTGGACCTAATTTTGGATAAAATCACCAAAATGGAGTCGCCACTAATTCATTTGTTTGAGGTAGGCTACATCAAGTTCCTCAGGTCTCCTCCAAACCGCATGTGGAATTTCCAATGAAGTCTAAAGAAGACATAAGGCAATTTGAAGAAAAAAATTGCAGGGCGAGTAATAGCTTTAAAAATGTGTATTTTATTTTCAGATCCAACCCTAGTATAAAAGGTGGACCTAATTTTGGATAAAATCACCAAAATAGAGTCGACACTTGTTTATTTGTGTGAGGTAGGCCTACATCAAGTTCCTCAGGTCTCCTCCACACCGCATGTGGAATTTCCTTTTTTATGTTACGTTAGCTTCTTGTCACAATTTATTATGTGGTTACCTATTGCCATAGTTTATTAATGTTATATATAGTAAATGTATTGCTGTTAATAATTATTTACAATGTTGTCTTTTTGTTACTATTTACCCTGATTGTTATTGTTATTAATTATTTACACTGCTGGTTCTGTTGTTATTGTTTTGTTACATTGTTTGTTGTTATTGTTATGAATTTATTCACAACTATGTCATTTTCATACTTACTGATTGTTTTTTATTTACACAGGTAGTTGTTGTTATTTTTCAAATATTGTAACTGTTGTAATTTCATCCACATTGTTCACCACCACGACCACAATTTCTTATTCTTAGTACAAAAGGTTGACCTAATTTTGGATAAATTCACCAAAATAGAGTCGACACTTGTTCATTGTGTGAGGTAGGCCTACATCAAGTTCCTCAGGTCTCCTCCAAACCGCATGTGGAATTTCCAATGAAGTCTAAAGAAGACATAAGGCAATTAGAAAAAAAAATGCAGGGCGAGTAATTGCTTTAAAAATGTGTATTTTATTTTCAGATCTAACCCTAGAATAAAAGGTGGACCTAATTTTGGATAAAATCGCCAAAATAGAGTCGACACTTGTTCATTTGTGTGAGGTAGGCCTACATCAAGTTCCTCAGGTCTCCTCCACACCGCATGTGGAATTTCCACTGAGGAATAAAGATGAAATAATGCTATTAGAAAAAAAAATTGCAGGGCGAGTAATAGCTTTATCTAAAAATGTGTAGGTTTTTTCCATTAGTTTTGTTTTTAATTTAACTTGACATTAATAACTCTTAAACGAATTTTCTGGGAGCAGTGGAACTTGAATTATTAATTTTTTTCAGTTTGAAAAACTTAGATAGTAAGATATTTACAACTAAAAATTTTTTATGGTCCTCCAGCTTTTAAATTTAATTTCAGCTTTTATTTAAATTTGATCATATGTTTCTAAAAGACAAGTCCTAATCTACCACATCTTGACTTGAAATTTATACTTCTGATTTAGTCTCACATCAGAATTTACTTAATTTACTATAAAGAAGAACATCGTACATCCACGCTGTATACAGCAATGTCAGTAAAAAGGAAACATTTAGTGTTCTTGTTGTTATTGTTATGAATTTATTCACAACTATGTCATTTTTATACTTACTGATTGTTATTATTTACACAGGTAGTTGTTGTTATTTTTCAAATATTGTAACTGTTGTAATTTCACTTACATTGTTCACCACCACGACCACAATTTCTTACTCTTAGTACAAAAGGTAGACCTAATTTTGGATAAAATCACCAAAATAGAGTCGACACTTGTTTATTTGTGTGAGGTAGGCCTACATCAAGTTCCTCAGGTCTCCTCCACACCGCATGTGGAATTTCCACTGAGGAATAAAGATGAAATAATGCAATTAGAAAAAAGAATTGCAGGGCGAATAATAGCTTTATCTAAAAATGTGTAAGTTTTTTCCATTAGTTTTGTTTTTAATTTAACTTGACATTAATAACTCTTAAACAAATTTTCTGGGAGCAGTGGAACTTGAATTATTATTTTTTTCAGTTTGAAAAACTTAGATAGTAAGATATTTACATCTAAAAGTTTTTCATGGTCCTCCAGCTTTTAATTTTAATTTTAGCTTTTATTTAAATTTGATCATATTTTTCTAAAAGACAAGTCCTAATCTACCACATCTTGACTTGAAATTTATACTTCTGATTTAGTCTCACATCAGAATTTACTTGTTTTACTATAAAGAAGAACATCGTACATCCACCCTGTTTACAGCAATGTCAGTAAAATGGAAACATTTAGTGTTCTTGTTGTTATTGTTATGAATTTATTCACAACTATGTCATTTTGATACTTACTGATTGTTGTTATTTACACAGGTTGTTATTTTTCAAATATTGTAAATGTTGTAATTTCACCCACATTGTTCACCACCACGACCACAATTTCTTACTCTTAGTACAAAAGGTGGACCAAATTTTGGATAAAATCACCAAAATAGAGTCGACACTTGTTCATTTGTGTGAAGTAGGCCTACATCAAGTTCCTCAGATCTCCTCCACACAGCATGTGGAATTTCCGCTGAAGTCTAAAGAAGACATAAGGTGATTAGAAAAAAAAATTGCAGGGCGAGTAATAGCTTTAAAAATGTGTATTTTATTTTCAGATCTAAATCTAGTATAAAAGGTGGACCTAATTTTGGATAAAATCACCAAAATAGAGTCGACACTTGTTTATTTGTGTGAGGTAGGCCTACATCAAGTTCCTCAGGTCTCCTCCACACAGCATGTGGAATTTCCGCTGAAGTAGAAAGAAGACATAAAGCAATTAGAAAAAAAATTGCAGGGCGAGTTATAGCTTTAAAAATGTGTATTTTATTTTCAGATCTAACCCTAGTATAAAATGTGGACCTAATTTTGGATAAAATCACCAAAATAGAGTCGACATTTGTTCATTTGTGTGAGGTAGGCCTACATCAAGTTCCTCAGGTCTCCTCCACACCGCATGTGGAATTTCCTTGTTTATGTTACGTTAGCTTCTTGTCACAGTTTATTATGTTGTTACCTATTGCCATAGTTTATTATTGTTATATATAGTAAATGTATTGCTGTTAATAATTATTTACAATGTTGTCTTTTTGTTACTATTTACACTGATTGTTATTGTTATTAATTATTTACACTGCTGGTTCTGTTATTGTTTTGTTACATTGTTTGTTGTTATTGTTATGAATTTATTCACAACTATGTCATTTTAATACTTACTGATTGTTGTTATTTACACAGAGAGTTGTTGTTATTTTTCAAATATTGTAACTGTTGTAATTTCCCCCACATTGTTCACCACCACGACCACGATTTCTTACTCTTTGTACAAAAAGTGGACCTAATTTTGGAAAAAAATCACCAAAATAGAGTCGACACTTGTTCATTTGTGTGAGGTAGGCCTACATCAAGTTCCTCAGGTCTCCTCCACACAGCATGTGGAATTTCCACTGAAGTCTAAAGAAGACATAAGGCAATTAGAAAAAAAATTGCAGGGCGAGTAATAGCTTTAAAAATGTGTATTTTATTTTCAGATCTAACCCTAGTATAAAAGGTGGACCTAATTTTGGATAAAATCACCAAAATAGAGTCGACACTTGTTTATTTGTGTGAGGTAGGCCTACACCAAGTTCCTCAGGTCTCCTCCACACCGCATGTGGAATTTCCTTTTTTATGTTACGTTAGCTTCTTGTCACAATTTATTATGTTGTTACCTATTGCCATAGTTTTCTATTGTTATATATAGTAAATGTATTGCTGTTAATAATTATTTACAATGTTGTCTTTTAGTTACTATTTACACTGATTGTTATTGTTATTGGACCTAATTTTGGATAAAATCACCAAAATAGAGTCAAAAAAATTGCAGGGCGAGTAATAGCATTAAAAATGTGTATTTTATTTTCAGGGCGAGTAATAGCTTTAAAAATGTGTATTTTATTTTCAGATCTAACCCTAGTATAAAAGGTGGACCTAATTTTGGATAAAATCACATAAATAGAGTCGACACTTGTTCATTTGTGTGAGGTAGGCCTACATCAAGTTCCTCAGGTCTCCTCCACACAGCATGTGGAATTTCCGCTGAAGTCTAAAAAAGACATAAGGCAATTAGAAAAAAAATTGCAGGGCGAGTAATAGCTTTAAAAACGTTTATTTTTTTTTTAGATCTAACCCTAGTATAAAATGTGGACCTAATTTTGGATAAAATCACCAAAATAGAGTCGACACTTGTTCATTTGTGTGAAGTAGGCCTACATCAAGTTCCTCAGATCTCCTCCACACAGCATGTGGAATTTCCGCTGAAGTCTAAAGAAGACATAAGGTGATTAGAAAAAAAAATTGCAGGGCGAGTAATAGCTTTAAAAATGTGTATTTTATTTTCAGATCTAAATCTAGTATAAAAGGTGGACCTAATTTTGGATAAAATCACCAAAATAGAGTCGACACTTGTTTATTTGTGTGAGGTAGGCCTACATCAAGTTCCTCAGGTCTCCTCCACACAGCATGTGGAATTTCCGCTGAAGTAGAAAGAAGACATAAAGCAATTAGAAAAAAAATTGCAGGGCGAGTTATAGCTTTAAAAATGTGTATTTTATTTTCAGATCTAACCCTAGTATAAAATGTGGACCTAATTTTGGATAAAATCACCAAAATAGAGTCGACATTTGTTCATTTGTGTGAGGTAGGCCTACATCAAGTTCCTCAGGTCTCCTCCACACCGCATGTGGAATTTCCTTGTTTATGTTACGTTAGCTTCTTGTCACAGTTTATTATGTTGTTACCTATTGCCATAGTTTATTATTGTTATATATAGTAAATGTATTGCTGTTAATAATTATTTACAATGTTGTCTTTTTGTTACTATTTACACTGATTGTTATTGTTATTAATTATTTACACTGCTGGTTCTGTTATTGTTTTGTTACATTGTTTGTTGTTATTGTTATGAATTTATTCACAACTATGTCATTTTAATACTTACTGATTGTTGTTATTTACACAGAGAGTTGTTGTTATTTTTCAAATATTGTAACTGTTGTAATTTCCCCCACATTGTTCACCACCACGACCACGATTTCTTACTCTTTGTACAAAAAGTGGACCTAATTTTGGAAAAAAATCACCAAAATAGAGTCGACACTTGTTCATTTGTGTGAGGTAGGCCTACATCAAGTTCCTCAGGTCTCCTCCACACAGCATGTGGAATTTCCACTGAAGTCTAAAGAAGACATAATGCTATTAGAAAAAAAATTGCACGGCGAGTAATAGCTTTAAAAATGTGTATTTTATTTTCAGATCTAAATCTAGTATAAAAGGTGGACCTAATTTTGGATAAAATCACCAAAATAGAGTCGACACTTGTTTATTTGTGTGAGGTAGGCCTACATCAAGTTCCTCAGGTCTCCTCCACACAGCATGTGGAATTTCCGCTGAAGTAGAAAGAAGACATAAAGCAATTAGAAAAAAAATTGCAGGGCGAGTTATAGCTTTAAAAATTTGTATTTTATTTTCAGATCTAACCCTAGTATAAAATGTGGACCTAATTTTGGATAAAATCACCAAAATAGAGTCGACATTTGTTCATTTGTGTGAGGTAGGCCTACATCAAGTTCCTCAGGTCTCCTCCACACCGCATGTGGAATTTCCTTGTTTATGTTACGTTAGCTTCTTGTCACAGTTTATTATGTTGTTACCTATTGCCATAGTTTATTATTGTTATATATAGTAAATGTATTGCTGTTAATAATTATTTACAATGTTGTCTTTTTGTTACTATTTACACTGATTGTTATTGTTATTAATTATTTACACTGCTGGTTCTGTTATTGTTTTGTTACATTGTTTGTTGTTATTGTTATGAATTTATTCACAACTATGTCATTTTAATACTTACTGATTGTTGTTATTTACACAGAGAGTTGTTGTTATTTTTCAAATATTGTAACTGTTGTAATTTCCCCCACATTGTTCACCACCACGACCACGATTTCTTACTCTTTGTACAAAAAGTGGACCTAATTTTGGAAAAAAATCACCAAAATAGAGTCGACACTTGTTCATTTGTGTGAGGTAGGCCTACATCAAGTTCCTCAGGTCTCCTCCACACAGCATGTGGAATTTCCACTGAAGTCTAAAGAAGACATAAGGCAATTAGAAAAAAAATTGCAGGGCGAGTAATAGCTTTAAAAATGTGTATTTTATTTTCAGATCTAACCCTAGTATAAAAGGTGGACCTAATTTTGGATAAAATCACCAAAATAGAGTCGACACTTGTTTATTTGTGTGAGGTAGGCCTACACCAAGTTCCTCAGGTCTCCTCCACACCGCATGTGGAATTTCCTTTTTTATGTTACGTTAGCTTCTTGTCACAATTTATTATGTTGTTACCTATTGCCATAGTTTTCTATTGTTATATATAGTAAATGTATTGCTGTTAATAATTATTTACAATGTTGTCTTTTAGTTACTATTTACACTGATTGTTATTGTTATTGGACCTAATTTTGGATAAAATCACCAAAATAGAGTCAAAAAAATTGCAGGGCGAGTAATAGCATTAAAAATGTGTATTTTATTTTCAGGGCGAGTAATAGCTTTAAAAATGTGTATTTTATTTTCAGATCTAACCCTAGTATAAAAGGTGGACCTAATTTTGGATAAAATCACATAAATAGAGTCGACACTTGTTCATTTGTGTGAGGTAGGCCTACATCAAGTTCCTCAGGTCTCCTCCACACAGCATGTGGAATTTCCGCTGAAGTCTAAAAAAGACATAAGGCAATTAGAAAAAAAATTGCAGGGCGAGTAATAGCTTTAAAATCGTTTATTTTTTTTTTAGATCTAACCCTAGTATAAAATGTGGACCTAATTTTGGATAAAATCACCAAAATAGAGTCGACACTTGTTCATTTGTGTGAAGTAGGCCTACATCAAGTTCCTCAGATCTCCTCCACACAGCATGTGGAATTTCCGCTGAAGTCTAAAGAAGACATAAGGTGATTAGAAAAAAAAATTGCAGGGCGAGTAATAGCTTTAAAAATGTGTATTTTATTTTCAGATC
The DNA here is from genome assembly GCF_028750875.1 of Macrosteles quadrilineatus. Taxonomy (NCBI): domain Eukaryota; kingdom Metazoa; phylum Arthropoda; class Insecta; order Hemiptera; family Cicadellidae; genus Macrosteles; species Macrosteles quadrilineatus. The sequence goes on from NW_026542595.1 coordinate 86,605,956, forward strand.
TAAATCTAGTATAAAAGGTGGACCTAATTTTGGATAAAATCACCAAAATAGAGTCGACACTTGTTTATTTGTGTGAGGTAGGCCTACATCAAGTTCCTCAGGTCTCCTCCACACAGCATGTGGAATTTCCGCTGAAGTAGAAAGAAGACATAAAGCAATTAGAAAAAAAATTGCAGGGCGAGTTATAGCTTTAAAAATGTGTATTTTATTTTCAGATCTAACCCTAGTATAAAATGTGGACCTAATTTTGGATAAAATCACCAAAATAGAGTCGACATTTGTTCATTTGTGTGAGGTAGGCCTACATCAAGTTCCTCAGGTCTCCTCCACACCGCATGTGGAATTTCCTTGTTTATGTTACGTTAGCTTCTTGTCACAGTTTATTATGTTGTTACCTATTGCCATAGTTTATTATTGTTATATATAGTAAATGTATTGCTGTTAATAATTATTTACAATGTTGTCTTTTTGTTACTATTTACACTGATTGTTATTGTTATTAATTATTTACACTGCTGGTTCTGTTATTGTTTTGTTACATTGTTTGTTGTTATTGTTATGAATTTATTCACAACTATGTCATTTTAATACTTACTGATTGTTGTTATTTACACAGAGAGTTGTTGTTATTTTTCAAATATTGTAACTGTTGTAATTTCCCCCACATTGTTCACCACCACGACCACGATTTCTTACTCTTTGTACAAAAAGTGGACCTAATTTTGGAAAAAAATCACCAAAATAGAGTCGACACTTGTTCATTTGTGTGAGGTAGGCCTACATCAAGTTCCTCAGGTCTCCTCCACACAGCATGTGGAATTTCCACTGAAGTCTAAAGAAGACATAAGGCAATTAGAAAAAAAATTGCAGGGCGAGTAATAGCTTTAAAAATGTGTATTTTATTTTCAGATCTAACCCTAGTATAAAAGGTGGACCTAATTTTGGATAAAATCACCAAAATAGAGTCGACACTTGTTTATTTGTGTGAGGTAGGCCTACACCAAGTTCCTCAGGTCTCCTCCACACCGCATGTGGAATTTCCTTTTTTATGTTACGTTAGCTTCTTGTCACAATTTATTATGTTGTTACCTATTGCCATAGTTTTCTATTGTTATATATAGTAAATGTATTGCTGTTAATAATTATTTACAATGTTGTCTTTTAGTTACTATTTACACTGATTGTTATTGTTATTGGACCTAATTTTGGATAAAATCACCAAAATAGAGTCAAAAAAATTGCAGGGCGAGTAATAGCATTAAAAATGTGTATTTTATTTTCAGGGCGAGTAATAGCTTTAAAAATGTGTATTTTATTTTCAGATCTAACCCTAGTATAAAAGGTGGACCTAATTTTGGATAAAATCACATAAATAGAGTCGACACTTGTTCATTTGTGTGAGGTAGGCCTACATCAAGTTCCTCAGGTCTCCTCCACACAGCATGTGGAATTTCCGCTGAAGTCTAAAAAAGACATAAGGCAATTAGAAAAAAAATTGCAGGGCGAGTAATAGCTTTAAAAACGTTTATTTTTTTTTTAGATCTAACCCTAGTATAAAATGTGGACCTAATTTTGGATAAAATCACCAAAATAGAGTCGACACTTGTTCATTTGTGTGAAGTAGGCCTACATCAAGTTCCTCAGATCTCCTCCACACAGCATGTGGAATTTCCGCTGAAGTCTAAAGAAGACATAAGGTGATTAGAAAAAAAAATTGCAGGGCGAGTAATAGCTTTAAAAATGTGTATTTTATTTTCAGATCTAAATCTAGTATAAAAGGTGGACCTAATTTTGGATAAAATCACCAAAATAGAGTCGACACTTGTTTATTTGTGTGAGGTAGGCCTACATCAAGTTCCTCAGGTCTCCTCCACACAGCATGTGGAATTTCCGCTGAAGTAGAAAGAAGACATAAAGCAATTAGAAAAAAAATTGCAGGGCGAGTTATAGCTTTAAAAATGTGTATTTTATTTTCAGATCTAACCCTAGTATAAAATGTGGACCTAATTTTGGATAAAATCACCAAAATAGAGTCGACACTTGTTCATTTTTGCTGAGGTAGGCCTACATCAAGTTCCTCAGGTCTCCTCCACACCGCATGTGGAATTTCCTTTTTTATGTTACGTTAGCTTCTTGTCACAGTTTATTATGTTGTTACCTATTGCCATAGTTTATTATTGTTAGCTTTAAAAATGTGTATTTTATTTTCAGATCTAACCCTAGTATAAAATGTGGACCTAATTTTGGATAAAATCACCAAAATAGAGTCGACACTTGTTCATTTTTGCTGAGGTAGGCCTACATCAAGTTCCTCAGGTCTCCTCCACACCGCATGTGGAATTTCCTTTTTTATGTTACGTTAGCTTCTTGTCACAGTTTATTATGTTGTTACCTATTGCCATAGTTTATTATTGTTATATATAGTAAATGTATTGCTGTTAATAATTATTTACAATGTTGTCTTTTTGTTACTATTTACACTGATTGTTATTGTAATTAATTATTTACACTGCTGGTTCATTTATTGTTTTGTTACATTGTTTGTTGTTATTGTTATGAATTTATTCACAACTATGTCATTTTAATACTTACTGATTGTTGTTATTTACACAGAGAGTTGTTGTTATTTTTCAAATATTGTAACTGTTGTAATTTCCCCCACATTGTTCACCACCACGACCACGATTTCTTACTCTTTGTACAAAAAGTGGACCTAATTTTGGATAAAATCACCAAAATAGAGTCGACACTTGTTCATTTGTGTGAGGTAGGCCTACATCAAGTTCCTCAGGTCTCCTCCACACAGCATGTGGAATTTCCACTGAAGTCTAAAGAAGACATAAGGCAATTAGAAAAAAAATTGCAGGGCGAGTAATAGCTTTAAAAATGTGTATTTTATTTTCAGATCTAACCCTAGTATAAAAGGTGGACCTAATTTTGGATAAAATCACCAAAATAGAGTCGACACTTGTTTATTTGTGTGAGGTAGGCCTACACCAAGTTCCTCAGGTCTCCTCCACACCGCATGTGGAATTTCCTTTTTTATGTTACGTTAGCTTCTTGTCACAATTTATTATGTTGTTACCTATTGCCATAGTTTTCTATTGTTATATATAGTAAATGTATTGCTGTTAATAATTATTTACAATGTTGTCTTTTAGTTACTATTTACACTGATTGTTATTGTTATTGGACCTAATTTTGGATAAAATCACCAAAATAGAGTCAAAAAAATTGCAGGGCGAGTAATAGCATTAAAAATGTGTATTTTATTTTCAGGGCGAGTAATAGCTTTAAAAATGTGTATTTTATTTTCAGATCTAACCCTAGTATAAAAGGTGGACCTAATTTTGGATAAAATCACATAAATAGAGTCGACACTTGTTCATTTGTGTGAGGTAGGCCTACATCAAGTTCCTCAGGTCTCCTCCACACAGCATGTGGAATTTCCGCTGAAGTCTAAAAAAGACATAAGGCAATTAGAAAAAAAATTGCAGATCGAGTAATAGCTTTAAAAACCTTTATTTTTTTTTTAGATCTAACCCTAGTATAAAAGGTGGACCTAATTTTGGATAAAATCGCCAAAATAGAGTCGACACTTGTTTATTTGCTGCTCCACACCGCATGTGGAATTTCCACTGAGGAATAAAGATGAAATAATGCTATTAGAAAAAAAATTGCAGGGCGAGTAATAGCTTTATCTAAAAATGTGTAAGTTTTTTCCATTAGTTTTGTTTTTAATTTAACTTGACATTAATAACTCTTAAACAAATTTTCTGGGAGCAGTGGAACTTGAATTATTATTTTTTTTCAGTTTGAAAAACTTAGATAGTAAGATATTTACAACTAAAAGTTTTTCATGGTCCTCCAGCTTTTAATTTTAATTTTAGCTTTTATTTAAATTTGATCATATTTTTCTAAAAGACAAGTCCTAATCTACCACATCTTGACTTGAAATTTATACTTCTGATTTAGTCTCACATCAGAATTTACTTGTTTTACTATAAAGAAGAACATCGTACATCCACGCTGTTTACAGCAATGTCAGTAAAATGGAAACATTTAGTGTTCTTGTTGTTATTGTTATGAATTTATTCACAACTATGTCATTTTGATACTTACTGATTGTTGTTATTTACACAGGTAGTTGTTGTTATTTTTCAAATATTGTAAATGTTAAAATTTCACCCACATCGTTCACCACCACGACCACAATTTCTTACTCTTAGTACAAAAGGTGGACCTAATTTTGGATAAAATCACCAAAATAGAGTCGACACTTGTTCATTTGTGTGAGGTAGGCCTACATCAAGTTCCTCAGGTCTCCTCCACACAGCATGTGGAATTTCCGCTGAAGTCTAAAAAAGACATAAGGCAATTAGAAAAAAAATTGCAGGGCGAGTAATAGCTTTAAAAATGTGTATTTTATTTTCAGATCTAACCCTAGTATAAAATATGGACCTAATTTTGGATAAAATCACCAAAATAGAGTCGACACTTGTTCATTTGTGTGAGGTAGGCCTACATCAAGTTCCTCAGGTCTCCTCCACACCGCATGTGGAATTTCCTTTTTTATGTTACGTTAGCTTCTTGTCACAGTTTATTATGTTGTTACCTATTGCCATAGTTTATTATTTTTATATATAGTAAATGTATTGCTGTTAATAATTATTTACAATGTTGTCTTTTAGTTACTATTTACACTGATTGTTATTGTTATTAATTATTTACACTACTGGTTCTGTTATTGTTTTGTTACATTGTTTGTTGTTATTGTTATGAATTTGTTCACAACTATGTCATTTTAATATTTACTGATTGTTGTTATTTACACAGGTAGTTGTTGTTATTTTTCAAATATTGTAACTGTTGTAATTTCCCCCACATTGTTCACCACCACGACCACAATTTCTTACTCTTAGTACAAAAGGTGGACCTAATTTTGGATAAAATCACCAAAATGGAGTCGCCACTAATTCATTTGTTTGAGGTAGGCTACATCAAGTTCCTCAGGTCTCCTCCAAACCGCATGTGGAATTTCCAATGAAGTCTAAAGAAGACATAAGGCAATTTGAAGAAAAAAATTGCAGGGCGAGTAATAGCTTTAAAAATGTGTATTTTATTTTCAGATCCAACCCTAGTATAAAAGGTGGACCTAATTTTGGATAAAATCACCAAAATAGAGTCGACACTTGTTTATTTGTGTGAGGTAGGCCTACATCAAGTTCCTCAGGTCTCCTCCACACCGCATGTGGAATTTCCTTTTTTATGTTACGTTAGCTTCTTGTCACAATTTATTATGTGGTTACCTATTGCCATAGTTTATTAATGTTATATATAGTAAATGTATTGCTGTTAATAATTATTTACAATGTTGTCTTTTTGTTACTATTTACCCTGATTGTTATTGTTATTAATTATTTACACTGCTGGTTCTGTTGTTATTGTTTTGTTACATTGTTTGTTGTTATTGTTATGAATTTATTCACAACTATGTCATTTTCATACTTACTGATTGTTTTTTATTTACACAGGTAGTTGTTGTTATTTTTCAAATATTGTAACTGTTGTAATTTCATCCACATTGTTCACCACCACGACCACAATTTCTTATTCTTAGTACAAAAGGTTGACCTAATTTTGGATAAATTCACCAAAATAGAGTCGACACTTGTTCATTGTGTGAGGTAGGCCTACATCAAGTTCCTCAGGTCTCCTCCAAACCGCATGTGGAATTTCCAATGAAGTCTAAAGAAGACATAAGGCAATTAGAAAAAAAAATGCAGGGCGAGTAATTGCTTTAAAAATGTGTATTTTATTTTCAGATCTAACCCTAGAATAAAAGGTGGACCTAATTTTGGATAAAATCGCCAAAATAGAGTCGACACTTGTTCATTTGTGTGAGGTAGGCCTACATCAAGTTCCTCAGGTCTCCTCCACACCGCATGTGGAATTTCCACTGAGGAATAAAGATGAAATAATGCTATTAGAAAAAAAAATTGCAGGGCGAGTAATAGCTTTATCTAAAAATGTGTAGGTTTTTTCCATTAGTTTTGTTTTTAATTTAACTTGACATTAATAACTCTTAAACGAATTTTCTGGGAGCAGTGGAACTTGAATTATTAATTTTTTTCAGTTTGAAAAACTTAGATAGTAAGATATTTACAACTAAAAATTTTTTATGGTCCTCCAGCTTTTAAATTTAATTTCAGCTTTTATTTAAATTTGATCATATGTTTCTAAAAGACAAGTCCTAATCTACCACATCTTGACTTGAAATTTATACTTCTGATTTAGTCTCACATCAGAATTTACTTGTTTTACTATAAAGAAGAACATCGTACATCCACGCTGTATACAGCAATGTCAGTAAAAAGGAAACATTTAGTGTTCTTGTTGTTATTGTTATGAATTTATTCACAACTATGTCATTTTTATACTTACTGATTGTTATTATTTACACAGGTAGTTGTTGTTATTTTTCAAATATTGTAACTGTTGTAATTTCACTTACATTGTTCACCACCACGACCACAATTTCTTACTCTTAGTACAAAAGGTAGACCTAATTTTGGATAAAATCACCAAAATAGAGTCGACACTTGTTTATTTGTGTGAGGTAGGCCTACATCAAGTTCCTCAGGTCTCCTCCACACCGCATGTGGAATTTCCACTGAGGAATAAAGATGAAATAATGCAATTAGAAAAAAGAATTGCAGGGCGAATAATAGCTTTATCTAAAAATGTGTAAGTTTTTTCCATTAGTTTTGTTTTTAATTTAACTTGACATTAATAACTCTTAAACAAATTTTCTGGGAGCAGTGGAACTTGAATTATTATTTTTTTTCAGTTTGAAAAACTTAGATAGTAAGATATTTACATCTAAAAGTTTTTCATGGTCCTCCAGCTTTTAATTTTAATTTTAGCTTTTATTTAAATTTGATCATATTTTTCTAAAAGACAAGTCCTAATCTACCACATCTTGACTTGAAATTTATACTTCTGATTTAGTCTCACATCAGAATTTACTTGTTTTACTATAAAGAAGAACATCGTACATCCACCCTGTTTACAGCAATGTCAGTAAAATGGAAACATTTAGTGTTCTTGTTGTTATTGTTATGAATTTATTCACAACTATGTCATTTTGATACTTACTGATTGTTGTTATTTACACAGGTTGTTATTTTTCAAATATTGTAAATGTTGTAATTTCACCCACATTGTTCACCACCACGACCACAATTTCTTACTCTTAGTACAAAAGGTGGACCAAATTTTGGATAAAATCACCAAAATAGAGTCGACACTTGTTCATTTGTGTGAAGTAGGCCTACATCAAGTTCCTCAGATCTCCTCCACACAGCATGTGGAATTTCCGCTGAAGTCTAAAGAAGACATAAGGTGATTAGAAAAAAAAATTGCAGGGCGAGTAATAGCTTTAAAAATGTGTATTTTATTTTCAGATCTAAATCTAGTATAAAAGGTGGACCTAATTTTGGATAAAATCACCAAAATAGAGTCGACACTTGTTTATTTGTGTGAGGTAGGCCTACATCAAGTTCCTCAGGTCTCCTCCACACAGCATGTGGAATTTCCGCTGAAGTAGAAAGAAGACATAAAGCAATTAGAAAAAAAATTGCAGGGCGAGTTATAGCTTTAAAAATGTGTATTTTATTTTCAGATCTAACCCTAGTATAAAATGTGGACCTAATTTTGGATAAAATCACCAAAATAGAGTCGACATTTGTTCATTTGTGTGAGGTAGGCCTACATCAAGTTCCTCAGGTCTCCTCCACACCGCATGTGGAATTTCCTTGTTTATGTTACGTTAGCTTCTTGTCACAGTTTATTATGTTGTTACCTATTGCCATAGTTTATTATTGTTATATATAGTAAATGTATTGCTGTTAATAATTATTTACAATGTTGTCTTTTTGTTACTATTTACACTGATTGTTATTGTTATTAATTATTTACACTGCTGGTTCTGTTATTGTTTTGTTACATTGTTTGTTGTTATTGTTATGAATTTATTCACAACTATGTCATTTTAATACTTACTGATTGTTGTTATTTACACAGAGAGTTGTTGTTATTTTTCAAATATTGTAACTGTTGTAATTTCCCCCACATTGTTCACCACCACGACCACGATTTCTTACTCTTTGTACAAAAAGTGGACCTAATTTTGGAAAAAAATCACCAAAATAGAGTCGACACTTGTTCATTTGTGTGAGGTAGGCCTACATCAAGTTCCTCAGGTCTCCTCCACACAGCATGTGGAATTTCCACTGAAGTCTAAAGAAGACATAAGGCAATTAGAAAAAAAATTGCAGGGCGAGTAATAGCTTTAAAAATGTGTATTTTATTTTCAGATCTAACCCTAGTATAAAAGGTGGACCTAATTTTGGATAAAATCACCAAAATAGAGTCGACACTTGTTTATTTGTGTGAGGTAGGCCTACACCAAGTTCCTCAGGTCTCCTCCACACCGCATGTGGAATTTCCTTTTTTATGTTACGTTAGCTTCTTGTCACAATTTATTATGTTGTTACCTATTGCCATAGTTTTCTATTGTTATATATAGTAAATGTATTGCTGTTAATAATTATTTACAATGTTGTCTTTTAGTTACTATTTACACTGATTGTTATTGTTATTGGACCTAATTTTGGATAAAATCACCAAAATAGAGTCAAAAAAATTGCAGGGCGAGTAATAGCATTAAAAATGTGTATTTTATTTTCAGGGCGAGTAATAGCTTTAAAAATGTGTATTTTATTTTCAGATCTAACCCTAGTATAAAAGGTGGACCTAATTTTGGATAAAATCACATAAATAGAGTCGACACTTGTTCATTTGTGTGAGGTAGGCCTACATCAAGTTCCTCAGGTCTCCTCCACACAGCATGTGGAATTTCCGCTGAAGTCTAAAAAAGACATAAGGCAATTAGAAAAAAAATTGCAGGGCGAGTAATAGCTTTAAAAACGTTTATTTTTTTTTAGATCTAACCCTAGTATAAAATGTGGACCTAATTTTGGATAAAATCACCAAAATAGAGTCGACACTTGTTCATTTGTGTGAAGTAGGCCTACATCAAGTTCCTCAGATCTCCTCCACACAGCATGTGGAATTTCCGCTGAAGTCTAAAGAAGACATAAGGTGATTAGAAAAAAAAATTGCAGGGCGAGTAATAGCTTTAAAAATGTGTATTTTATTTTCAGATCTAAATCTAGTATAAAAGGTGGACCTAATTTTGGATAAAATCACCAAAATAGAGTCGACACTTGTTTATTTGTGTGAGGTAGGCCTACATCAAGTTCCTCAGGTCTCCTCCACACAGCATGTGGAATTTCCGCTGAAGTAGAAAGAAGACATAAAGCAATTAGAAAAAAAATTGCAGGGCGAGTTATAGCTTTAAAAATGTGTATTTTATTTTCAGATCTAACCCTAGTATAAAATGTGGACCTAATTTTGGATAAAATCACCAAAATAGAGTCGACACTTGTTCATTTTTGCTGAGGTAGGCCTACATCAAGTTCCTCAGGTCTCCTCCACACCGCATGTGGAATTTCCTTTTTTATGTTACGTTAGCTTCTTGTCACAGTTTATTATGTTGTTACCTATTGCCATAGTTTATTATTGTTATATATAGTAAATGTATTGCTGTTAATAATTATTTACAATGTTGTCTTTTTGTTACTATTTACACTGATTGTTATTGTAATTAATTATTTACACTGCTGGTTCATTTATTGTTTTGTTACATTGTTTGTTGTTATTGTTATGAATTTATTCACAACTATGTCATTTTAATACTTACTGATTGTTGTTATTTACACAGAGAGTTGTTGTTATTTTTCAAATATTGTAACTGTTGTAATTTCCCCCACATTGTTCACCACCACGACCACGATTTCTTACTCTTTGTACAAAAAGTGGACCTAATTTTGGATAAAATCACCAAAATAGAGTCGACACTTGTTCATTTGTGTGAGGTAGGCCTACATCAAGTTCCTCAGGTCTCCTCCACACAGCATGTGGAATTTCCACTGAAGTCTAAAGAAGACATAAGGCAATTAGAAAAAAAATTGCAGGGCGAGTAATAGCTTTAAAAATGTGTATTTTATTTTCAGATCTAACCCTAGTATAAAAGGTGGACCTAATTTTGGATAAAATCACCAAAATAGAGTCGACACTTGTTTATTTGTGTGAGGTAGGCCTACACCAAGTTCCTCAGGTCTCCTCCACACCGCATGTGGAATTTCCTTTTTTATGTTACGTTAGCTTCTTGTCACAATTTATTATGTTGTTACCTATTGCCATAGTTTTCTATTGTTATATATAGTAAATGTATTGCTGTTAATAATTATTTACAATGTTGTCTTTTAGTTACTATTTACACTGATTGTTATTGTTATTGGACCTAATTTTGGATAAAATCACCAAAATAGAGTCAAAAAAATTGCAGGGCGAGTAATAGCATTAAAAATGTGTATTTTATTTTCAGGGCGAGTAATAGCTTTAAAAATGTGTATTTTATTTTCAGATCTAACCCTAGTATAAAAGGTGGACCTAATTTTGGATAAAATCACATAAATAGAGTCGACACTTGTTCATTTGTGTGAGGTAGGCCTACATCAAGTTCCTCAGGTCTCCTCCACACAGCATGTGGAATTTCCGCTGAAGTCTAAAAAAGACATAAGGCAATTAGAAAAAAAATTGCAGGGCGAGTAATAGCTTTAAAAACGTTTATTTTTTTTTTTAGATCTAACCCTAGTATAAAATGTGGACCTAATTTTGGATAAAATCACCAAAATAGAGTCGACACTTGTTCATTTGTGTGAGGTCGGCCTACATCAAGTTCCTCAGGTCTCCTCCACACCGCATGTGGAATTTCCTTTTTTATGTTACGTTAGCTTCTTGTCACAGTTTATTATGTTGTTACATATTGCCATAGTTTATTATTTTTATATATAGTAAATGTATTGCTGTTAATAATTATTTACAATGTTGTCTTTTAGTTACTATTTACACTGATTGTTATTGTTATTAATTATTTACACTGCTGGTTCTGTTATTGTTTTGTTACATTGTTTGTTGTTATTGTTATGAATTTATTCACAACTATGTCATTTTAATACTTACTGATTGTTGTTATTTACACAGGTAGTTGTTGTTATTTTTCAAATATTGTAACTGTTGTAATTTCCCCCACATTGTTCACCACCACGACCACAATTTCTTACTCTTAGTACAAAAGGTTGACCTAATTTTGGATAAAATCACCAAAATAGAGTCGCCACTTGTTCATTTGTTTGAGGTAGGCTACAACAAGTTCCTCAGGTCTCCTCCAAACCGCATGTGGAATTTCCAATGAAGTCTAAAGAAGACATAAAGCAATTAGAAAAAAAATTGCAGGGCGAGTTATAGCTTTAAAAATGTGTATTTTATTTTCAGATCTAACCCTAGTATAAAATGTGGTCCTAATTTTGGATAAAATCACCAAAATAGAGTCGACACTTGTTCATTTGTGTGAGGTAGGCCTACATCAAGTTCCTCAGGTCTCCTCCACACCGCATGTGGAATTTCCTTTTTTATGTTACGTTAGCTTCTTGTCACAGTTTATTATGTTGTTACCTATTGCCATAGTTTATTATTGTTATATATAGTAAATGTATTGCTGTTAATAATTATTTACAATGTTGTCTTTTTGTTACTATTTACACTGATTGTTATTGTTATTAATTATTTACACTGCTGGTTCTGTTATTGTTTTGTTACATTGTTTGTTGTTATTGTTATGAATTTATTCACAACTATGTCATTTTAATACTTACTGATTGTTGTTATTTACACAGAGAGTTGTTGTTATTTTTCAAATATTGTAACTGTTGTAATTTCCCCCACATTGTTCACCACCACGACCACAATTTCTTACTCTTTGTACAAAAAGTGGACCTAATTTTGGATAAAATCACCAAAATAGAGTCGACACTTGTTCATTTGTGTGAGGTAGGCCTACATCAAGTTCCTCAGGTCTCCTCCACACAGCATGTGGAATTTCCGCTGAAGTCTAAAGAAGACATAAGGCAATTAGAAAAAAAAATTGCAGGGCGAGTAATAGCTTTAAAAATGTGTATTTTATTTTCAGATCTAACCCTAGTATAAAAGGTGGACCTAATTTTGGATAAAATCACCAAAATAGAGTCGACACTTGTTTATTTGTGTGAGGTAGGCCTACACCAAGTTCCTCAGGTCTCCTCCACACCGCATGTGGAATTTCCTTTTTTATGTTACGTTAGCTTCTTGTCACAATTTATTATGTTGTTACCTATTGCCATAGTTTTCTATTGTTATATATAGTAAATGTATTGCTGTTAATAATTATTTACAATGTTGTCTTTTAGTTACTATTTACACTGATTGTTATTGTTATTGGACCTAATTTTGGATAAAATCACCAAAATAGAGTCAAAAAAATTGCAGGGCGAGTAATAGCATTAAAAATTTGTATTTTATTTTCAGGGCGAGTAATAGCTTTAAAAATGTGTATTTTATTTTCAGATCTAACCCTAGTATAAAAGGTGGACCAAATTTTGGATAAAATCACCAAAATAGAGTCGACACTTGTTCATTTGTGTGAGGTAGGCCTACATCAAGTTCCTCAGATCTCCTCCACACAGCATGTGGAATTTCCGCTGAAGTCTAAAGAAGACATAAGGTGATTAGAAAAAAAAATTGCAGGGCGAGTAATAGCTTTAAAAATGTGTATTTTATTTTCAAATCTAAATCTAGTATAAAAGGTGGACCTAATTTTGGATAAAATCACCAAAATAGAGTCGACACTTGTTTATTTGTGTGAGGTAGGCCTACATCAAGTTCCTCAGGTCTCCTCCACACCGCATGTGGAATTTCCTTTTTTATGTTACGTTAGCTTCTTGTCACAATTTATTATGTGGTTACCTATTGCCATAGTTTATTATTGTTATATATAGTAAATGTATTGCTGTTAATAATTATTTACAATGTTGTCTTTTTGTTACTATTTACCCTGATTGTTATTGTTATTAATTATTTACACTGCTGGTTCTGTTGTTATTGTTTTGTTACATTGTTTGTTGTTATTGTTATGAATTTATTCACAACTATGTCATTTTCATACTTACTGATTGTTTTTTATTTACACAGGTAGTTGTTGTTATTTTTCTAATATTGTAACTGTTGTAATTTCATCCACATTGTTCACCACCACGACCACAATTTCTTACTCTTAGTACAAAAGGTTGACCTAATTTTGGATAAATTCACCAAAATAGAGTCGACACTTGTTCATTGTGTGAGGTAGGCCTACATCAAGCTTCTCAGGTCTCCTCCACACAGCATGTGGAATTTCCGCTGAAGTCGAAAGAAGACATAAGGCAATTAGAAAAAAAAATGCAGGGCGAGTAATTGCTTTAAAAATGTGTATTTTATTTTCAGATCTTACCCTAGAATAAAAGGTGGACCTAATTTTGGATAAAATCACCAAAATAGAGTCGACACTTGTTCATTTGTGTGAGGTAGGCCTACATCAAGTTCCTCAGGTCTCCTCCACACCGCATGTGGAATTTCCACTGAGGAATAAAGATGAAATAATGCTATTAGAAAAAAAAATTGCAGGGCGAGTAATAGCTTTATCTAAAAATGTGTAGGTTTTTCCATTAGTTTTGTTTTTAATTTAACTTGACATTAATAACTCTTAAACGAACTTTCTGGGAGCAGTGGAACTTGAATTATTATTTTTTTTCAGTTTGAAAAACTTAGATAGTAAGATATTTACAACTAAAAGTTTTTTATGGTCCTCCAGCTTTTAAATTTAATTTCAGCTTTTATTTAAATTTGATCATATGTTTCTAAAAGACAAGTCCTAATCTACCACATCTTGACTTGAAATTTATACTTCTGATTTAGTCTCACATCAGAATTTACTTGTTTTACTATAAAGAAGAACATCGTACATCCACGCTGTTTACAGCAATGTCAGTAAAAAGGAATCATTTAGTGTTCTTGTTGTTATTGTTATGAATTTATTCACAACTATGTCATTTTTATACTTACTGATTGTTATTATTTACACAGGTAGATGTTGTTATTTTTCAAATATTGTAACTGTTGTAATTTCACTTACATTGTTCACCACCACGACCACAATTTCTTACTCTTAGTACAAAAGGTAGACCTAATTATGGATAAAATCACCAAAATAGAGTCGACACTTGTTTATTTGTGTGAGGTAGGCCTACATCAAGTTCCTCAGGTCTCCTCCACACCGCATGTGGAATTTCCACTGAGGAATAAAGATGAAATAATGCAATTAGAAAAAAAAATTGCAGGGCGAGTAATAGCTTTATCTAAAAATGTGTAAGTTTTTTCCATTAGTTTTGTTTTTAATTTAACTTGACATTAATAACTCTTAAACAAATTTTCTGGGAGCAGTGGAACTTGAATTATTTTTTTTTTCAGTTTGAAAAACTTAGATAGTAAGATATTTACAACTAAAAGTTTTTCATGGTCCTCCAGCTTTTAATTTTAATTTTAGCTTTTATTTAAATTTGATCATATTTTTCTAAAAGACAAGTCCTAATCTACCACATCTTGACTTGAAATTTATACTTCTGATTTAGTCTCACATCAGAATTTACTTGTTTTACTATAAAGAAGAACATCGTACATCCACCCTGTTTACAGCAATGTCAGTAAAATGGAAACATTTAGTGTTCTTGTTGTTATTGTTATGAATTTATTCACAACTATGTCATTTTGATACTTACTGATTGTTGTTATTTACACAGGTTGTTATTTTTCAAATATTGTAAATGTTGTAATTTCACCCACATTGTTCACCACCACGACCACAATTTCTTACTCTTAGTACAAAAGGTGGACCAAATTTTGGATAAAATCACCAAAATAGAGTCGACACTTGTTCATTTGTGTGAAGTAGGCCTACATCAAGTTCCTCAGATCTCCTCCACACAGCATGTGGAATTTCCGCTGAAGTCTAAAGAAGACATAAGGTGATTAGAAAAAAAAATTGCAGGGCGAGTAATAGCTTTAAAAATGTGTATTTTATTTTCAGATCTAAATCTAGTATAAAAGGTGGACCTAATTTTGGATAAAATCACCAAAATAGAGTCGACACTTGTTTATTTGTGTGAGGTAGGCCTACATCAAGTTCCTCAGGTCTCCTCCACACCGCATGTGGAATTTCCTTTTTTATGTTACGTTAGCTTCTTGTCACAATTTATTATGTGGTTACCTATTGCCATAGTTTATTATTGTTATATATAGTAAATGTATTGCTGTTAATAATTATTTACAATGTTGTCTTTTTGTTACTATTTACCCTGATTGTTATTGTTATTAATTATTTAATCTGCTGGTTCTGTTGTTATTGTTTTGTTACATTGTTTGTTGTTATTGTTATGAATTTATTCACAACTATGTCATTTTCATACTTACTGATTGTTTTTTATTTACACAGGTAGTTGTTGTTATTTTTCAAATATTGTAACTGTTGTAATTTCATCCACATTGTTCACCACCACGACCACAATTTCTTACTCTTAGTACAAAAGGTTGACCTAATTTTGGATAAATTCACCAAAATAGAGTCGACACTTGTTCATTGTGTGAGGTAGGCCTACATCAAGCTTCTCAGGTCTCCTCCACACAGCATGTGGAATTTCCGCTGAAGTCGAAAGAAGACATAAGGCAATTAGAAAAAAAAATGCAGGGCGAGTAATTGCTTTAAAAATGTGTATTTTATTTTCAGATCTTACCCTAGAATAAAAGGTGGACCTAATTTTGGATAAAATCACCAAAATAGAGTCGACACTTGTTCATTTGTGTGAGGTAGGCCTACATCAAGTTCCTCAGGTCTCCTCCACACCGCATGTGGAATTTCCTTTTTTATGTTACGTTAGCTTCTTGTCACAATTTATTATGTGGTTACCTATTGCCATAGTTTATTATTGTTATATATAGTAAATGTATTGCTGTTAATAATTATTTACAATGTTGTCTTTTTGTTACTATTTACCCTGATTGTTATTGTTATTAATTATTTACACTGCTGGTTCTGTTGTTATTGTTTTGTTACATTGTTTGTTGTTATTGTTATGAATTTATTCACAACTATGTCATTTTCATACTTACTGATTGTTTTTTATTTACACAGGTAGTTGTTGTTATTTTTCAAATATTGTAACTGTTGTAATTTCATCCACATTGTTCACCACCACGACCACAATTTCTTACTCTTAGTACAAAAGGTTGACCTAATTTTGGATAAATTCACCAAAATAGAGTCGACACTTGTTCATTGTGTGAGGTAGGCCTACATCAAGCTTCTCAGGTCTCCTCCACACAGCATGTGGAATTTCCGCTGAAGTCGAAAGAAGACATAAGGCAATTAGAAAAAAAAATGCAGGGCGAGTAATTGCTTTAAAAATGTGTATTTTATTTTCAGATCTTACCCTAGAATAAAAGGTGGACCTAATTTTGGATAAAATCACCAAAATAGAGTCGACACTTGTTCATTTGTGTGAGGTAGGCCTACATCAAGTTCCTCAGGTCTCCTCCACACCGCATGTGGAATTTCCACTGAGGAATAAAGATGAAATAATGCTATTAGAAAAAAAAATTGCAGGGCGAGTAATAGCTTTATCTAAAAATGTGTAGGTTTTTTCCATTAGTTTTGTTTTTAATTTAACTTGACATTAATAACTCTTAAACGAACTTTCTGGGAGCAGTGGAACTTGAATTATTAATTTTTTTCAGTTTGAAAAACTTAGATAGTAAGATATTTACAACTAAAAGTTTTTTATGGTCCTCCAGCTTTTAAATTTAATTTCAGCTTTTATTTAAATTTGATCATATGTTTCTAAAAGACAAGTCCTAATCTACCACATCTTGACTTGAAATTTATACTTCTGATTTAGTCTCACATCAGAATTTACTTGTTTTACTATAAAGAAGAACATCGTACATCCACGCTGTTTACAGCAATGTCAGTAAAAAGGAAACATTTAGTGTTCTTGTTGTTATTGTTATGAATTTATTCACAACTATGTCATTTTTATACTTACTGATTGTTATTATTTACACAGGTAGATGTTGTTATTTTTCAAATATTGTAACTGTTGTAATTTCACTTACATTGTTCACCACCACGACCACAATTTCTTACTCTTAGTACAAAAGGTGGACCTAATTTTGGATAAAATCACCAAAATAGAGTCGACACTTGTTTATTTGTGTGAGGTAGGCCTACATCAAGTTCCTCAGGTCTCCTCCACACCGCATGTGGAATTTCCACTGAGGAATAAAGATGAAATAATGCAATTAGAAAAAAAAATTGCAGGGCGAGTAATAGCTTTATCTAAAAATGTGTAAGTTTTTTCCATTAGTTTTGTTTTTAATTTAACTTGACATTAATAACTCTTAAACAAATTTTCTGGGAGCAGTGGAATTTGAATTATTATTTTTTTTTCAGTTTGAAAAACTTAGATAGTAAAATATTTACAACTAAAAGTTTTTCATGGTCCTCCAGCTTTTAATTTTAATTTTAGCTTTTATTTAAATTTGATCATATTTTTCTAAAAGACAAGTCCTAATCTACCACATCTTGACTTGAAATTTATACTTCTGATTTAGTCTCACATCAGAATTTACTTGTTTTACTATAAAGAAGAACATCGTACATCCACCCTGTTTACAGCAATGTCAGTAAAATGGAAACATTTAGTGTTCTTGTTGTTATTGTTATGAATTTATTCACAACTATGTCATTTTGATACTTACTGATTGTTGTTATTTACACAGGTTGTTATTTTTCAAATATTGTAAATGTTGTAATTTCACCCACATTGTTCACCACCACGACCACAATTTCTTACTCTTAGTACAAAAGGTGGACCAAATTTTGGATAAAATCACCAAAATAGAGTCGACACTTGTTCATTTGTGTGAAGTAGGCCTACATCAAGTTCCTCAGATCTCCTCCACACAGCATGTGGAATTTCCGCTGAAGTCTAAAGAAGACATAAGGTGATTAGAAAAAAAAATTGCAGGGCGAGTAATAGCTTTAAAAATGTGTATTTTATTTTCAGATCTAAATCTAGTATAAAAGGTGGACCTAATTTTGGATAAAATCACCAAAATAGAGTCGACACTTGTTTATTTGTGTGAGGTAGGCCTACATCAAGTTCCTCAGGTCTCCTCCACACCGCATGTGGAATTTCCTTTTTTATGTTACGTTAGCTTCTTGTCACAATTTATTATGTGGTTACCTATTGCCATAGTTTATTATTGTTATATATAGTAAATGTATTGCTGTTAATAATTATTTACAATGTTGTCTTTTTGTTACTATTTACCCTGATTGTTATTGTTATTAATTATTTACACTGCTGGTTCTGTTGTTATTGTTTTGTTACATTGTTTGTTGTTATTGTTATGAATTTATTCACAACTATGTCATTTTCATACTTACTGATTGTTTTTTATTTACACAGGTAGTTGTTGTTATTTTTCAAATATTGTAACTGTTGTAATTTCATCCACATTGTTCACCACCACGACCACAATTTCTTACTCTTAGTACAAAAGGTTGACCTAATTTTGGATAAATTCACCAAAATAGAGTCGACACTTGTTCATTGTGTGAGGTAGGCCTACATCAAGCTTCTCAGGTCTCCTCCACACAGCATGTGGAATTTCCGCTGAAGTCGAAAGAAGACATAAGGCAATTAGAAAAAAAAAATTGCAGGGCGAGTAATAGCTTTATCTAAAAATGTGTAGGTTTTTTCCATTAGTTTTGTTTTTAATTTAACTTGTCATTAATAACTCTTAAACGAACTTTCTGGGAGCAGTGGAACTTGAATTATTAATTTTTTTCAGTTTGAAAAACTTAGATAGTAAGATATTTACAACTAAAAGTTTTTTATGGTCCTCCAGCTTTTAAATTTAATTTCAGCTTTTATTTAAATTTGATCATATGTTTCTAAAAGACAAGTCCTAATCTACCACATCTTGACTTGAAATTTATACTTCTGATTTAGTCTCACATCAGAATTTACTTGTTTTACTATAAAGAAGAACATCGTACATCCACGCTGTTTACAGCAATGTCAGTAAAAAGGAAACATTTAGTGTTCTTGTTGTTATTGTTATGAATTTATTCACAACTATGTCATTTTTATACTTACTGATTGTTATTATTTACACAGGTAGATGTTGTTATTTTTCAAATATTGTAACTGTTGTAATTTCACTTACATTGTTCACCACCACGACCACAATTTCTTACTCTTAGTACAAAAGGTGGACCTAATTTTGGATAAAATCACCAAAATAGAGTCGACACTTGTTTATTTGTGTGAGGTAGGCCTACATCAAGTTCCTCAGGTCTCCTCCACACCGCATGTGGAATTTCCACTGAGGAATAAAGATGAAATAATGCAATTAGAAAAAAAAATTGCAGGGCGAGTAATAGCTTTATCTAAAAATGTGTAAGTTTTTTCCATTAGTTTTGTTTTTAATTTAACTTGACATTAATAACTCTTAAACAAATTTTCTGGGAGCAGTGGAATTTGAATTATTATTTTTTTTTTCAGTTTGAAAAACTTAGATAGTAAGATATTTACAACTAAAAGTTTTTCATGGTCCTCCAGCTTTTAATTTTAATTTTAGCTTTTATTTAAATTTGATCATATTTTTCTAAAAGACAAGTCCTAATCTACCACATCTTGACTTGAAATTTATACTTCTGATTTAGTCTCACATCAGAATTTACTTGTTTTACTATAAAGAAGAACATCGTACATCCACCCTGTTTACAGCAATGTCAGTAAAATGGAAACATTTAGTGTTCTTGTTGTTATTGTTATGAATTTATTCACAACTATGTCATTTTGATACTTACTGATTGTTGTTATTTACACAGGTTGTTATTTTTCAAATATTGTAAATGTTGTAATTTCACCCACATTGTTCACCACCACGACCACAATTTCTTACTCTTAGTACAAAAGGTGGACCAAATTTTGGATAAAATCACCAAAATAGAGTCGACACTTGTTCATTTGTGTGAAGTAGGCCTACATCAAGTTCCTCAGATCTCCTCCACACAGCATGTGGAATTTCCGCTGAAGTCTAAAGAAGACATAAGGTGATTAGAAAAAAAAATTGCAGGGCGAGTAATAGCTTTAAAAATGTGTATTTTATTTTCAGATCTAAATCTAGTATAAAAGGTGGACCTAATTTTGGATAAAATCACCAAAATAGAGTCGACACTTGTTTATTTGTGTGAGGTAGGCCTACATCAAGTTCCTCAGGTCTCCTCCACACAGCATGTGGAATTTCCGCTGAAGTAGAAAGAAGACATAAAGCAATTAGAAAAAAAATTGCAGGGCGAGTTATAGCTTTAAAAATGTGTATTTTATTTTCAGATCTAACCCTAGTATAAAATGTGGACCTAATTTTGGATAAAATCACCAAAATAGAGTCGACACTTGTTCATTTGTGTGAGGTAGGCCTACATCAAGTTCCTCAGGTCTCCTCCACACCGCATGTGGAATTTCCTTTTTTATGTTACGTTAGCTTCTTGTCACAGTTTATTATGTTGTTACCTATTGCCATAGTTTATTATTGTTATATATAGTAAATGTATTGCTGTTAATAATTATTTACAATGTTGTCTTTTTGTTACTATTTACACTGATTGTTATTGTTATTAATTATTTACACTGCTGGTTCTGTTATTGTTTTGTTACATTGTTTGTTGTTATTGTTATGAATTTATTCACAACTATGTCATTTTAATACTTACTGATTGTTATTATTTACACAGAGAGTTGTTGTTATTTTTCAAATATTGTAACTGTTGTAATTTCCCCCACATTGTTCACCACCACGACCACGATTTCTTACTCTTTGTACAAAAAGTGGACCTAATTTTGGATAAAATCACCAAAATAGAGTCGACACTTGTTCATTTGTGTGAGGTAGGCCTACATCAAGTTCCTCAGGTCTCCTCCACACAGCATGTGGAATTTCCGCTGAAGTCTAAAGAAGACATAAGGCAATTAGAAAAAAAATTGCAGGGCGAGTAATAGCTTTAAAAATGTGTATTTTATTTTCAGATCTAACCCTAGTATAAAAGGTGGACCTAATTTTGGATAAAATCACCAAAATAGAGTCGACACTTGTTCATTTGTGTGAGGTAGGCCTACATCAAGTTCCTCAGGTCTCCTCCACACCGCATGTGGAATTTCCACTGAGGAATCAAGATGAAATAATGCTATTAGAAAAGAAAATTGCAGGGCGAGTAATAGCTTTATCTAAAAATGTGTAGGTTTTTTCCATTAGTTTTGTTTTTAATTTAACTTGACATTAATAACTCTTAAACGAATTTTCTGGGAGCAGTGGAACTTGAATTATTAATTTTTTTCAGTTTGAAAAACTTAGATACTAAGATATTTACAACTAAAAGTTTTTTATGGTCCCCCAGCTTTTAAATTTAATTTCAGCTTATATTTAAATTTGATCATATGTTTCTAAAAGACAAGTCCTAATCTACCACATCTTGACTTGAAATTTATACTTCTGATTTAGTCTCACATCAGAATTTACTTGTTTTACTATAAAGAAGAACATCGTACATCCACGCTGTTTACAGCAATGTCAGTAAAAAGGAAACATTTAGTGTTCTTGTTGTTATTGTTATGAATTTATTCACAACTATGTCATTTTTATACTTACTGATTGTTATTATTTACACAGGTAGATGATGTTATTTTTCAAATATTGTAACTGTTGTAATTTCACTTACATTGTTCACCACCACGACCACAATTTCTTACTCTTAGTACAAAAGGTGGACCTAATTTTGGATAAAATCACCAAAATAGAGTCGACACTTGTTTATTTGTGTGAGGTAGGCCTACATCAAGTTCCTCAGGTCTCCTCCACACCGCATGTGGAATTTCCACTGAGGAATAAAGATGAAATAATGCAATTAGAAAAAAAAATTGCAGGGCGAGTAATAGCTTTATCTAAAAATGTGTAAGTTTTTTCCATTAGTTTTGTTTTTAATTTAACTTGACATTAATAACTCTTAAACAAATTTTCTGGGAGCAGTGGAATTTGAATTATTATTTTTTTTTTCAGTTTGAAAAACTTAGATAGTAAGATATTTACAACTAAAAGTTTTTCATGGTCCTCCAGCTTTTAATTTTAATTTTAGCTTTTATTTAAATTTGATCATATTTTTCTAAAAGACAAGTCCTAATCTACCACATCTTGACTTGAAATTTATACTTCTGATTTAGTCTCACATCAGAATTTACTTGTTTTACTATAAAGAAGAACATCGTACATCCACCCTGTTTACAGCAATGTCAGTAAAATGGAAACATTTAGTGTTCTTGTTGTTATTGTTATGAATTTATTCACAACTATGTCATTTTGATACTTACTGATTGTTGTTATTTACACAGGTTGTTATTTTTCAAATATTGTAAATGTTGTAATTTCACCCACATTGTTCACCACCACGACCACAATTTCTTACTCTTAGTACAAAAGGTGGACCAAATTTTGGATAAAATCACCAAAATAGAGTCGACACTTGTTCATTTGTGTGAAGTAGGCCTACATCAAGTTCCTCAGATCTCCTCCACACAGCATGTGGAATTTCCGCTGAAGTCTAAAGAAGACATAAGGTGATTAGAAAAAAAAATTGCAGGGCGAGTAATAGCTTTAAAAATGTGTATTTTATTTTCAGATCTAAATCTAGTATAAAAGGTGGACCTAATTTTGGATAAAATCACCAAAATAGAGTCGACACTTGTTTATTTGTGTGAGGTAGGCCTACATCAAGTTCCTCAGGTCTCCTCCACACAGCATGTGGAATTTC
This sequence comes from Macrosteles quadrilineatus, assembly GCF_028750875.1. Taxonomy (NCBI): domain Eukaryota; kingdom Metazoa; phylum Arthropoda; class Insecta; order Hemiptera; family Cicadellidae; genus Macrosteles; species Macrosteles quadrilineatus. The sequence goes on from NW_026542595.1 coordinate 86,628,922, forward strand.
CGCTGAAGTAGAAAGAAGACATAAAGCAATTAGAAAAAAAATTGCAGGGCGAGTTATAGCTTTAAAAATGTGTATTTTATTTTCAGATCTAACCCTAGTATAAAATGTGGACCTAATTTTGGATAAAATCACCAAAATAGAGTCGACACTTGTTCATTTGTGTGAGGTAGGCCTACATCAAGTTCCTCAGGTCTCCTCCACACCGCATGTGGAATTTCCTTTTTTATGTTACGTTAGCTTCTTGTCACAGTTTATTATGTTGTTACCTATTGCCATAGTTTATTATTGTTATATATAGTAAATGTATTGCTGTTAATAATTATTTACAATGTTGTCTTTTTGTTACTATTTACACTGATTGTTATTGTTATTAATTATTTACACTGCTGGTTCTGTTATTGTTTTGTTACATTGTTTGTTGTTGTTGTTATGAATTTATTCACAACTATGTCATTTTAATACTTACTGATTGTTGTTATTTACACAGAGAGTTGTTGTTATTTTTCAAATATTGTAACTGTTGTAATTTCCCCCACATTGTTCACCACCACGACCACGATTTCTTACTCTTTGTACAAAAAGTGGACCTAATTTTGGATAAAATCACCAAAATAGAGTCGACACTTGTTCATTTGTGTGAGGTAGGCCTACATCAAGTTCCTCAGGTCTCCTCCACACAGCATGTGGAATTTCCGCTGAAGTCTAAAGAAGACATAAGGCAATTAGAAAAAAAATTGCAGGGCGAGTAATAGCTTTAAAAATGTGTATTTTATTTTCAGATCTAACCCTAGTATAAAAGGTGGACCTAATTTTGGATAAAATCACCAAAATAGAGTCGACACTTGTTCATTTGTGTGAGGTAGGCCTACATCAAGTTCCTCAGGTCTCCTCCACACCGCATGTGGAATTTCCACTGAGGAATCAAGATGAAATAATGCTATTAGAAAAGAAAATTGCAGGGCGAGTAATAGCTTTATCTAAAAATGTGTAGGTTTTTTCCATTAGTTTTGTTTTTAATTTAACTTGACATTAATAACTCTTAAACGAATTTTCTGGGAGCAGTGGAACTTGAATTATTAATTTTTTTCAGTTTGAAAAACTTAGATACTAAGATATTTACAACTAAAAGTTTTTTATGGTCCCCCAGCTTTTAAATTTAATTTCAGCTTATATTTAAATTTGATCATATGTTTCTAAAAGACAAGTCCTAATCTACCACATCTTGACTTGAAATTTATACTTCTGATTTAGTCTCACATCAGAATTTACTTGTTTTACTATAAAGAAGAACATCGTACATCCACGCTGTATACAGCAATGTCAGTAAAAAGGAAACATTTAGTGTTCTTGTTGTTATTGTTATGAATTTATTCACAACTATGTCATTTTTATACTTACTGATTGTTATTATTTACACAGGTAGTTGTTGTTATTTTTCAAATATTGTAATTGTTGTAATTTCACCCACATTGTTCACCACCACGACCACAATTTCTTACTCTTAGTACAAAAGGTGGACCAAATTTTGGATGAAATCACCAAAATAGAGTCGACACTTGTTCATTTGAGTGAGGTAGGCCTACATCAAGTTCCTCAGATCTCCTCCACACAGCATGTGGAATTTCCGCTGAAGTCTAAAGAAGACATAAGGCAATTAGAAAAAAATTGCAGGACGAGTAATAGCTTTAAAAATGTGTATTTTATTTTCAGATCTAACCCTAGTATAAAAGGTGGACCTAATTTTGTATAAAATCGCCAAAATAGAGTCGACTTGTTTATTTGCTGCTCCACACCGCATGTGGAATTTCCACTGAGGAATAAAGATGAAATAATGCTATTAGAAAAAAAATTGCAGGGCGAGTAATAGCTTTATCTAAAAATGTGTAAGTTTTTTCCATTAGTTTTGTTTTTAATTTAACTTGACATTAATAACTCTTAAACAAATTTTCTGGGAGCAGTGGAACTTGAATTATTATTATTTTTTTTTCAGTTTGAAAAACTTAGATAGTAAGATATTTACAACTAAAAGTTTTTCATGGTCCTCCAGCTTTTAATTTTAATTTTAGCTTTTATTTAAATTTGATCATATTTTTCTAAAAGACAAGTCCTAATCTACCACATCTTGACTTGAAATTTATACTTCTGATTTAGTCTCACATCAGAATTTACTTGTTTTACTATAAAGAAGAACATTGTACATCCACGCTGTTTACAGCAATGTCAGTAAAATGGAAACATTTAGTGTTCTTGTTGTTATTGTTATGAATTTATTCACAACTATGTCATTTTGATACTTACTGATTGTTGTTATTTACACAGGTAGTTTTTGTTATTTTTCAAAGATTGTAAATGTTAAAATTTCACCCACATCGTTCACCACCACGACCACAATTTCTTACTCTTAGTACAAAAGGTGGACCTAATTTTGGATAAAATCACCAAAATAGAGTCGACACTTGTTTATTTGTGTGAGGTAGGCCTACATCAAGTTCCTCAGGTCTCCTCCACACAGCATGTGGAATTTCCGCTGAAGTAGAAAGAAGACATAAAGCAATTAGAAAAAAAATTGCAGGGCGAGTTATAGCTTTAAAAATGTGTATTTTATTTTCAGATCTAACCCTAGTATAAAATGTGGACCTAATTTTGGATAAAATCACCAAAATAGAGTCGACACTTGTTCATTTGTGTGAGGTAGGCCTACATCAAGTTCCTCAGGTCTCCTCCACACCGCATGTGGAATTTCCACTGAGGAATAAAGATGACATAAGGTGATTAGAAAAAAAATTGCAGGGCGAGTAATAGCTTTAAAAATGTGTATTTTATTTTCAGATCTAAATCTAGTATAAAAGGTGGACCTAATTTTGGATAAAATCACCAAAATAGAGTCGACACTTGTTTATTTGTGTGAGGTAGGCCTACATCAAGTTCCTCAGGTCTCCTCCACACCGCATGTGGAATTTCCTTTTTTATGTTACGTTAGCTTCTTGTCACAATTTATTATGTGGTTACCTATTGCCATAGTTTATTATTGTTATATATAGTAAATGTATTGCTGTTAATAATTATTTACAATGTTGTCTTTTTGTTACTATTTACCCTGATTGTTATTGTTATTAATTATTTACACTGCTGGTTCTGTTGTTATTGTTTTGTTACATTGTTTGTTGTTATTGTTATGAATTTATTCACAACTATGTCATTTTCATACTTACTGATTGTTTTTTATTTACACAGGTAGTTGTTGTTATTTTTCAAATATTGTAACTGTTGTAATTTCATCCACATTGTTCACCACCACGACCACAATTTCTTACTCTTAGTACAAAAGGTTGACCTAATTTTGGATAAATTCACCAAAATAGAGTCGACACTTGTTCATTGTGTGAGGTAGGCCTACATCAAGCTTCTCAGGTCTCCTCCACACAGCATGTGGAATTTCCGCTGAAGTCGAAAGAAGACATAAGGCAATTAGAAAAAAAAATGCAGGGCGAGTAATTGCTTTAAAAATGTGTATTTTATTTTCAGATCTTACCCTAGAATAAAAGGTGGACCTAATTTTGGATAAAATCACCAAAATAGAGTCGACACTTGTTCATTTGTGTGAGTTAGGCCTACATCAAGTTCCTCAGGTCTCCTCCACACCGCATGTGGAATTTCCACTGAGGAATAAAGATGAAATAATGCTATTAGAAAAAATAATTGCAGGGCGAGTAATAGCTTTATCTAAAAATGTGTAGGTTTTTTCCATTAGTTTTGTTTTTAATTTAACTTGACATTAATAACTCTTAAACGAACTTTCTGGGAGCAGTGGAACTTGAATTATTAATTTTTTTCAGTTTGAAAAACTTAGATAGTAAGATATTTACAACTAAAAGTTTTTTATGGTCCTCCAGCTTTTAAATTTAATTTCAGCTTTTATTTAAATTTGATCATATGTTTCTAAAAGACAAGTCCTAATCTACCACATCTTGACTTGAAATTTATACTTCTGATTTAGTCTCACATCAGAATTTACTTGTTTTACTATAAAGAAGAACATCGTACATCCACGCTGTTTACAGCAATGTCAGTAAAAAGGAAACATTTAGTGTTCTTGTTGTTATTGTTATGAATTTATTCACAACTATGTCATTTTTATACTTACTGATTGTTATTATTTACACAGGTAGATGTTGTTATTTTTCAAATATTGTAACTGTTGTAATTTCACTTACATTGTTCACCACCACGACCACAATTTCTTACTCTTAGTACAAAAGGTGGACCTAATTTTGGATAAAATCACCAAAATAGAGTCGACACTTGTTTATTTGTGTGAGGTAGGCCTACATCAAGTTCCTCAGGTCTCCTCCACACCGCATGTGGAATTTCCACTGAGGAATAAAGATGAAATAATGCAATTAGAAAAAAAAATTGCAGGGCGAGTAATAGCTTTATCTAAAAATGTGTAAGTTTTTTCCATTAGTTTTGTTTTTAATTTAACTTGACATTAATAACTCTTAAACAAATTTTCTGGGAGCAGTGGAATTTGAATTATTATTTTTTTTTTCAGTTTGAAAAACTTAGATAGTAAGATATTTACAACTAAAAGTTTTTCATGGTCCTCCAGCTTTTAATTTTAATTTTAGCTTTTATTTAAATTTGATCATATTTTTCTAAAAGACAAGTCCTAATCTACCACATCTTGACTTGAAATTTATACTTCTGATTTAGTCTCACATCAGAATTTACTTGTTTTACTATAAAGAAGAACATCGTACATCCACCCTGTTTACAGCAATGTCAGTAAAATGGAAACATTTAGTGTTCTTGTTGTTATTGTTATGAATTTATTCACAACTATGTCATTTTGATACTTACTGATTGTTGTTATTTACACAGGTTGTTATTTTTCAAATATTGTAAATGTTGTAATTTCACCCACATTGTTCACCACCACGACCACAATTTCTTACTCTTAGTACAAAAGGTGGACCAAATTTTGGATAAAATCACCAAAATAGAGTCGACACTTGTTCATTTGTGTGAAGTAGGCCTACATCAAGTTCCTCAGATCTCCTCCACACAGCATGTGGAATTTCCGCTGAAGTCTAAAGAAGACATAAGGTGATTAGAAAAAAAAATTGCAGGGCGAGTAATAGCTTTAAAAATGTGTATTTTATTTTCAGATCTAAATCTAGTATAAAAGGTGGACCTAATTTTGGATAAAATCACCAAAATAGAGTCGACACTTGTTTATTTGTGTGAGGTAGGCCTACATCAAGTTCCTCAGGTCTCCTCCACACAGCATGTGGAATTTCCGCTGAAGTAGAAAGAAGACATAAAGCAATTAGAAAAAAAATTGCAGGGCGAGTTATAGCTTTAAAAATGTGTATTTTATTTTCAGATCTAACCCTAGTATAAAATGTGGACCTAATTTTGGATAAAATCACCAAAATAGAGTCGACACTTGTTCATTTGTGTGAGGTAGGCCTACATCAAGTTCCTCAGGTCTCCTCCACACCGCATGTGGAATTTCCTTTTTTATGTTACGTTAGCTTCTTGTCACAGTTTATTATGTTGTTACCTATTGCCATAGTTTATTATTGTTATATATAGTAAATGTATTGCTGTTAATAATTATTTACAATGTTGTCTTTTTGTTACTATTTACACTGATTGTTATTGTTATTAATTATTTACACTGCTGGTTCTGTTATTGTTTTGTTACATTGTTTGTTGTTATTGTTATGAATTTATTCACAACTATGTCATTTTAATACTTACTGATTGTTGTTATTTACACAGAGAGTTGTTGTTATTTTTCAAATATTGTAACTGTTGTAATTTCCCCCACATTGTTCACCACCACGACCACGATTTCTTACTCTTTGTACAAAAAGTGGACCTAATTTTGGATAAAATCACCAAAATAGAGTCGACACTTGTTCATTTGTGTGAGGTAGGCCTACATCAAGTTCCTCAGGTCTCCTCCACACAGCATGTGGAATTTCCGCTGAAGTCTAAAGAAGACATAAGGCAATTAGAAAAAAAATTGCAGGGCGAGTAATAGCTTTAAAAATGTGTATTTTATTTTCAGATCTAACCCTAGTATAAAAGGTGGACCTAATTTTGGATAAAATCACCAAAATAGAGTCGACACTTGTTCATTTGTGTGAGGTAGGCCTACATCAAGTTCCTCAGGTCTCCTCCACACCGCATGTGGAATTTCCACTGAGGAATCAAGATGAAATAATGCTATTAGAAAAGAAAATTGCAGGGCGAGTAATAGCTTTATCTAAAAATGTGTAGGTTTTTTCCATTAGTTTTGTTTTTAATTTAACTTGACATTAATAACTCTTAAACGAATTTTCTGGGAGCAGTGGAACTTGAATTATTAATTTTTTTCAGTTTGAAAAACTTAAATACTAAGATATTTACAACTAAAAGTTTTTTATGGTCCCCCAGCTTTTAAATTTAATTTCAGCTTATATTTAAATTTGATCATATGTTTCTAAAAGACAAGTCCTAATCTACCACATCTTGACTTGAAATTTATACTTCTGATTTAGTCTCACATCAGAATTTACTTGTTTTACTATAAAGAAGAACATCGTACATCCACGCTGTTTACAGCAATGTCAGTAAAAAGGAAACATTTAGTGTTCTTGTTGTTATTGTTATAAATTTATTCACAACTATGTCATTTTTATACTTACTGATTGTTATTATTTACACAGGTAGATGATGTTATTTTTCAAATATTGTAACTGTTGTAATTTCACTTACATTGTTCACCACCACGACCACAATTTCTTACTCTTAGTACAAAAGGTGGACCTAATTTTGGATAAAATCACCAAAATAGAGTCGACACTTGTTTATTTGTGTGAGGTAGGCCTACATCAAGTTCCTCAGGTCTCCTCCACACCGCATGTGGAATTTCCACTGAGGAATAAAGATGAAATAATGCAATTAGAAAAAAAAATTGCAGGGCGAGTAATAGCTTTATCTAAAAATGTGTAAGTTTTTTCCATTAGTTTTGTTTTTAATTTAACTTGACATTAATAACTCTTAAACAAATTTTCTGGGAGCAGTGGAATTTGAATTATTATTTTTTTTTTCAGTTTGAAAAACTTAGATAGTAAGATATTTACAACTAAAAGTTTTTCATGGTCCTCCAGCTTTTAATTTTAATTTTAGCTTTTATTTAAATTTGATCATATTTTTCTAAAAGACAAGTCCTAATCTACCACATCTTGACTTGAAATTTATACTTCTGATTTAGTCTCACATCAGAATTTACTTGTTTTACTATAAAGAAGAACATCGTACATCCACCCTGTTTACAGCAATGTCAGTAAAATGGAAACATTTAGTGTTCTTGTTGTTATTGTTATGAATTTATTCACAACTATGTCATTTTGATACTTACTGATTGTTGTTATTTACACAGGTTGTTATTTTTCAAATATTGTAAATGTTGTAATTTCACCCACATTGTTCACCACCACGACCACAATTTCTTACTCTTAGTACAAAAGGTGGACCAAATTTTGGATAAAATCACCAAAATAGAGTCGACACTTGTTCATTTGTGTGAAGTAGGCCTACATCAAGTTCCTCAGATCTCCTCCACACAGCATGTGGAATTTCCGCTGAAGTCTAAAGAAGACATAAGGTGATTAGAAAAAAAAATTGCAGGGCGAGTAATAGCTTTAAAAATGTGTATTTTATTTTCAGATCTAAATCTAGTATAAAAGGTGGACCTAATTTTGGATAAAATCACCAAAATAGAGTCGACACTTGTTTATTTGTGTGAGGTAGGCCTACATCAAGTTCCTCAGGTCTCCTCCACAACGCATGTGGAATTTCCTTTTTTATGTTACGTTAGCTTTTTGTCACAGTTTATTATGTTGTTACCTATTGCCATAGTTTATTATTGTTATATATAGTAAATGTATTGCTGTTAATAATTATTTACAATGTTGTCTTTTTGTTACTATTTACACTGATTGTTATTGTTATTAATTATTTACACTGCTGGTTCTGTTATTGTTTTGTTACATTGTTTGTTGTTATTGTTATGAATTTATTCACAACTATGTCATTTTAATACTTACTGATTGTTGTTATTTACACAGAGAGTTGTTGTTATTTTTCAAATATTGTAACTGTTGTAATTTCCCCCACATTGTTCACCACCACGACCACGATTTCTTACTCTTTGTACAAAAAGTGGACCTAATTTTGGATAAAATCACCAAAATAGAGTCGACACTTGTTCATTTGTGTGAGGTAGGCCTACATCAAGTTCCTCAGGTCTCCTCCACACAGCATGTGGAATTTCCGCTGAAGTCTAAAGAAGACATAAGGCAATTAGAAAAAAAATTGCAGGGCGAGTAATAGCTTTAAAAATGTGTATTTTATTTTCAGATCTAACCCTAGTATAAAAGGTGGACCTAATTTTGGATAAAATCACCAAAATAGAGTCGACACTTGTTCATTTGTGTGAGGTAGGCCTACATCAAGTTCCTCAGGTCTCCTCCACACCGCATGTGGAATTTCCACTGAGGAATCAAGATGAAATAATGCTATTAGAAAAGAAAATTGCAGGGCGAGTAATAGCTTTATCTAAAAATGTGTAGGTTTTTTCCATTAGTTTTGTTTTTAATTTAACTTGACATTAATAACTCTTAAACGAATTTTCTGGGAGCAGTGGAACTTGAATTATTAATTTCTTTCAGTTTGAAAAACTTAGATACTAAGATATTTACAACTAAAAGTTTTTTATGGTCCCCCAGCTTTTAAATTTAATTTCAGCTTATATTTAAATTTGATCATATGTTTCTAAAAGACAAGTCCTAATCTACCACATCTTGACTTGAAATTTATACTTCTGATTTAGTCTCACATCAGAATTTACTTGTTTTACTATAAAGAAGAACATCGTACATCCACGCTGTATACAGCAATGTCAGTAAAAAGGAAACATTTAGTGTTCTTGTTGTTATTGTTATGAATTTATTCACAACTATGTCATTTTTATACTTACTGATTGTTATTATTTACACAGGTAGTTGTTGTTATTTTTCAAATATTGTAATTGTTGTAATTTCACCCACATTGTTCACCGCCACGACCACAATTTCTTACTCTTAGTACAAAAGGTGGACCAAATTTTGGATGAAATCACCAAAATAGAGTCGACACTTGTTCATTTGAGTGAGGTAGGCCTACATCAAGTTCCTCAGATCTCCTCCACACAGCATGTGGAATTTCCGCTGAAGTCTAAAGAAGACATAAGGCAATTAGAAAAAAATTGCAGGACGAGTAATAGCTTTAAAAATGTGTATTTTATTTTCAGATCTAACCCTAGTATAAAAGGTGGACCTAATTTTGTATAAAATCGCCAAAATAGAGTCGACTTGTTTATTTGCTGCTCCACACCGCATGTGGAATTTCCACTGAGGAATAAAGATGAAATAATGCTATTAGAAAAAAAATTGCAGGGCGAGTAATAGCTTTATCTAAAAATGTGTAAGTTTTTTCCATTAGTTTTGTTTTTAATTTAACTTGACATTAATAACTCTTAAACAAATTTTCTGGGAGCAGTGGAACTTGAATTATTATTTTTTTTTTTTCAGTTTGAAAAACTTAGATAGTAAGATATTTACAACTAAAAGTTTTTCATGGTCCTCCAGCTTTTAATTTTAATTTTAGCTTTTATTTAAATTTGATCATATTTTTCTAAAAGACAAGTCCTAATCTACCACATCTTGACTTGAAATTTATACTTCTGATTTAGTCTCACATCAGAATTTACTTGTTTTACTATAAAGAAGAACATCGTACATCCACGCTGTTTACAGCAATGTCAGTAAAATGGAAACATTTAGTGTTCTTGTTGTTATTGTTATGAATTTATTCACAACTATGTCATTTTGATACTTACTGATTGTTGTTATTTACACAGGTAGTTTTTGTTATTTTTCAAAGATTGTAAATGTTAAAATTTCACCCACATCGTTCACCACCACGACCACAATTTTTTACTCTTAGTACAAAAGGTGGACCTAATTTTGGATAAAATCACCAAAATAGAGTCGACACTTGTTCATTTGTGTGAGGTAGGCCTACATCAAGTTCCTCAGGTCTCCTCCACACAGCATGTGGAATTTCCGCTGAAGTAGAAAGAAGACATAAAGCAATTAGAAAAAAAATTGCAGGGCGAGTTATAGCTTTAAAAATGTGTATTTTATTTTCAGATCTAACCCTAGTATAAAATGTGGACCTAATTTTGGATAAAATCACCAAAATAGAGTCGACATTTGTTCATTTGTGTGAGGTAGGCCTACATCAAGTTCCTCAGGTCTCCTCCACACCGCATGTGGAATTTCCTTGTTTATGTTACGTTAGCTTCTTGTCACAGTTTATTATGTTGTTACCTATTGCCATAGTTTATTATTGTTATATATAGTAAATGTATTGCTGTTAATAATTATTTACAATGTTGTCTTTTTGTTACTATTTACACTGATTGTTATTGTTATTAATTATTTACACTGCTGGTTCTGTTATTGTTTTGTTACATTGTTTGTTGTTATTGTTATGAATTTATTCACAACTATGTCATTTTAATACTTACTGATTGTTGTTATTTACACAGAGAGTTGTTGTTATTTTTCAAATATTGTAACTGTTGTAATTTCCCCCACATTGTTCACCACGACGACCACGATTTCTTACTCTTTGTACAAAAAGTGGACCTAATTTTGGAAAAAAATCACCAAAATAGAGTCGACACTTGTTCATTTGTGTGAGGTAGGCCTACATCAAGTTCCTCAGGTCTCCTCCACACAGCATGTGGAATTTCCACTGAAGTCTAAAGAAGACATAAGGCAATTAGAAAAAAAATTGCAGGGCGAGTAATAGCTTTAAAAATGTGTATTTTATTTTCAGATCTAACCCTAGTATAAAAGGTGGACCTAATTTTGGATAAAATCACCAAAATAGAGTCGACACTTGTTTATTTGTGTGAGGTAGGCCTACACCAAGTTCCTCAGGTCTCCTCCACACCGCATGTGGAATTTCCTTTTTTATGTTACGTTAGCTTCTTGTCACAATTTATTATGTTGTTACCTATTGCCATAGTTTTCTATTGTTATATATAGTAAATGTATTGCTGTTAATAATTATTTACAATGTTGTCTTTTAGTTACTATTTACACTGATTGTTATTGTTATTGGACCTAATTTTGGATAAAATCACCAAAATAGAGTCAAAAAAATTGCAGGGCGAGTAATAGCATTAAAAATGTGTATTTTATTTTCAGGGCGAGTAATAGCTTTAAAAATGTGTATTTTATTTTCAGATCTAACCCTAGTATAAAAGGTGGACCTAATTTTGGATAAAATCACATAAATAGAGTCGACACTTGTTCATTTGTGTGAGGTAGGCCTACATCAAGTTCCTCAGGTCTCCTCCACACAGCATGTGGAATTTCCGCTGAAGTCTAAAAAAGACATAAGGCAATTAGAAAAAAAATTGCAGGGCGAGTAATAGCTTTAAAAACGTTTATTTTTTTTTAGATCTAACCCTAGTATAAAATGTGGACCTAATTTTGGATAAAATCACCAAAATAGAGTCGACACTTGTTCATTTGTGTGAAGTAGGCCTACATCAAGTTCCTCAGATCTCCTCCACACAGCATGTGGAATTTCCGCTGAAGTCTAAAGAAGACATAAGGTGATTAGAAAAAAAAATTGCAGGGCGAGTAATAGCTTTAAAAATGTGTATTTTATTTTCAGATCTAAATCTAGTATAAAAGGTGGACCTAATTTTGGATAAAATCACCAAAATAGAGTCGACACTTGTTTATTTGTGTGAGGTAGGCCTACATCAAGTTCCTCAGGTCTCCTCCACACAGCATGTGGAATTTCCGCTGAAGTAGAAAGAAGACATAAAGCAATTAGAAAAAAAATTGCAGGGCGAGTTATAGCTTTAAAAATGTGTATTTTATTTTCAGATCTAACCCTAGTATAAAATGTGGACCTAATTTTGGATAAAATCACCAAAATAGAGTCGACACTTGTTCATTTTTGCTGAGGTAGGCCTACATCAAGTTCCTCAGGTCTCCTCCACACCGCATGTGGAATTTCCTTTTTTATGTTACGTTAGCTTCTTGTCACAGTTTATTATGTTGTTACCTATTGCCATAGTTTATTATTGTTATATATAGTAAATGTATTGCTGTTAATAATTATTTACAATGTTGTCTTTTTGTTACTATTTACACTGATTGTTATTGTAATTAATTATTTACACTGCTGGTTCATTTATTGTTTTGTTACATTGTTTGTTGTTATTGTTATGAATTTATTCACAACTATGTCATTTTAATACTTACTGATTGTTGTTATTTACACAGAGAGTTGTTGTTATTTTTCAAATATTGTAACTGTTGTAATTTCCCCCACATTGTTCACCACCACGACCACGATTTCTTACTCTTTGTACAAAAAGTGGACCTAATTTTGGATAAAATCACCAAAATAGAGTCGACACTTGTTCATTTGTGTGAGGTAGGCCTACATCAAGTTCCTCAGGTCTCCTCCACACAGCATGTGGAATTTCCACTGAAGTCTAAAGAAGACATAAGGCAATTAGAAAAAAAATTGCAGGGCGAGTAATAGCTTTAAAAATGTGTATTTTATTTTCAGATCTAACCCTAGTATAAAAGGTGGACCTAATTTTGGATAAAATCACCAAAATAGAGTCGACACTTGTTTATTTGTGTGAGGTAGGCCTACACCAAGTTCCTCAGGTCTCCTCCACACCGCATGTGGAATTTCCTTTTTTATGTTACGTTAGCTTCTTGTCACAATTTATTATGTTGTTACCTATTGCCATAGTTTTCTATTGTTATATATAGTAAATGTATTGCTGTTAATAATTATTTACAATGTTGTCTTTTAGTTACTATTTACACTGATTGTTATTGTTATTGGACCTAATTTTGGATAAAATCACCAAAATAGAGTCAAAAAAATTGCAGGGCGAGTAATAGCATTAAAAATGTGTATTTTATTTTCAGGGCGAGTAATAGCTTTAAAAATGTGTATTTTATTTTCAGATCTAACCCTAGTATAAAAGGTGGACCTAATTTTGGATAAAATCACATAAATAGAGTCGACACTTGTTCATTTGTGTGAGGTAGGCCTACATCAAGTTCCTCAGGTCTCCTCCACACAGCATGTGGAATTTCCGCTGAAGTCTAAAAAAGACATAAGGCAATTAGAAAAAAAATTGCAGGGCGAGTAATAGCTTTAAAAACGTTTATTTTTTTTTTAGATCTAACCCTAGTATAAAAGGTGGACCTAATTTTGGATAAAATCACCAAAATAGAGTCGACACTTGTTCATTTGTGTGAGGTCGGCCTACATCAAGTTCCTCAGGTCTCCTCCACACCGCATGTGGAATTTCCTTTTTTATGTTACGTTAGCTTCTTGTCACAGTTTATTATGTTGTTACCTATTGCCATAGTTTATTATTTTTATAAATAGTAAATGTATTGCTGTTAATAATTATTTACAATGTTGTCTTTTAGTTACTATTTACACTGATTGTTATTGTTATTAATTATTTACACTGCTGGTTCTGTTATTGTTTTGTTACATTGTTTGTTGTTATTGTTATGAATTTATTCACAACTATGTCATTTTAATACTTACTGATTGTTGTTATTTACACAGGTAGTTGTTGTTATTTTTCAAATATTGTAACTGTTGTAATTTCCCCCACATTGTTCACCACCACGACCACAATTTCTTACTCTTAGTACAAAAGGTTGACCTAATTTTGGATAAAATCACCAAAATAGAGTCGCCACTTGTTCATTTGTTTGAGGTAGGCTACAACAAGTTCCTCAGGTCTCCTCCAAACCGCATGTGGAATTTCCAATGAAGTCTAAAGAAGACATAAAGCAATTAGAAAAAAAATTGCAGGGCGAGTAATAGCTTTAAAAATGTGTATTTTATTTTCAGATCTAACCCTAGTATAAAAGGTGGACCTAATTTTGGATAAAATCACCAAAATAGAGTCGACACTTGTTTATTTGTGTGAGGTAGGCCTACACCAAGTTCCTCAGGTCTCCTCCACACCGCATGTGGAATTTCCTTTTTTATGTTACGTTAGCTTCTTGTCACAATTTATTATGTTGTTACCTATTGCCATAGTTTTCTATTGTTATATATAGTAAATGTATTGCTGTTAATAATTATTTACAATGTTGTCTTTTAGTTACTATTTACACTGATTGTTATTGTTATTGGACCTAATTTTGGATAAAATCACCAAAATAGAGTCAAAAAAATTGCAGGGCGAGTAATAGCATTAAAAATTTGTATTTTATTTTCAGGGCGAGTAATAGCTTTAAAAATGTGTATTTTATTTTCAGATCTAACCCTAGTATAAAAGGTGGACCAAATTTTGGATAAAATCACCAAAATAGAGTCGACACTTGTTCATTTGTGTGAGGTAGGCCTACATCAAGTTCCTCAGATCTCCTCCACACAGCATGTGGAATTTCCGCTGAAGTCTAAAGAAGACATAAGGTGATTAGAAAAAAAAATTGCAGGGCGAGTAATAGCTTTAAAAATGTGTATTTTATTTTCAGATCTAAATCTAGTATAAAAGGTGGACCTAATTTTGGATAAAATCACCAAAATAGAGTCGACACTTGTTTATTTGTGTGAGGTAGGCCTACATCAAGTTCCTCAGGTCTCCTCCACACCGCATGTGGAATTTCCTTTTTTATGTTACGTTAGCTTCTTGTCACAATTTATTATGTGGTTACCTATTGCCATAGTTTATTATTGTTATATATAGTAAATGTATTGCTGTTAATAATTATTTACAATGTTGTCTTTTTGTTACTATTTACCCTGATTGTTATTGTTATTAATTATTTACACTGCTGGTTCTGTTGTTATTGTTTTGTTACATTGTTTGTTGTTATTGTTATGAATTTATTCACAACTATGTCATTTTCATACTTACTGATTGTTTTTTATTTACACAGGTAGTTGTTGTTATTTTTCTAATATTGTAACTGTTGTAATTTCATCCACATTGTTCACCACCACGACCACAATTTCTTACTCTTAGTACAAAAGGTTGACCTAATTTTGGATAAATTCACCAAAATAGAGTCGACACTTGTTCATTGTGTGAGGTAGGCCTACATCAAGCTTCTCAGGTCTCCTCCACACAGCATGTGGAATTTCCGCTGAAGTCGAAAGAAGACATAAGGCAATTAGAAAAAAAAATGCAGGGCGAGTAATTGCTTTAAAAATGTGTATTTTATTTTCAGATCTTACCCTAGAATAAAAGGTGGACCTAATTTTGGATAAAATCACCAAAATAGAGTCGACACTTGTTCATTTGTGTGAGGTAGGCCTACATCAAGTTCCTCAGGTCTCCTCCACACCGCATGTGGAATTTCCACTGAGGAATAAAGATGAAATAATGCTATTAGAAAAAAAAATTGCAGGGCGAGTAATAGCTTTATCTAAAAATGTGTAGGTTTTTCCATTAGTTTTGTTTTTAATTTAACTTGACATTAATAACTCTTAAACGAACTTTCTGGGAGCAGTGGAACTTGAATTATTATTTTTTTTCAGTTTGAAAAACTTAGATAGTAAGATATTTACAACTAAAAGTGTTTTATGGTCCTCCAGCTTTTAAATTTAATTTCAGCTTTTATTTAAATTTGATCATATGTTTCTAAAAGACAAGTCCTAATCTACCACATCTTGACTTGAAATTTATACTTCTGATTTAGTCTCACATCAGAATTTACTTGTTTTACTATAAAGAAGAACATCGTACATCCACGCTGTTTACAGCAATGTCAGTAAAAAGGAATCATTTAGTGTTCTTGTTGTTATTGTTATGAATTTATTCACAACTATGTCATTTTTATACTTACTGATTGTTATTATTTACACAGGTAGATGTTGTTATTTTTCAAATATTGTAACTGTTGTAATTTCACTTACATTGTTCACCACCACGACCACAATTTCTTACTCTTAGTACAAAAGGTAGACCTAATTATGGATAAAATCACCAAAATAGAGTCGACACTTGTTTATTTGTGTGAGGTAGGCCTACATCAAGTTCCTCAGGTCTCCTCCACACCGCATGTGGAATTTCCACTGAGGAATAAAGATGAAATAATGCAATTAGAAAAAAAAATTGCAGGGCGAGTAATAGCTTTATCTAAAAATGTGTAAGTTTTTTCCATTAGTTTTGTTTTTAATTTAACTTGACATTAATAACTCTTAAACAAATTTTCTGGGAGCAGTGGAACTTGAATTATTTTTTTTTTCAGTTTGAAAAACTTAGATAGTAAGATATTTACAACTAAAAGTTTTTCATGGTCCTCCAGCTTTTAATTTTAATTTTAGCTTTTATTTAAATTTGATCATATTTTTCTAAAAGACAAGTCCTAATCTACCACATCTTGACTTGAAATTTATACTTCTGATTTAGTCTCACATCAGAATTTACTTGTTTTACTATAAAGAAGAACATCGTACATCCACCCTGTTTACAGCAATGTCAGTAAAATGGAAACATTTAGTGTTCTTGTTGTTATTGTTATGAATTTATTCACAACTATGTCATTTTGATACTTACTGATTGTTGTTATTTACACAGGTTGTTATTTTTCAAATATTGTAAATGTTGTAATTTCACCCACATTGTTCACCACCACGACCACAATTTCTTACTCTTAGTACAAAAGGTGGACCAAATTTTGGATAAAATCACCAAAATAGAGTCGACACTTGTTCATTTGTGTGAAGTAGGCCTACATCAAGTTCCTCAGATCTCCTCCACACAGCATGTGGAATTTCCGCTGAAGTCTAAAGAAGACATAAGGTGATTAGAAAAAAAAATTGCAGGGCGAGTAATAGCTTTAAAAATGTGTATTTTATTTTCAGATCTAAATCTAGTATAAAAGGTGGACCTAATTTTGGATAAAATCACCAAAATAGAGTCGACACTTGTTTATTTGTGTGAGGTAGGCCTACATCAAGTTCCTCAGGTCTCCTCCACACCGCATGTGGAATTTCCTTTTTTATGTTACGTTAGCTTCTTGTCACAATTTATTATGTGGTTACCTATTGCCATAGTTTATTATTGTTATATATAGTAAATGTATTGCTGTTAATAATTATTTACAATGTTGTCTTTTTGTTACTATTTACCCTGATTGTTATTGTTATTAATTATTTACACTGCTGGTTCTGTTGTTATTGTTTTGTTACATTGTTTGTTGTTATTGTTATGAATTTATTCACAACTATGTCATTTTCATACTTACTGATTGTTTTTTATTTACACAGGTAGTTGTTGTTATTTTTCAAATATTGTAACTGTTGTAATTTCATCCACATTGTTCACCACCACGACCACAATTTCTTACTCTTAGTACAAAAGGTTGACCTAATTTTGGATAAATTCACCAAAATAGAGTCGACACTTGTTCATTGTGTGAGGTAGGCCTACATCAAGCTTCTCAGGTCTCCTCCACACAGCATGTGGAATTTCCGCTGAAGTCGAAAGAAGACATAAGGCAATTAGAAAAAAAAATGCAGGGCGAGTAATTGCTTTAAAAATGTGTATTTTATTTTCAGATCTTACCCTAGAATAAAAGGTGGACCTAATTTTGGATAAAATCACCAAAATAGAGTCGACACTTGTTCATTTGTGTGAGGTAGGCCTACATCAAGTTCCTCAGGTCTCCTCCACACCGCATGTGGAATTTCCTTTTTTATGTTACGTTAGCTTCTTGTCACAATTTATTATGTGGTTACCTATTGCCATAGTTTATTATTGTTATATATAGTAAATGTATTGCTGTTAATAATTATTTACAATGTTGTCTTTTTGTTACTATTTACCCTGATTGTTATTGTTATTAATTATTTACACTGCTGGTTCTGTTGTTATTGTTTTGTTACATTGTTTGTTGTTATTGTTATGAATTTATTCACAACTATGTCATTTTCATACTTACTGATTGTTTTTTATTTACACAGGTAGTTGTTGTTATTTTTCAAATATTGTAACTGTTGTAATTTCATCCACATTGTTCACCACCACGACCACAATTTCTTACTCTTAGTACAAAAGGTTGACCTAATTTTGGATAAATTCACCAAAATAGAGTCGACACTTGTTCATTGTGTGAGGTAGGCCTACATCAAGCTTCTCAGGTCTCCTCCACACAGCATGTGGAATTTCCGCTGAAGTCGAAAGAAGACATAAGGCAATTAGAAAAAAAAATGCAGGGCGAGTAATTGCTTTAAAAATGTGTATTTTATTTTCAGATCTTACCCTAGAATAAAAGGTGGACCTAATTTTGGATAAAATCACCAAAATAGAGTCGACACTTGTTCATTTGTGTGAGGTAGGCCTACATCAAGTTCCTCAGGTCTCCTCCACACCGCATGTGGAATTTCCACTGAGGAATAAAGATGAAATAATGCTATTAGAAAAAAAAATTGCAGGGCGAGTAATAGCTTTATCTAAAAATGTGTAGGTTTTTTCCATTAGTTTTGTTTTTAATTTAACTTGACATTAATAACTCTTAAACGAACTTTCTGGGAGCAGTGGAACTTGAATTATTAATTTTTTTCAGTTTGAAAAACTTAGATAGTAAGATATTTACAACTAAAAGTTTTTTATGGTCCTCCAGCTTTTAAATTTAATTTCAGCTTTTATTTAAATTTGATCATATGTTTCTAAAAGACAAGTCCTAATCTACCACATCTTGACTTGAAATTTATACTTCTGATTTAGTCTCACATCAGAATTTACTTGTTTTACTATAAAGAAGAACATCGTACATCCACGCTGTTTACAGCAATGTCAGTAAAAAGGAAACATTTAGTGTTCTTGTTGTTATTGTTATGAATTTATTCACAACTATGTCATTTTTATACTTACTGATTGTTATTATTTACACAGGTAGATGTTGTTATTTTTCAAATATTGTAACTGTTGTAATTTCACTTACATTGTTCACCACCACGACCACAATTTCTTACTCTTAGTACAAAAGGTGGACCTAATTTTGGATAAAATCACCAAAATAGAGTCGACACTTGTTTATTTGTGTGAGGTAGGCCTACATCAAGTTCCTCAGGTCTCCTCCACACCGCATGTGGAATTTCCACTGAGGAATAAAGATGAAATAATGCAATTAGAAAAAAAAATTGCAGGGCGAGTAATAGCTTTATCTAAAAATGTGTAAGTTTTTTCCATTAGTTTTGTTTTTAATTTAACTTGACATTAATAACTCTTAAACAAATTTTCTGGGAGCAGTGGAATTTGAATTATTATTTTTTTTTCAGTTTGAAAAACTTAGATAGTAAAATATTTACAACTAAAAGTTTTTCATGGTCCTCCAGCTTTTAATTTTAATTTTAGCTTTTATTTAAATTTGATCATATTTTTCTAAAAGACAAGTCCTAATCTACCACATCTTGACTTGAAATTTATACTTCTGATTTAGTCTCACATCAGAATTTACTTGTTTTACTATAAAGAAGAACATCGTACATCCACCCTGTTTACAGCAATGTCAGTAAAATGGAAACATTTAGTGTTCTTGTTGTTATTGTTATGAATTTATTCACAACTATGTCATTTTGATACTTACTGATTGTTGTTATTTACACAGGTTGTTATTTTTCAAATATTGTAAATGTTGTAATTTCACCCACATTGTTCACCACCACGACCACAATTTCTTACTCTTAGTACAAAAGGTGGACCAAATTTTGGATAAAATCACCAAAATAGAGTCGACACTTGTTCATTTGTGTGAAGTAGGCCTACATCAAGTTCCTCAGATCTCCTCCACACAGCATGTGGAATTTCCGCTGAAGTCTAAAGAAGACATAAGGTGATTAGAAAAAAAAATTGCAGGGCGAGTAATAGCTTTAAAAATGTGTATTTTATTTTCAGATCTAAATCTAGTATAAAAGGTGGACCTAATTTTGGATAAAATCACCAAAATAGAGTCGACACTTGTTTATTTGTGTGAGGTAGGCCTACATCAAGTTCCTCAGGTCTCCTCCACACCGCATGTGGAATTTCCTTTTTTATGTTACGTTAGCTTCTTGTCACAATTTATTATGTGGTTACCTATTGCCATAGTTTATTATTGTTATATATAGTAAATGTATTGCTGTTAATAATTATTTACAATGTTGTCTTTTTGTTACTATTTACCCTGATTGTTATTGTTATTAATTATTTACACTGCTGGTTCTGTTGTTATTGTTTTGTTACATTGTTTGTTGTTATTGTTATGAATTTATTCACAACTATGTCATTTTCATACTTACTGATTGTTTTTTATTTACACAGGTAGTTGTTGTTATTTTTCAAATATTGTAACTGTTGTAATTTCATCCACATTGTTCACCACCACGACCACAATTTCTTACTCTTAGTACAAAAGGTTGACCTAATTTTGGATAAATTCACCAAAATAGAGTCGACACTTGTTCATTGTGTGAGGTAGGCCTACATCAAGCTTCTCAGGTCTCCTCCACACAGCATGTGGAATTTCCGCTGAAGTCGAAAGAAGACATAAGGCAATTAGAAAAAAAAAAAATTGCAGGGCGAGTAATAGCTTTATCTAAAAATGTGTAGGTTTTTTCCATTAGTTTTGTTTTTAATTTAACTTGACATTAATAACTCTTAAACGAACTTTCTGGGAGCAGTGGAACTTGAATTATTAATTTTTTTCAGTTTGAAAAACTTAGATAGTAAGATATTTACAACTAAAAGTTTTTTATGGTCCTCCAGCTTTTAAATTTAATTTCAGCTTTTATTTAAATTTGATCATATGTTTCTAAAAGACAAGTCCTAATCTACCACATCTTGACTTGAAATTTATACTTCTGATTTAGTCTCACATCAGAATTTACTTGTTTTACTATAAAGAAGAACATCGTACATCCACGCTGTTTACAGCAATGTCAGTAAAAAGGAAACATTTAGTGTTCTTGTTGTTATTGTTATGAATTTATTCACAACTATGTCATTTTTATACTTACTGATTGTTATTATTTACACAGGTAGATGTTGTTATTTTTCAAATATTGTAACTGTTGTAATTTCACTTACATTGTTCACCACCACGACCACAATTTCTTACTCTTAGTACAAAAGGTGGACCTAATTTTGGATAAAATCACCAAAATAGAGTCGACACTTGTTTATTTGTGTGAGGTAGGCCTACATCAAGTTCCTCAGGTCTCCTCCACACCGCATGTGGAATTTCCACTGAGGAATAAAGATGAAATAATGCAATTAGAAAAAAAAATTGCAGGGCGAGTAATAGCTTTATCTAAAAATGTGTAAGTTTTTTCCATTAGTTTTGTTTTTAATTTAACTTGACATTAATAACTCTTAAACAAATTTTCTGGGAGCAGTGGAATTTGAATTATTATTTTTTTTTTCAGTTTGAAAAACTTAGATAGTAAGATATTTACAACTAAAAGTTTTTCATGGTCCTCCAGCTTTTAATTTTAATTTTAGCTTTTATTTAAATTTGATCATATTTTTCTAAAAGACAAGTCCTAATCTACCACATCTTGACTTGAAATTTATACTTCTGATTTAGTCTCACATCAGAATTTACTTGTTTTACTATAAAGAAGAACATCGTACATCCACCCTGTTTACAGCAATGTCAGTAAAATGGAAACATTTAGTGTTCTTGTTGTTATTGTTATGAATTTATTCACAACTATGTCATTTTGATACTTACTGATTGTTGTTATTTACACAGGTTGTTATTTTTCAAATATTGTAAATGTTGTAATTTCACCCACATTGTTCACCACCACGACCACAATTTCTTACTCTTAGTACAAAAGGTGGACCAAATTTTGGATAAAATCACCAAAATAGAGTCGACACTTGTTCATTTGTGTGAAGTAGGCCTACATCAAGTTCCTCAGATCTCCTCCACACAGCATGTGGAATTTCCGCTGAAGTCTAAAGAAGACATAAGGTGATTAGAAAAAAAAATTGCAGGGCGAGTAATAGCTTTAAAAATGTGTATTTTATTTTCAGATCTAAATCTAGTATAAAAGGTGGACCTAATTTTGGATAAAATCACCAAAATAGAGTCGACACTTGTTTATTTGTGTGAGGTAGGCCTACATCAAGTTCCTCAGGTCTCCTCCACACAGCATGTGGAATTTCCGCTGAAGTAGAAAGAAGACATAAAGCAATTAGAAAAAAAATTGCAGGGCGAGTTATAGCTTTAAAAATGTGTATTTTATTTTCAGATCTAACCCTAGTATAAAATGTGGACCTAATTTTGGATAAAATCACCAAAATAGAGTCGACACTTGTTCATTTGTGTGAGGTAGGCCTACATCAAGTTCCTCAGGTCTCCTCCACACCGCATGTGGAATTTCCTTTTTTATGTTACGTTAGCTTCTTGTCACAGTTTATTATGTTGTTACCTATTGCCATAGTTTATTATTGTTATATATAGTAAATGTATTGCTGTTAATAATTATTTACAATGTTGTCTTTTTGTTACTATTTACACTGATTGTTATTGTTATTAATTATTTACACTGCTGGTTCTGTTATTGTTTTGTTACATTGTTTGTTGTTATTGTTATGAATTTATTCACAACTATGTCATTTTAATACTTACTGATTGTTATTATTTACACAGAGAGTTGTTGTTATTTTTCAAATATTGTAACTGTTGTAATTTCCCCCACATTGTTCACCACCACGACCACGATTTCTTACTCTTTGTACAAAAAGTGGACCTAATTTTGGATAAAATCACCAAAATAGAGTCGACACTTGTTCATTTGTGTGAGGTAGGCCTACATCAAGTTCCTCAGGTCTCCTCCACACAGCATGTGGAATTTCCGCTGAAGTCTAAAGAAGACATAAGGCAATTAGAAAAAAAATTGCAGGGCGAGTAATAGCTTTAAAAATGTGTATTTTATTTTCAGATCTAACCCTAGTATAAAAGGTGGACCTAATTTTGGATAAAATCACCAAAATAGAGTCGACACTTGTTCATTTGTGTGAGGTAGGCCTACATCAAGTTCCTCAGGTCTCCTCCACACCGCATGTGGAATTTCCACTGAGGAATCAAGATGAAATAATGCTATTAGAAAAGAAAATTGCAGGGCGAGTAATAGCTTTATCTAAAAATGTGTAGGTTTTTTCCATTAGTTTTGTTTTTAATTTAACTTGACATTAATAACTCTTAAACGAATTTTCTGGGAGCAGTGGAACTTGAATTATTAATTTTTTTCAGTTTGAAAAACTTAGATACTAAGATATTTACAACTAAAAGTTTTTTATGGTCCCCCAGCTTTTAAATTTAATTTCAGCTTATATTTAAATTTGATCATATGTTTCTAAAAGACAAGTCCTAATCTACCACATCTTGACTTGAAATTTATACTTCTGATTTAGTCTCACATCAGAATTTACTTGTTTTACTATAAAGAAGAACATCGTACATCCACGCTGTTTACAGCAATGTCAGTAAAAAGGAAACATTTAGTGTTCTTGTTGTTATTGTTATGAATTTATTCACAACTATGTCATTTTTATACTTACTGATTGTTATTATTTACACAGGTAGATGATGTTATTTTTCAAATATTGTAACTGTTGTAATTTCACTTACATTGTTCACCACCACGACCACAATTTCTTACTCTTAGTACAAAAGGTGGACCTAATTTTGGATAAAATCACCAAAATAGAGTCGACACTTGTTTATTTGTGTGAGGTAGGCCTACATCAAGTTCCTCAGGTCTCCTCCACACCGCATGTGGAATTTCCACTGAGGAATAAAGATGAAATAATGCAATTAGAAAAAAAAATTGCAGGGCGAGTAATAGCTTTATCTAAAAATGTGTAAGTTTTTTCCATTAGTTTTGTTTTTAATTTAACTTGACATTAATAACTCTTAAACAAATTTTCTGGGAGCAGTGGAATTTGAATTATTATTTTTTTTTCAGTTTGAAAAACTTAGATAGTAAGATATTTACAACTAAAAGTTTTTCATGGTCCTCCAGCTTTTAATTTTAATTTTAGCTTTTATTTAAATTTGATCATATTTTTCTAAAAGACAAGTCCTAATCTACCACATCTTGACTTGAAATTTATACTTCTGATTTAGTCTCACATCAGAATTTACTTGTTTTACTATAAAGAAGAACATCGTACATCCACCCTGTTTACAGCAATGTCAGTAAAATGGAAACATTTAGTGTTCTTGTTGTTATTGTTATGAATTTATTCACAACTATGTCATTTTGATACTTACTGATTGTTGTTATTTACACAGGTTGTTATTTTTCAAATATTGTAAATGTTGTAATTTCACCCACATTGTTCACCACCACGACCACAATTTCTTACTCTTAGTACAAAAGGTGGACCAAATTTTGGATAAAATCACCAAAATAGAGTCGACACTTGTTCATTTGTGTGAAGTAGGCCTACATCAAGTTCCTCAGATCTCCTCCACACAGCATGTGGAATTTCCGCTGAAGTCTAAAGAAGACATAAGGTGATTAGAAAAAAAAATTGCAGGGCGAGTAATAGCTTTAAAAATGTGTATTTTATTTTCAGATCTAAATCTAGTATAAAAGGTGGACCTAATTTTGGATAAAATCACCAAAATAGAGTCGACACTTGTTTATTTGTGTGAGGTAGGCCTACATCAAGTTCCTCAGGTCTCCTCCACACAGCATGTGGAATTTCCGCTGAAGTAGAAAGAAGACATAAAGCAATTAGAAAAAAAATTGCAGGGCGAGTTATAGCTTTAAAAATGTGTATTTTATTTTCAGATCTAACCCTAGTATAAAATGTGGACCTAATTTTGGATAAAATCACCAAAATAGAGTCGACACTTGTTCATTTGTGTGAGGTAGGCCTACATCAAGTTCCTCAGGTCTCCTCCACACCGCATGTGGAATTTCCTTTTTTATGTCACGTTAGCTTCTTGTCACAGTTTATTATGTTGTTACCTATTGCCATAGTTTATTATTGTTATATATAGTAAATGTATTGCTGTTAATAATTATTTACAATGTTGTCTTTTTGTTACTATTTACACTGATTGTTATTGTTATTAATTATTTACACTGCTGGTTCTGTTATTGTTTTGTTACATTGTTTGTTGTTGTTGTTATGAATTTATTCACAACTATGTCATTTTAATACTTACTGATTGTTGTTATTTACACAGAGAGTTGTTGTTATTTTTCAAATATTGTAACTGTTGTAATTTCCCCCACATTGTTCACCACCACGACCACGATTTCTTACTCTTTGTACAAAAAGTGGACCTAATTTTGGATAAAATCACCAAAATAGAGTCGACACTTGTTCATTTGTGTGAGGTAGGCCTACATCAAGTTCCTCAGGTCTCCTCCACACAGCATGTGGAATTTCCGCTGAAGTCTAAAGAAGACATAAGGCAATTAGAAAAAAAATTGCAGGGCGAGTAATAGCTTTAAAAATGTGTATTTTATTTTCAGATCTAACCCTAGTATAAAAGGTGGACCTAATTTTGGATAAAATCACCAAAATAGAGTCGACACTTGTTCATTTGTGTGAGGTAGGCCTACATCAAGTTCCTCAGGTCTCCTCCACACCGCATGTGGAATTTCCACTGAGGAATCAAGATGAAATAATGCTATTAGAAAAGAAAATTGCAGGGCGAGTAATAGCTTTATCTAAAAATGTGTAGGTTTTTTCCATTAGTTTTGTTTTTAATTTAACTTGACATTAATAACTCTTAAACGAATTTTCTGGGAGCAGTGGAACTTGAATTATTAATTTTTTTCAGTTTGAAAAACTTAGATACTAAGATATTTACAACTAAAAGTTTTTTATGGTCCCCCAGCTTTTAAATTTAATTTCAGCTTATATTTAAATTTGATCATATGTTTCTAAAAGACAAGTCCTAATCTACCACATCTTGACTTGAAATTTATACTTCTGATTTAGTCTCACATCAGAATTTACTTGTTTTACTATAAAGAAGAACATCGTACATCCACGCTGTATACAGCAATGTCAGTAAAAAGGAAACATTTAGTGTTCTTGTTGTTATTGTTATGAATTTATTCACAACTATGTCATTTTTATACTTACTGATTGTTATTATTTACACAGGTAGTTGTTGTTATTTTTCAAATATTGTAATTGTTGTAATTTCACCCACATTGTTCACCACCACGACCACAATTTCTTACTCTTAGTACAAAAGGTGGACCAAATTTTGGATGAAATCACCAAAATAGAGTCGACACTTGTTCATTTGAGTGAGGTAGGCCTACATCAAGTTCCTCAGATCTCCTCCACACAGCATGTGGAATTTCCGCTGAAGTCTAAAGAAGACATAAGGCAATTAGAAAAAAATTGCAGGACGAGTAATAGCTTTAAAAATGTGTATTTTATTTTCAGATCTAACCCTAGTATAAAAGGTGGACCTAATTTTGTATAAAATCGCCAAAATAGAGTCGACTTGTTTATTTGCTGCTCCACACCGCATGTGGAATTTCCACTGAGGAATAAAGATGAAATAATGCTATTAGAAAAAAAATTGCAGGGCGAGTAATAGCTTTATCTAAAAATGTGTAAGTTTTTTCCATTAGTTTTGTTTTTAATTTAACTTGACATTAATAACTCTTAAACAAATTTTCTGGGAGCAGTGGAATTTGAATTATTATTTTTTTTTTCAGTTTGAAAAACTTAGATAGTAAGATATTTACAACTAAAAGTTTTTCATGGTCCTCCAGCTTTTAATTTTAATTTTAGCTTTTATTTAAATTTGATCATATTTTTCTAAAAGACAAGTCCTAATCTACCACATCTTGACTTGAAATTTATACTTCTGATTTAGTCTCACATCAGAATTTACTTGTTTTACTATAAAGAAGAACATTGTACATCCACGCTGTTTACAGCAATGTCAGTAAAATGGAAACATTTAGTGTTCTTGTTGTTATTGTTATGAATTTATTCACAACTATGTCATTTTGATACTTACTGATTGTTGTTATTTACACAGGTAGTTTTTGTTATTTTTCAAAGATTGTAAATGTTAAAATTTCACCCACATCGTTCACCACCACGACCACAATTTCTTACTCTTAGTACAAAAGGTGGACCTAATTTTGGATAAAATCACCAAAATAGAGTCGACACTTGTTTATTTGTGTGAGGTAGGCCTACATCAAGTTCCTCAGGTCTCCTCCACACAGCATGTGGAATTTCCGCTGAAGTAGAAAGAAGACATAAAGCAATTAGAAAAAAAATTGCAGGGCGAGTTATAGCTTTAAAAATGTGTATTTTATTTTCAGATCTAACCCTAGTATAAAATGTGGACCTAATTTTGGATAAAATCACCAAAATAGAGTCGACACTTGTTCATTTGTGTGAGGTAGGCCTACATCAAGTTCCTCAGGTCTCCTCCACACCGCATGTGGAATTTCCACTGAGGAATAAAGATGACATAAGGTGATTAGAAAAAAAAATTGCAGGGCGAGTAATAGCTTTAAAAATGTGTATTTTATTTTCAGATCTAAATCTAGTATAAAAGGTGGACCTAATTTTGGATAAAATCACCAAAATAGAGTCGACACTTGTTTATTTGTGTGAGGTAGGCCTACATCAAGTTCCTCAGGTCTCCTCCACACCGCATGTGGAATTTCCTTTTTTATGTTACGTTAGCTTCTTGTCACAATTTATTATGTGGTTACCTATTGCCATAGTTTATTATTGTTATATATAGTAAATGTATTGCTGTTAATAATTATTTACAATGTTGTCTTTTTGTTACTATTTACCCTGATTGTTATTGTTATTAATTATTTACACTGCTGGTTCTGTTGTTATTGTTTTGTTACATTGTTTGTTGTTATTGTTATGAATTTATTCACAACTATGTCATTTTCATACTTACTGATTGTTTTTTATTTACACAGGTAGTTGTTGTTATTTTTCAAATATTGTAACTGTTGTAATTTCATCCACATTGTTCACCACCACGACCACAATTTCTTACTCTTAGTACAAAAGGTTGACCTAATTTTGGATAAATTCACCAAAATAGAGTCGACACTTGTTCATTGTGTGAGGTAGGCCTACATCAAGCTTCTCAGGTCTCCTCCACACAGCATGTGGAATTTCCGCTGAAGTCGAAAGAAGACATAAGGCAATTAGAAAAAAAAATGCAGGGCGAGTAATTGCTTTAAAAATGTGTATTTTATTTTCAGATCTTACCCTAGAATAAAAGGTGGACCTAATTTTGGATAAAATCACCAAAATAGAGTCGACACTTGTTCATTTGTGTGAGTTAGGCCTACATCAAGTTCCTCAGGTCTCCTCCACACCGCATGTGGAATTTCCACTGAGGAATAAAGATGAAATAATGCTATTAGAAAAAATAATTGCAGGGCGAGTAATAGCTTTATCTAAAAATGTGTAGGTTTTTTCCATTAGTTTTGTTTTTAATTTAACTTGACATTAATAACTCTTAAACGAACTTTCTGGGAGCAGTGGAACTTGAATTATTAATTTTTTTCAGTTTGAAAAACTTAGATAGTAAGATATTTACAACTAAAAGTTTTTTATGGTCCTCCAGCTTTTAAATTTAATTTCAGCTTTTATTTAAATTTGATCATATGTTTCTAAAAGACAAGTCCTAATCTACCACATCTTGACTTGAAATTTATACTTCTGATTTAGTCTCACATCAGAATTTACTTGTTTTACTATAAAGAAGAACATCGTACATCCACGCTGTTTACAGCAATGTCAGTAAAAAGGAAACATTTAGTGTTCTTGTTGTTATTGTTATGAATTTATTCACAACTATGTCATTTTTATACTTACTGATTGTTATTATTTACACAGGTAGATGTTGTTATTTTTCAAATATTGTAACTGTTGTAATTTCACTTACATTGTTCACCACCACGACCACAATTTCTTACTCTTAGTACAAAAGGTGGACCTAATTTTGGATAAAATCACCAAAATAGAGTCGACACTTGTTTATTTGTGTGAGGTAGGCCTACATCAAGTTCCTCAGGTCTCCTCCACACCGCATGTGGAATTTCCACTGAGGAATAAAGATGAAATAATGCAATTAGAAAAAAAAATTGCAGGGCGAGTAATAGCTTTATCTAAAAATGTGTAAGTTTTTTCCATTAGTTTTGTTTTTAATTTAACTTGACATTAATAACTCTTAAACAAATTTTCTGGGAGCAGTGGAATTTGAATTATTATTTTTTTTTTCAGTTTGAAAAACTTAGATAGTAAGATATTTACAACTAAAAGTTTTTCATGGTCCTCCAGCTTTTAATTTTAATTTTAGCTTTTATTTAAATTTGATCATATTTTTCTAAAAGACAAGTCCTAATCTACCACATCTTGACTTGAAATTTATACTTCTGATTTAGTCTCACATCAGAATTTACTTGTTTTACTATAAAGAAGAACATCGTACATCCACCCTGTTTACAGCAATGTCAGTAAAATGGAAACATTTAGTGTTCTTGTTGTTATTGTTATGAATTTATTCACAACTATGTCATTTTGATACTTACTGATTGTTGTTATTTACACAGGTTGTTATTTTTCAAATATTGTAAATGTTGTAATTTCACCCACATTGTTCACCACCACGACCACAATTTCTTACTCTTAGTACAAAAGGTGGACCAAATTTTGGATAAAATCACCAAAATAGAGTCGACACTTGTTCATTTGTGTGAAGTAGGCCTACATCAAGTTCCTCAGATCTCCTCCACACAGCATGTGGAATTTCCGCTGAAGTCTAAAGAAGACATAAGGTGATTAGAAAAAAAAATTGCAGGGCGAGTAATAGCTTTAAAAATGTGTATTTTATTTTCAGATCTAAATCTAGTATAAAAGGTGGACCTAATTTTGGATAAAATCACCAAAATAGAGTCGACACTTGTTTATTTGTGTGAGGTAGGCCTACATCAAGTTCCTCAGGTCTCCTCCACACAGCATGTGGAATTTCCGCTGAAGTAGAAAGAAGACATAAAGCAATTAGAAAAAAAATTGCAGGGCGAGTTATAGCTTTATAAATGTGTATTTTATTTTCAGATCTAACCCTAGTATAAAATGTGGACCTAATTTTGGATAAAATCACCAAAATAGAGTCGACACTTGTTCATTTGTGTGAGGTAGGCCTACATCAAGTTCCTCAGGTCTCCTCCACACCGCATGTGGAATTTCCTTTTTTATGTTACGTTAGCTTCTTGTCACAGTTTATTATGTTGTTACCTATTGCCATAGTTTATTATTGTTATATATAGTAAATGTATTGCTGTTAATAATTATTTACAATGTTGTCTTTTTGTTACTATTTACACTGATTGTTATTGTTATTAATTATTTACACTGCTGGTTCTGTTATTGTTTTGTTACATTGTTTGTTGTTATTGTTATGAATTTATTCACAACTATGTCATTTTAATACTTACTGATTGTTGTTATTTACACAGAGAGTTGTTGTTATTTTTCAAATATTGTAACTGTTGTAATTTCCCCCACATTGTTCACCACCACGACCACGATTTCTTACTCTTTGTACAAAAAGTGGACCTAATTTTGGATAAAATCACCAAAATAGAGTCGACACTTGTTCATTTGTGTGAGGTAGGCCTACATCAAGTTCCTCAGGTCTCCTCCACACAGCATGTGGAATTTCCGCTGAAGTCTAAAGAAGACATAAGGCAATTAGAAAAAAAATTGCAGGGCGAGTAATAGCTTTAAAAATGTGTATTTTATTTTCAGATCTAACCCTAGTATAAAAGGTGGACCTAATTTTGGATAAAATCACCAAAATAGAGTCGACACTTGTTCATTTGTGTGAGGTAGGCCTACATCAAGTTCCTCAGGTCTCCTCCACACCGCATGTGGAATTTCCACTGAGGAATCAAGATGAAATAATGCTATTAGAAAAAAAAATTGCAGGGCGAGTAATAGCTTTATCTAAAAATGTGTAGGTTTTTTCCATTAGTTTTGTTTTTAATTTAACTTGACATTAATAACTCTTAAACGAATTTTCTGGGAGCAGTGGAACTTGAATTATTAATTTTTTTCAGTTTGAAAAACTTAGATACTAAGATATTTACAACTAAAAGTTTTTTATGGTCCCCCAGCTTTTAAATTTAATTTCAGCTTATATTTAAATTTGATCATATGTTTCTAAAAGACAAGTCCTAATCTACCACATCTTGACTTGAAATTTATACTTCTGATTTAGTCTCACATCAGAATTTACTTGTTTTACTATAAAGAAGAACATCGTACATCCACGCTGTTTACAGCAATGTCAGTAAAAAGGAAACATTTAGTGTTCTTGTTGTTATTGTTATAAATTTATTCACAACTATGTCATTTTTATACTTACTGATTGTTATTATTTACACAGGTAGATGATGTTATTTTTCAAATATTGTAACTGTTGTAATTTCACTTACATTGTTCACCACCACGACCACAATTTCTTACTCTTAGTACAAAAGGTGGACCTAATTTTGGATAAAATCACCAAAATAGAGTCGACACTTGTTTATTTGTGTGAGGTAGGCCTACATCAAGTTCCTCAGGTCTCCTCCACACCGCATGTGGAATTTCCACTGAGGAATAAAGATGAAATAATGCAATTAGAAAAAAAAATTGCAGGGCGAGTAATAGCTTTATCTAAAAATGTGTAAGTTTTTTCCATTAGTTTTGTTTTTAATTTAACTTGACATTAATAACTCTTAAACAAATTTTCTGGGAGCAGTGGAATTTGAATTATTATTTTTTTTTTCAGTTTGAAAAACTTAGATAGTAAGATATTTACAACTAAAAGTTTTTCATGGTCCTCCAGCTTTTAATTTTAATTTTAGCTTTTATTTAAATTTGATCATATTTTTCTAAAAGACAAGTCCTAATCTACCACATCTTGACTTGAAATTTATACTTCTGATTTAGTCTCACATCAGAATTTACTTGTTTTACTATAAAGAAGAACATCGTACATCCACCCTGTTTACAGCAATGTCAGTAAAATGGAAACATTTAGTGTTCTTGTTGTTATTGTTATGAATTTATTCACAACTATGTCATTTTGATACTTACTGATTGTTGTTATTTACACAGGTTGTTATTTTTCAAATATTGTAAATGTTGTAATTTCACCCACATTGTTCACCACCACGACCACAATTTCTTACTCTTAGTACAAAAGGTGGACCAAATTTTGGATAAAATCACCAAAATAGAGTCGACACTTGTTCATTTGTGTGAAGTAGGCCTACATCAAGTTCCTCAGATCTCCTCCACACAGCATGTGGAATTTCCGCTGAAGTCTAAAGAAGACATAAGGTGATTAGAAAAAAAAATTGCAGGGCGAGTAATAGCTTTAAAAATGTGTATTTTATTTTCAGATCTAAATCTAGTATAAAAGGTGGACCTAATTTTGGATAAAATCACCAAAATAGAGTCGACACTTGTTTATTTGTGTGAGGTAGGCCTACATCAAGTTCCTCAGGTCTCCTCCACAACGCATGTGGAATTTCCTTTTTTATGTTACGTTAGCTTTTTGTCACAGTTTATTATGTTGTTACCTATTGCCATAGTTTATTATTGTTATATATAGTAAATGTATTGCTGTTAATAATTATTTACAATGTTGTCTTTTTGTTACTATTTACACTGATTGTTATTGTTATTAATTATTTACACTGCTGGTTCTGTTATTGTTTTGTTACATTGTTTGTTGTTATTGTTATGAATTTATTCACAACTATGTCATTTTAATACTTACTGATTGTTGTTATTTACACAGAGAGTTGTTGTTATTTTTCAAATATTGTAACTGTTGTAATTTCCCCCACATTGTTCACCACCACGACCACGATTTCTTACTCTTTGTACAAAAAGTGGACCTAATTTTGGATAAAATCACCAAAATAGAGTCGACACTTGTTCATTTGTGTGAGGTAGGCCTACATCAAGTTCCTCAGGTCTCCTCCACACAGCATGTGGAATTTCCGCTGAAGTCTAAAGAAGACATAAGGCAATTAGAAAAAAAATTGCAGGGCGAGTAATAGCTTTAAAAATGTGTATTTTATTTTCAGATCTAACCCTAGTATAAAAGGTGGACCTAATTTTGGATAAAATCACCAAAATAGAGTCGACACTTGTTCATTTGTGTGAGGTAGGCCTACATCAAGTTCCTCAGGTCTCCTCCACACCGCATGTGGAATTTCCACTGAGGAATCAAGATGAAATAATGCTATTAGAAAAGAAAATTGCAGGGCGAGTAATAGCTTTATCTAAAAATGTGTAGGTTTTTTCCATTAGTTTTGTTTTTAATTTAACTTGACATTAATAACTCTTAAACGAATTTTCTGGGAGCAGTGGAACTTGAATTATTAATTTCTTTCAGTTTGAAAAACTTAGATACTAAGATATTTACAACTAAAAGTTTTTTATGGTCCCCCAGCTTTTAAATTTAATTTCAGCTTATATTTAAATTTGATCATATGTTTCTAAAAGACAAGTCCTAATCTACCACATCTTGACTTGAAATTTATACTTCTGATTTAGTCTCACATCAGAATTTACTTGTTTTACTATAAAGAAGAACATCGTACATCCACGCTGTATACAGCAATGTCAGTAAAAAGGAAACATTTAGTGTTCTTGTTGTTATTGTTATGAATTTATTCACAACTATGTCATTTTTATACTTACTGATTGTTATTATTTACACAGGTAGTTGTTGTTATTTTTCAAATATTGTAATTGTTGTAATTTCACCCACATTGTTCACCGCCACGACCACAATTTCTTACTCTTAGTACAAAAGGTGGACCAAATTTTGGATGAAATCACCAAAATAGAGTCGACACTTGTTCATTTGAGTGAGGTAGGCCTACATCAAGTTCCTCAGATCTCCTCCACACAGCATGTGGAATTTCCGCTGAAGTCTAAAGAAGACATAAGGCAATTAGAAAAAAATTGCAGGACGAGTAATAGCTTTAAAAATGTGTATTTTATTTTCAGATCTAACCCTAGTATAAAAGGTGGACCTAATTTTGTATAAAATCGCCAAAATAGAGTCGACTTGTTTATTTGCTGCTCCACACCGCATGTGGAATTTCCACTGAGGAATAAAGATGAAATAATGCTATTAGAAAAAAAATTGCAGGGCGAGTAATAGCTTTATCTAAAAATGTGTAAGTTTTTTCCATTAGTTTTGTTTTTAATTTAACTTGACATTAATAACTCTTAAACAAATTTTCTGGGAGCAGTGGAACTTGAATTATTATTTTTTTTTTTCAGTTTGAAAAACTTAGATAGTAAGATATTTACAACTAAAAGTTTTTCATGGTCCTCCAGCTTTTAATTTTAATTTTAGCTTTTATTTAAATTTGATCATATTTTTCTAAAAGACAAGTCCTAATCTACCACATCTTGACTTGAAATTTATACTTCTGATTTAGTCTCACATCAGAATTTACTTGTTTTACTATAAAGAAGAACATCGTACATCCACGCTGTTTACAGCAATGTCAGTAAAATGGAAACATTTAGTGTTCTTGTTGTTATTGTTATGAATTTATTCACAACTATGTCATTTTGATACTTACTGATTGTTGTTATTTACACAGGTAGTTTTTGTTATTTTTCAAAGATTGTAAATGTTAAAATTTCACCCACATCGTTCACCACCACGACCACAATTTTTTACTCTTAGTACAAAAGGTGGACCTAATTTTGGATAAAATCACCAAAATAGAGTCGACACTTGTTCATTTGTGTGAGGTAGGCCTACATCAAGTTCCTCAGGTCTCCTCCACACAGCATGTGGAATTTCCGCTGAAGTCTAAAGAAGACATAAGGCAATTAGAAAAAAAATTGCAGGGCGAGTAATAGCTTTAAAAATGTGTATTTTATTTTCAGATCTAACCCTAGTATAAAAGGTGGACCTAATTTTGGATAAAATCACCAAAATAGAGTCGACACTTGTTCATTTGTGTGAGGTAGGCCTACATCAAGTTCCTCAGGTCTCCTCCACACCGCATGTGGAATTTCCACTGAGGAATCAAGATGAAATAATGCTATTAGAAAAGAAAATTGCAGGGCGAGTAATAGCTTTATCTAAAAATGTGTAGGTTTTTTCCATTAGTTTTGTTTTTAATTTAACTTGACATTAATAACTCTTAAACGAATTTTCTGGGAGCAGTGGAACTTGAATTATTAATTTTTTTCAGTTTGAAAAACTTAGATACTAAGATATTTACAACTAAATGTTTTTTATGGTCCTCCAGCTTTTAAATTTAATTTCAGCTTATATTTAAATTTGATCATATGTTTCTAAAAGACAAGTCCTAATCTACCACATCTTGACTTGAAATTTATACTTCTGATTTAGTCTCACATCAGAATTTACTTGTTTTACTATAAAGAAGAACATCGTACATCCACGCTGTATACAGCAATGTCAGTAAAAAGGAAACATTTAGTGTTCTTGTTGTTATTGTTATGAATTTATTCACAACTATGTCATTTTTATACTTACTGATTGTTATTATTTACACAGGTAGTTGTTGTTATTTTTCAAATATTGTAACTGTTGTAATTTCACTTACATTGTTCACCACCACGACCACAATTTCTTACTCTTAGTACAAAAGGTGGACCTAATTTTGGATAAAATCACCAAAATAGAGTCGACACTTGTTTATTTGTGTGAGGTAGGCCTACATCAAGTTCCTCAGGTCTCCTCCACACCGCATGTGGAATTTCCACTGAGGAATAAAGATGAAATAATGCACTTAGAAAAAAAAATTGCAGGGCGAGTAATAGCTTTATCTAAAAATGTGTAAGTTTTTTCCATTAGTTTTGTTTTTAATTTAACTTGACATTAATAACTCTTAAACAAATTTTCTGGGAGCAGTGGAACTTGAATTATTATTTTTTTTTCAGTTTGAAAAACTTAGATAGTAAGATATTTACATCTAAAAGTTTTTCATGGTCCTCCAGCTTTTAATTTTAATTTTAGCTTTTATTTAAATTTGATCATATTTTTCTAAAAGACAAGTCCTAATCTACCACATCTTGACTTGAAATTTATACTTCTGATTTAGTCTCACATCAGAATTTACTTGTTTTACTATAAAGAGGAACATCGTACATCCACCCTGTTTACAGCAATGTCAGTAAAATGGAAACATTTAGTGTTCTTGTTGTTATTGTTATGAATTTATTCACAACTATGTCATTTTGATACTTACTGATTGTTGTTATTTACACAGGTAGTTGTTGTTATTTTTCAAATATTGTAATTGTTGTAATTTCACCCACATTGTTCACCACCACGACCACAATTTCTTACTCTTAGTACAAAAGGTGGACCAAATTTTGGATGAAATCACCAAAATAGAGTCGACACTTGTTCATTTGAGTGAGGTAGGCCTACATCAAGTTCCTCAGATCTCCTCCACACAGCATGTGGAATTTCCGCTGAAGTCTAAAGAAGACATAAGGCAATTAGAAAAAAATTGCAGGACGAGTAATAGCTTTAAAAATGTGTATTTTATTTTCAGATCTAACCCTAGTATAAAAGGTGGACCTAATTTTGGATAAAATCGCCAAAATAGAGTCGACTTGTTTATTTGCTGCTCCACACCGCATGTGGAATTTCCACTGAGGAATAAAGATGAAATAATGCTATTAGAAAAAAAAATTGCAGGGCGAGTAATAGCTTTATCTAAAAATGTGTAAGTTTTTTCCATTAGTTTTGTTTTTAATTTAACTTGACATTAATAACTCTTAAACAAATTTTCTGGGAGCAGTGGAACTTGAATTATTATTTTTTTTTTCAGTTTGAAAAACTTAGATAGTAAGATATTTACAACTAAAAGTTTTTCATGGTCCTCCAGCTTTTAATTTTAATTTTAGCTTTTATTTAAATTTGATCATATTTTTCTAAAAGACAAGTCCTAATCTACCACATCTTGACTTGAAATTTATACTTCTGATTTAGTCTCACATCAGAATTTACTTGTTTTACTATAAAGAAGAACATCGTACATCCACGCTGTTTACAGCAATGTCAGTAAAATGGAAACATTTAGTGTTCTTGTTGTTATTGTTATGAATAAAGATGAAATAATGCAATTAGAAAAAAAAATTGCAGGGCGAGTAATAGCTTTATCTAAAAATGTGTAAGTTTTTTCCATTAGTTTTGTTTTTAATTTAACTTAAAATTAATAACTCTTAAACAAATTTTCTGGGAGCAGTGGAACTTGAATTATTATTTTTTTTTTCAGTTTGAAAAACTTAGATAGTAAGATATTTACATCTAAAAGTTTTTCATGGTCCTCCAGCTTTTAATTTTAATTTTAGCTTTTATTTAAATTTGATCATATTTTTCTAAAAGACAAGTCCTAATCTACCACATCTTGACTTGAAATTTATACTTCTGATTTAGTCTCACATCAGAATTTACTTGTTTTACTATAAAGAAGAACATCGTACATCCACCCTGTTTACAGCAATGTCAGTAAAATGGAAACATTTAGTGTTCTTGTTGTTATTGTTATGAATTTATTCACAACTATGTCATTTTGATACTTACTGATTGTTGTTATTTACACAGGTAGTTGTTGTTATTTTTCAAATATTGTAATTGTTGTAATTTCACCCACATTGTTCACCACCACGACCACAATTTCTTACTCTTAGTACAAAAGGTGGACCAAATTTTGGATGAAATCACCAAAATAGAGTCGACACTTGTTCATTTGAGTGAGGTAGGCCTACATCAAGTTCCTCAGATCTCCTCCACACAGCATGTGGAATTTCCGCTGAAGTCTAAAGAAGACATAAGGCAATTAGAAAAAAAATTGCAGGACGAGTAATAGCTTTAAAAATGTGTATTTTATTTTCAGATCTAACCCTAGTATAAAAGGTGGACCTAATTTTGGATAAAATCGCCAAAATAGAGTCGACTTGTTTATTTGCTGCTCCACACCGCATGTGGAATTTCCACTGAGGAATAAAGATGAAATAATGCTATTAGAAAAAAAAATTGCAGGGCGAGTAATAGCTTTATCTAAAAATGTGTAAGTTTTTTCCATTAGTTTTGTTTTTAATTTAACTTGACATTAATAACTCTTAAACAAATTTTCTGGGAGCAGTGGAACTTGAATTATTATTTTTTTTTCAGTTTGAAAAACTTAGATAGTAAGATATTTACAACTAAAAGTTTTTCATGGTCCTCCAGCTTTTAATTTTAATTTTAGCTTTTATTTAAATTTGATCATATTTTTCTAAAAGACAAGTCCTAATCTACCACATCTTGACTTGAAATTTATACTTCTGATTTAGTCTCACATCAGAATTTACTTGTTTTACTATAAAGAAGAACATCGTACATCCACGCTGTTTACAGCAATGTCAGTAAAATGGAAACATTTAGTGTTCTTGTTGTTATTGTTATGAATAAAGATGAAATAATGCAATTAGAAAAAAAAATTGCAGGGCGAGTAATAGCTTTATCTAAAAATGTGTAAGTTTTTTCCATTAGTTTTGTTTTTAATTTAACTTGACATTAATAACTCTTAAACAAATTTTCTGGGAGCAGTGGAACTTGAATTATTATTTTTTTTTTCAGTTTGAAAAACTTAGATAGTAAGATATTTACATCTAAAAGTTTTTCATGGTCCTCCAGCTTTTAATTTTAATTTTAGCTTTTATTTAAATTTGATCATATTTTTCTAAAAGACAAGTCCTAATCTACCACATCTTGACTTGAAATTTATACTTCTGATTTAGTCTCACATCAGAATTTACTTGTTATACTATAAAGAAGAACATCGTACATCCACCCTGTTTACAGCAATGTCAGTAAAATGGAAACATTTAGTGTTCTTGTTGTTATTGTTATGAATTTATTCACAACTATGTCATTTTGATACTTACTGATTGTTGTTATTTACACAGGTAGTTGTTGTTATTTTTCAAATATTGTAATTGTTGTAATTTCACCCACATTGTTCACCACCACGACCACAATTTCTTACTC
Source organism: Macrosteles quadrilineatus (assembly GCF_028750875.1). Lineage (NCBI taxonomy): Eukaryota > Metazoa > Arthropoda > Insecta > Hemiptera > Cicadellidae > Macrosteles > Macrosteles quadrilineatus. The sequence continues at coordinate 86,668,131 of NW_026542595.1, forward strand.
TTAGTACAAAAGGTGGACCAAATTTTGGATGAAATCACCAAAATAGAGTCGACACTTGTTCATTTGAGTGAGGTAGGCCTACATCAAGTTCTTCAGATCTCCTCCACACAGCATGTGGAATTTCCGCTGAAGTCTAAAGAAGACATAAGGCAATTAGAAAAAAATTGCAGGACGAGTAATAGCTTTAAAAATGTGTATTTTATTTTCAGATCTAACCCTAGTATAAAAGGTGGACCTAATTTTGGATAAAATCGCCAAAATAGAGTCGACTTGTTTATTTGCTGCTCCACACCGCATGTGGAATTTCCACTGAGGAATAAAGATGAAATAATGCTATTAGAAAAAAAAATTGCAGGGCGAGTAATAGCTTTATCTAAAAATGTGTAAGTTTTTTCCATTAGTTTTGTTTTTAATTTAACTTGACATTAATAACTCTTAAACAAATTTTCTGGGAGCAGTGGAACTTGAATTATTATTTTTTTTTTTTCAGTTTGAAAAACTTAGATAGTAAGATATTTACAACTAAAAGTTTTTCATGGTCCTCCAGCTTTTAATTTTAATTTTAGCTTTTATTTAAATTTGATCATATTTTTCTAAAAGACAAGTCCTAATCTACCACATCTTGACTTGAAATTTATACTTCTGATTTAGTCTCACATCAGAATTTACTTGTTTTACTATAAAGAAGAACATCGTACATCCACCCTGTTTACAGCAATGTCAGTAAAATGGAAACATTTAGTGTTCTTGTTGTTATTGTTATGAATTTATTCACAACTATGTCATTTTGATACTTACTGATTGTTGTTATTTACACAGGTTGTTATTTTTCAAATATTGTAAATGTTGTAATTTCACCCACATTGTTCACCACCACGACCACAATTTCTTACTCTTAGTACAAAAGGTGGACCAAATTTTGGATAAAATCACCAAAATAGAGTCGACACTTGTTCATTTGTGTGAAGTAGGCCTACATCAAGTTCCTCAGATCTCCTCCACACAGCATGTGGAATTTCCGCTGAAGTCTAAAGAAGACATAAGGTGATTAGAAAAAAAAATTGCAGGGCGAGTAATAGCTTTAAAAATGTGTATTTTATTTTCAGATCTAAATCTAGTATAAAAGGTGGACCTAATTTTGGATAAAATCACCAAAATAGAGTCGACACTTGTTTATTTGTGTGAGGTAGGCCTACATCAAGTTCCTCAGGTCTCCTCCACACCGCATGTGGAATTTCCTTTTTTATGTTACGTTAGCTTCTTGTCACAATTTATTATGTGGTTACCTATTGCCATAGTTTATTATTGTTATATATAGTAAATGTATTGCTGTTAATAATTATTTACAATGTTGTCTTTTTGTTACTATTTACCCTGATTGTTATTGTTATTAATTATTTACACTGCTGGTTCTGTTGTTATTGTTTTGTTACATTGTTTGTTGTTATTGTTATGAATTTATTCACAACTATGTCATTTTCATACTTACTGATTGTTTTTTATTTACACAGGTAGTTGTTGTTATTTTTCAAATATTGTAATTGTTGTAATTTCACCCACATTGTTCACCACCACGACCACAATTTCTTACTCTTAGTACAAAAGGTGGACCAAATTTTGGATGAAATCACCAAAATAGAGTCGACACTTGTTCATTTGAGTGAGGTAGGCCTACATCAAGTTCCTCAGATCTCCTCCACACAGCATGTGGAATTTCCGCTGAAGTCTAAAGAAGACATAAGGCAATTAGAAAAAAATTGCAGGACGAGTAATAGCTTTAAAAATGTGTATTTTATTTTCAGATCTAACCCTAGTATAAAAGGTGGACCTAATTTTGGATAAAATCGCCAAAATAGAGTCGACTTGTTTATTTGCTGCTCCACACCGCATGTGGAATTTCCACTGAGGAATAAAGATGAAATAATGCTATTAGAAAAAAAAATTGCAGGGCGAGTAATAGCTTTATCTAAAAATGTGTAAGTTTTTTCCATTAGTTTTGTTTTTAATTTAACTTGACATTAATAACTCTTAAACAAATTTTCTGGGAGCAGTGGAACTTGAATTATTATTTTTTTTTTCAGTTTGAAAAACTTAGATAGTAAGATATTTACAACTAAAAGTTTTTCATGGTCCTCCAGCTTTTAATTTTAATTTTAGCTTTTATTTAAATTTGATCATATTTTTCTAAAAGACAAGTCCTAATCTACCACATCTTGACTTGAAATTTATACTTCTGATTTAGTCTCACATCAGAATTTACTTGTTTTACTATAAAGAAGAACATCGTACATCCACGCTGTTTACAGCAATGTCAGTAAAATGGAAACATTTAGTGTTCTTGTTGTTATTGTTATGAATTTATTCACAACTATGTCATTTTGATACTTACTGATTGTTGTTATTTACACAGGTAGTTGTTGTTATTTTTCAAATATTGTAAATGTTAAAATTTCACCCACATCGTTCACCACCACGACCACAATTTCTTACTCTTAGTACAAAAGGTGGACCTAATTTTGGATAAAATCACCAAAATAGAGTCGACACTTGTTCATTTGTGTGAGGTAGGCCTACATCAAGTTCCTCAGGTCTCCTCCACACAACATGTGGAATTTCCGCTGAAGTCTAAAAAAGACATAAGGCAATTAGAAAAAAAATTGCAGGGCGAGTAATAGCTTTAAAAACGTTTATTTTTTTTTTAGATCTAACCCTAGTATAAAATGTGGACCTAATTTTGGATAAAATCACCAAAATAGAGTCGACACTTGTTCATTTGTGTGAGGTCGGCCTACATCAAGTTCCTCAGGTCTCCTCCACACCGCATGTGGAATTTCCTTTTTTATGTTACGTTAGCTTCTTGTCACAGTTTATTATGTTGTTACCTATTGCCATAGTTTATTATTTTTATATATAGTAAATGTATTGCTGTTAATAATTATTTACAATGTTGTCTTTTAGTTACTATTTACACTGATTGTTATTGTTATTAATTATTTACACTGCTGGTTCTGTTATTGTTTTGTTACATTGTTTGTTGTTATTGTTATGAATTTATTCACAACTATGTCATTTTAATACTTACTGATTGTTGTTATTTACACAGGTAGTTGTTGTTATTTTTCAAATATTGTAACTGTTGTAATTTCCCCCACATTGTTCACCACCACGACCACAATTTCTTACTCTTAGTACAAAAGGTGGACCTAATTTTGGATAAAATCACCAAAATAGAGTCGCCACTTGTTCATTTGTTTGAGGTAGGCTACAACAAGTTCCTCAGGTCTCCTCCAAACCGCATGTGGAATTTCCAATGAAGTCTAAAGAAGACATAAAGCAATTAGAAAAAAAATTGCAGGGCGAGTTATAGCTTTAAAAATGTGTATTTTATTTTCAGATCTAACCCTAGTATAAAAGGTGGACCTAATTTTGGATAAAATCACCAAAATAGAGTCGACACTTGTTTATTTGTGTGAGGTAGGCCTACACCAAGTTCCTCAGGTCTCCTCCAAACCGCATGTGGAATTTCCAATGAAGTCTAAAGAAGACATAAGGCAATTAGAAAAAAAAATGCAGGGCGAGTAATTGCTTTAAAAATGTGTATTTTATTTTCAGATCTAACCCTAGAATAAAAGGTGGACCTAATTTTGGATAAAATCACCAAAATAGAGTCGACACTTGTTCATTTGTGTGAGGTAGGCCTACATCAAGTTCCTCAGGTCTCCTCCACACCGCATGTGGAATTTCCACTGAGGAATAAAGATGAAATAATGCTATTAGAAAAAAAAATTGCAGGGCGAGTAATAGCTTTATCTAAAAATGTGTAGGTTTTTTCCATTAGTTTTGTTTTTAATTTAACTTGACATTAATAACTCTTAAACGAACTTTCTGGGAGCAGTGGAACTTGAATTATTAATTTTTTTCAGTTTGAAAAACTTAGATAGTAAGATATTTACAACTAAAAGTTTTTTATGGTCCTCCAGCTTTTAAATTTAATTTCAGCTTTTATTTAAATTTGATCATATGTTTCTAAAAGACAAGTCCTAATCTACCACATCTTGACTTGAAATTTATACTTCTGATTTAGTCTCACATCAGAATTTACTTGTTTTACTATAAAGAAGAACATCGTACATCCACGCTGTTTACAGCAATGTCAGTAAAAAGGAAACATTTAGTGTTCTTGTTGTTATTGTTATGAATTTATTCACAACTATGTCATTTTTATACTTACTGATTGTTATTATTTACACAGGTAGATGTTGTTATTTTTCAAATATTGTAACTGTTGTAATTTCACTTACATTGTTCACCACCACGACCACAATTTCTTACTCTTAGTACAAAAGGTGGACCTAATTTTGGATAAAATCACCAAAATAGAGTCGACACTTGTTTATTTGTGTGAGGTAGGCCTACATCAAGTTCCTCAGGTCTCCTCCACACCGCATGTGGAATTTCCACTGAGGAATAAAGATGAAATAATGCAATTAGAAAAAAAAATTGCAGGGCGAGTAATAGCTTTATCTAAAAATGTGTAAGTTTTTTCCATTAGTTTTGTTTTTAATTTAACTTGACATTAATAACTCTTAAACAAATTTTCTGGGAGCAGTGGAACTTGAATTATTTTTTTTTTTCAGTTTGAAAAACTTAGATAGTAAGATATTTACAACTAAAAGTTTTTCATGGTCCTCCAGCTTTTAATTTTAATTTTAGCTTTTATTTAAATTTGATCATATTTTTCTAAAAGACAAGTCCTAATCTACCACATCTTGACTTGAAATTTATACTTCTGATTTAGTCTCACATCAGAATTTACTTGTTTTACTATAAAGAAGAACATCGTACATCCACGCTGTATACAGCAATGTCAGTAAAAAGGAAACATTTAGTGTTCTTGTTGTTATTGTTATGAATTTATTCACAACTATGTCATTTTTATACTTACTGATTGTTTTTATTTACACAGGTAGTTGTTGTTATTTTTCAAATATTGTAACTGTTGTAATTTCACTTACATTGTTCACCACCACGACCACAATTTCTTACTCTTAGTACAAAAGGTGGACCTAATTTTGGATAAAATCACCAAAATAGAGTCGACACTTGTTTATTTGTGTGAGGTAGGCCTACATCAAGTTCCTCAGGTCTCCTCCACACCGCATGTGGAATTTCCACTGAGGAATAAAGATGAAATAATGCAATTAGAAAAAAATTGCAGGACGAGTAATAGCTTTAAAAATGTGTATTTTATTTTCAGATCTAACCCTAGTATAAAAGGTGGACCTAATTTTGGATAAAATCGCCAAAATAGAGTCGACTTGTTTATTTGCTGCTCCACACCGCATGTGGAATTTCCACTGAGGAATAAAGATGAAATAATGCTATTAGAAAAAAAAATTGCAGGGCGAGTAATAGCTTTATCTAAAAATGTGTAAGTTTTTTCCATTAGTTTTGTTTTTAATTTAACTTGACATTAATAACTCTTAAACAAATTTTCTGGGAGCAGTGGAACTTGAATTATTATTTTTTTTTTCAGTTTGAAAAACTTAGATACTAAGATATTTACAACTAAAAGTTTTTCATGGTCCTCCAGCTTTTAATTTTAATTTTAGCTTTTATTTAAATTTGATCATATTTTTCTAAAAGACAAGTCCTAATCTACCACATCTTGACTTGAAATTTATACTTCTGATTTAGTCTCACATCAGAATTTACTTGTTTTACTATAAAGAAGAACATCGTACATCCACGCTGTTTACAGCAATGTCAGTAAAATGGAAACATTTAGTGTTCTTGTTGTTATTGTTATGAATAAAGATGAAATAATGCAATTAGAAAAAAAAATTGCAGGGCGAGTAATAGCTTTATCTAAAAATGTGTAAGTTTTTTCCATTAGTTTTGTTTTTAATTTAACTTGACATTAATAACTCTTAAACAAATTTTCTGGGAGCAGTGGAACTTGAATTATTATTTTTTTTCAGTTTGAAAAACTTAGATAGTAAGATATTTACATCTAAAAGTTTTTCATGGTCCTCCAGCTTTTAATTTTAATTTTAGCTTTTATTTAAATTTGATCATATTTTTCTAAAAGACAAGTCCTAATCTACCACATCTTGACTTGAAATTTATACTTCTGATTTAGTCTCACATCAGAATTTACTTGTTTTACTATAAAGAAGAACATCGTACATCCACCCTGTTTACAGCAATGTCAGTAAAATGGAAACATTTAGTGTTCTTGTTGTTATTGTTATGAATTTATTCACAACTATGTCATTTTGATACTTACTGATTGTTGTTATTTACACAGGTAGTTGTTGTTATTTTTCAAATATTGTAATTGTTGTAATTTCACCCACATTGTTCACCACCACGACCACAATTTCTTACTCTTAGTACAAAAGGTGGACCAAATTTTGGATGAAATCACCAAAATAGAGTCGACACTTGTTCATTTGAGTGAGGTAGGCCTACATCAAGTTCCTCAGATCTCCTCCACACAGCATGTGGAATTTCCGCTGAAGTCTAAAGAAGACATAAGGCAATTAGAAAAAAATTGCAGGACGAGTAATAGCTTTAAAAATGTGTATTTTATTTTCAGATCTAACCCTAGTATAAAAGGTGGACCTAATTTTGGATAAAATCGCCAAAATAGAGTCGACTTGTTTATTTGCTGCTCCACACCGCATGTGGAATTTCCACTGAGGAATAAAGATGAAATAATGCTATTAGAAAAAAAAATTGCAGGGCGAGTAATAGCTTTATCTAAAAATGTGTAAGTTTTTTCCATTAGTTTTGTTTTTAATTTAACTTGACATTAATAACTCTTAAACAAATTTTCTGGGAGCAGTGGAACTTGAATTATTTTTTTTTTTTTTTCAGTTTGAAAAACTTAGATAGTAAGATATTTACAACTAAAAGTTTTTCATGGTCCTCCAGCTTTTAATTTTAATTTTAGCTTTTATTTAAATTTGATCATATTTTTCTAAAAGACAAGTCCTAATCTACCACATCTTGACTTGAAATTTATACTTCTGATTTAGTCTCACATCAGAATTTACTTGTTTTACTATAAAGAAGAACATCGTACATCCACGCTGTTTACAGCAATGTCAGTAAAATGGAAACATTTAGTGTTCTTGTTGTTATTGTTATGAATTTATTCACAACTATGTCATTTTGATACTTACTGATTGTTGTTATTTACACAGGTAGTTGTTGTTATTTTTCAAATATTGTAAATGTTAAAATTTCACCCACATCGTTCACCACCACGACCACAATTTCTTACTCTTAGTACAAAAGGTGGACCTAATTTTGGACAAAATCACCAAAATAGAGTCGACACTTGTTCATTTGTGTGAGGTAGGCCTACATCAAGTTCCTCAGGTCTCCTCCACACAACATGTGGAATTTCCGCTGAAGTCTAAAAAAGACATAAGGCAATTAGAAAAAAAATTGCAGGGCGAGTAATAGCTTTAAAAACGTTTATTTTTTGTTTAGATCTAACCCTAGTATAAAATGTGGACCTAATTTTGGATAAAATCACCAAAATAGAGTCGACACTTGTTCATTTGTGTGAGGTCGGCCTACATCAAGTTCCTCAGGTCTCCTCCACACCGCATGTGGAATTTCCTTTTTTATGTTACGTTAGCTTCTTGTCACAGTTTATTATGTTGTTACCTATTGCCATAGTTTATTATTTTTATATATAGTAAATGTATTGCTGTTAATAATTATTTACAATGTTGTCTTTTAGTTACTATTTACACTGATTGTTATTGTTATTAATTATTTACACTGCTGGTTCTGTTATTGTTTTGTTACATTGTTTGTTGTTATTGTTATGAATTTATTCACAACTATGTCATTTTAATACTTACTGATTGTTGTTATTTACACAGGTAGTTGTTGTTATTTTTCAAATATTGTAACTGTTGTAATTTCCCCCACATTGTTCACCACCACGACCACAATTTCTTACTCTTAGTACAAAAGGTGGACCTAATTTTGGATAAAATCACCAAAATAGAGTCGCCACTTGTTCATTTGTTTGAGGTAGGCTACAACAAGTTCCTCAGGTCTCCTCCAAACCGCATGTGGAATTTCCAATGAAGTCTAAAGAAGACATAAAGCAATTAGAAAAAAAATTGCAGGGCGAGTTATAGCTTTAAAAATGTGTATTTTATTTTCAGATCTAACCCTAGTATAAAATGTGGACCTAATTTTGGATAAAATCACCAAAATAGAGTCGACACTTGTTCATTTGTGTGAGGTAGGCCTACACCAAGTTCCTCAGGTCTCCTCCACACCGCATGTGGAATTTCCTTTTTTATGTTACGTTAGCTTCTTGTCACAATTTATTATGTTGTTACCTATTGCCATAGTTTTCTATTGTTATATATAGTAAATGTATTGCTGTTAATAATTATTTACAATGTTGTCTTTTAGTTACTATTTACACTGATTGTTATTGTTATTGGACCTAATTTTGGATAAAATCACCAAAATAAAGTCAAAAAAATTGCAGGGCGAGTAATAGCATTAAAAATGTGTATTTTATTTTCAGGGCGAGTAATAAAAATGTGTATTTTATTTTCAGGGCGAGTAATAGCTTTAAAAATGTGTATTTTATTTTCAGATCTAACCCTAGTATAAAAGGTGGACCTAATTTTGGATAAAATCACCAAAATAGAGTCGACACTTGTTTATTTGTGTGAGGTAGGCCTACACCAAGTTCCTCAGGTCTCCTCCACACAGCATGTGGAATTTCCGCTGAAGTCTAAAGAAGACATAAGGCAATTAGAAAAAAAATTGCAGGGCGAGTAATAGCTTTAAAAATGTGTATTTTATTTTCAGATCTAACCCTCGTATAAAAGGTGGACCTAATTTTGGATAAAATCACCAAAATAGAGTCGACACTTGTTCATTTGTGTGAGGTAGGCCTACATCAAGTTCCTCAGGTCTCCTCCACACAGCATGTGGAATTTCCGCTGAAGTCTAAAGAAGACATAAGGCAATTAGAAAAAAAATTGCAGGGCGAGTAATAGCTTTAAAAATGTGTATTTTATTTTCAGATCTAACCCTAGTATAAAAGGTGGACCTAATTTTGGATAAAATAACCAAAATAGAGTCGACACTTGTTCATTTGTGTGAGGTAGGCCTACATCAAGTTCCTCAGGTCTCCTCCACACCGCATGTGGAATTTCCACTGAGGAATCAAGATGAAATAATGCTATTAGAAAAGAAAATTGCAGGGCGAGTAATAGCTTTATCTAAAAATGTGTAGGTTTTTTCCATTAGTTTTGTTTTTAATTTAACTTGACATTAATAACTCTTAAACGAATTTTCTGGGAGCAGTGGAACTTGAATTATTAATTTTTTTCAGTTTGAAAAACTTAGATACTAAGATATTTACAACTAAAAGTTTTTTATGGTCCCCCAGCTTTTAAATTTAATTTCAGCTTATATTTAAATTTGATCATATGTTTCTAAAAGACAAGTCCTAATCTACCACATCTTGACTTGAAATTTATACTTCTGATTTAGTCTCACATCAGAATTTACTTGTTTTACTATAAAGAAGAACATCGTACATCCACGCTGTATACAGCAATGTCAGTAAAAAGGAAACATTTAGTGTTCTTGTTGTTATTGTTATGAATTTATTCACAACTATGTCATTTTTATACTTACTGATTGTTATTATTTACACAGGTAGTTGTTGTTATTTTTCAAATATTGTAATTGTTGTAATTTCACCCACATTGTTCACCACCACGACCACAATTTCTTACTCTTAGTACAAAAGGTGGACCAAATTTTGGATGAAATCACCAAAATAGAGTCGACACTTGTTCATTTGAGTGAGGTAGGCCTACATCAAGTTCCTCAGATCTCCTCCACACAGCATGTGGAATTTCCGCTGAAGTCTAAAGAAGACATAAGGCAATTAGAAAAAAATTGCAGGACGAGTAATAGCTTTAAAAATGTGTATTTTATTTTCAGATCTAACCCTAGTATAAAAGGTGGACCTAATTTTGTATAAAATCGCCAAAATAGAGTCGACTTGTTTATTTGCTGCTCCACACCGCATGTGGAATTTCCACTGAGGAATAAAGATGAAATAATGCTATTAGAAAAAAAATTGCAGGGCGAGTAATAGCTTTATCTAAAAATGTGTAAGTTTTTTCCATTAGTTTTGTTTTTAATTTAACTTGACATTAATAACTCTTAAACAAATTTTCTGGGAGCAGTGGAACTTGAATTATTATTTTTTTTTTTTTCAGTTTGAAAAACTTAGATAGTAAGATATTTACAACTAAAAGTTTTTCATGGTCCTCCAGCTTTTAATTTTAATTTTAGCTTTTATTTAAATTTGATCATATTTTTCTAAAAGACAAGTCCTAATCTACCACATCTTGACTTGAAATTTATACTTCTGATTTAGTCTCACATCAGAATTTACTTGTTTTACTATAAAGAAGAACATCGTACATCCACGCTGTTTACAGCAATGTCAGTAAAATGGAAACATTTAGTGTTCTTGTTGTTATTGTTATGAATTTATTCACAACTATGTCATTTTGATACTTACTGATTGTTGTTATTTACACAGGTAGTTTTTGTTATTTTTCAAAGATTGTAAATGTTAAAATTTCACCCACATCGTTCACCACCACGACCACAATTTCTTACTCTTAGTACAAAAGGTGGACCTAATTTTGGATAAAATCACCAAAATAGAGTCGACACTTGTTCATTTGTGTGAGGTAGGCCTACATCAAGTTCCTCAGGTCTCCTCCACACAGCATGTGGAATTTCCGCTGAAGTCTAAAAAAGACATAAGGCAATTAGAAAAAAAATTGCAGGGCGAGTAATAGCTTTAAAAACGTTTATTTTTTTTTAGATCTAACCCTAGTATAAAATGTGGACCTAATTTTGGATAAAATCACCAAAATAGAGTCGACACTTGTTCATTTGTGTGAGGTCGGCCTACATCAAGTTCCTCAGGTCTCCTCCACACCGCATGTGGAATTTCCTTTTTTATGTTACGTTAGCTTCTTGTCACAGTTTATTATGTTGTTACCTATTGCCATAGTTTATTATTTTTATATATAGTAAATGTATTGCTGTTAATAATTATTTACAATGTTGTCTTTTAGTTACTATTTACACTGATTGTTATTGTTATTAATTATTTACACTGCTGGTTCTGTTATTGTTTTGTTACATTGTTTGTTGTTCACCACCACGACCACAATTTCTTACTCTTAGTACAAAAGGTGGACCTAATTTTGGATAAAATCACCAAAATAGAGTCGACACTTGTTCATTTGTGTGAGGTAGGCCTACATCAAGTTCCTCAGGTCTCCTCCACACAGCATGTGGAATTTCCGCTGAAGTCTAAAAAAGACATAAGGCAATTAGAAAAAAAATTGCAGGGCGAGTAATAGCTTTAAAAACGTTTATTTTTTTTTTTAGATCTAACCCTAGTATAAAATGTGGACCTAATTTTGGATAAAATCACCAAAATAGAGTCGACACTTGTTCATTTGTGTGAGGTCGGCCTACATCAAGTTCCTCAGGTCTCCTCCACACCGCATGTGGAATTTCCTTTTTTATGTTACGTTAGCTTCTTGTCACAGTTTATTATGTTGTTACCTATTGCCATAGTTTATTATTTTTATATATAGTAAATGTATTGCTGTTAATAATTATTTACAATGTTGTCTTTTAGTTACTATTTACACTGATTGTTATTGTTATTAATTATTTACACTGCTGGTTCTGTTATTGTTTTGTTACATTGTTTGTTGTTATTGTTATGAATTTATTCACAACTATGTCATTTTAATACTTACTGATTGTTGTTATTTACACAGGTAGTTGTTGTTATTTTTCAAATATTGTAACTGTTGTAATTTCCCCCACATTGTTCACCACCACGACCACAATTTCTTACTCTTAGTACAAAAGGTGGACCTAATTTTGGATAAAATCACCAAAATAGAGTCGCCACTTGTTCATTTGTTTGAGGTAGGCTACAACAAGTTCCTCAGGTCTCCTCCAAACCGCATGTGGAATTTCCAATGAAGTCTAAAGAAGACATAAAGCAATTAGAAAAAAAATTGCAGGGCGAGTTATAGCTTTAAAAATGTGTATTTTATTTTCAGATCTAACCCTAGTATAAAATGTGGACCTAATTTTGGATAAAATCACCAAAATAGAGTCGACACTTGTTCATTTGTGTGAGGTAGGCCTACATCAAGTTCCTCAGGTCTCCTCCACACAGCATGTGGAATTTCCGCTGAAGTCTAAAGAAGACATAAGGCAATTAGAAAAAAAATTGCAGGGCGAGTAATAGCTTTAAAAATGTGTATTTTATTTTCAGATCTAACCCTAGTATAAAAGGTGGACCTAATTTTGGATAAAATCACCAAAATAGAGTCGACACTTGTTCATTTGTGTGAGGTAGGCCTACATCAAGTTCCTCAGGTCTCCTCCACACCGCATGTGGAATTTCCACTGAGGAATCAAGATGAAATAATGCTATTAGAAAAGAAAATTGCAGGGCGAGTAATAGCTTTATCTAAAAATGTGTAGGTTTTTTCCATTAGTTTTGTTTTTAATTTAACTTGACATTAATAACTCTTAAACGAATTTTCTGGGAGCAGTGGAACTTGAATTATTAATTTTTTTCAGTTTGAAAAACTTAGATACTAAGATATTTACAACTAAAAGTTTTTTATGGTCCCCCAGCTTTTAAATTTAATTTCAGCTTATATTTAAATTTGATCATATGTTTCTAAAAGACAAGTCCTAATCTACCACATCTTGACTTGAAATTTATACTTCTGATTTAGTCTCACATCAGAATTTACTTGTTTTACTATAAAGAAGAACATCGTACATCCACGCTGTATACAGCAATGTCAGTAAAAAGGAAACATTTAGTGTTCTTGTTGTTATTGTTATGAATTTATTCACAACTATGTCATTTTTATACTTACTGATTGTTATTATTTACACAGGTAGTTGTTGTTATTTTTCAAATATTGTAATTGTTGTAATTTCACCCACATTGTTCACCACCACGACCACAATTTCTTACTCTTAGTACAAAAGGTGGACCAAATTTTGGATGAAATCACCAAAATAGAGTCGACACTTGTTCATTTGAGTGAGGTAGGCCTACATCAAGTTCCTCAGATCTCCTCCACACAGCATGTGGAATTTCCGCTGAAGTCTAAAGAAGACATAAGGCAATTAGAAAAAAATTGCAGGACGAGTAATAGCTTTAAAAATGTGTATTTTATTTTCAGATCTAACCCTAGTATAAAAGGTGGACCTAATTTTGTATAAAATCGCCAAAATAGAGTCGACTTGTTTATTTGCTGCTCCACACCGCATGTGGAATTTCCACTGAGGAATAAAGATGAAATAATGCTATTAGAAAAAAAATTGCAGGGCGAGTAATAGCTTTATCTAAAAATGTGTAAGTTTTTTCCATTAGTTTTGTTTTTAATTTAACTTGACATTAATAACTCTTAAACAAATTTTCTGGGAGCAGTGGAACTTGAATTATTATTTTTTTTTTTCAGTTTGAAAAACTTAGATAGTAAGATATTTACAACTAAAAGTTTTTCATGGTCCTCCAGCTTTTAATTTTAATTTTAGCTTTTATTTAAATTTGATCATATTTTTCTAAAAGACAAGTCCTAATCTACCACATCTTGACTTGAAATTTATACTTCTGATTTAGTCTCACATCAGAATTTACTTGTTTTACTATAAAGAAGAACATCGTACATCCACCCTGTTTACAGCAATGTCAGTAAAATGGAAACATTTAGTGTTCTTGTTGTTATTGTTATGAATTTATTCACAACTATGTCATTTTGATACTTACTGATTGTTGTTATTTACACAGGTAGTTGTTGTTATTTTTCAAATATTGTAAATGTTGTAATTTCACTCACATTGTTCACCACCACGACCACAATTTCTTACTCTTAGTACAAAAGGTGGACCTAATTTTGGATAAAATCACCAAAATAGAGTCGACACTTGTTCATTTGTGTGAGGTAGGCCTACATCAAGTTCCTCAGATCTCCTCCACACAGCATGTGGAATTTCCGCTGAAGTCTAAAGAAGACATAAGGCAATTAGAAAAAAAAAGCAGGGCGAGTAATAGCTTTAAAAATGTGTATTTTATTTTCAGATCTAACCCTAGTATAAAAGGTGGACCTAATTTTGGATAAAATCACCAAAATAGAGTCGACACTTGTTTATTTGTGTGAGGTAGGCCTACATCAAGTTCCTCAGGTCTCCTCCACACAGCAAGTGGAATTTCCGCTGAAGTAGAAAAAAGACATAAGGCAATTAGAAAAAAAAATGCAGGGCGAGTAATAGCTTTAAAAATGTGTATTTTATTTTCATATCCAACCCTAGTATAAAATGTGGACCTAATTTTGGATAAAATCACCAAAATAGAGTCGACACTTGTTCATTTGTGTGAGGTAGGCCTACATCAAGTTCCTCAGGTCTCCTCCACACCGCATGTGGAATTTCCTTTTTTATGTTACGTTAGCTTCTTGTCACAATTTATTATGTTGTTACCTATTGCCATAGTTTATTATTGTTATATATAGTAAATGTATTGCTGTTAATAATTATTTACAATGTTGTCTTTTAGTTACTATTTACACTGATTGTTATTGTTATTAATTATTTACACTGCTGGTTCTGTTGTTATTGTTTTGTTACATTGTTTGTTGTTATTGTTATGGATGTATTCACAACTATGTCATTTTCATACTTACTGATTGTTGTTATTTACACAGGTAGTTGTTGTTATTTTTCAAATATTGTAACTGTTTTAATTTCCCCCACATTGTTCACCACCACGACCACAATTTCTTACTCTTTGTACAAAAGGTGGACCTAATTTTGAAAAAAATCACCAAAATAGAGTCGACACTTGTTCATTTGTGTGAGGTAGGCCTACATCAAGTTCCTCAGGTCTCCTCCACTCATCATGTGGAATTTCCGCTGAAGTCGAAAGAAGACATAAGGCAATTAGAAAAAAAAATTGCAGGGCGAGTAACTTAATTGTTTTAAAAATGTGTTTTTTATTTTCAGATCTAACCCTAGTATAAAAGGTGGACCTAATTTTGGATAAAATCACCAAAATAGAGTCGACTCTTGTTTATTTGTGTGAGGTAGGCCTACATCAAGTTCCTCAGGTCTCCTCCACACCGCATGTGGAATTTCCACTGAGGAATAAAGATGAAATAATGCTATTAGAAAAAAAATTGCACGGCGAGTAATAGCTTTAAAAATGTGTATTTTATTTTCAGATCTAAATCTAGTATAAAAGGTGGACCTAATTTTGGATAAAATCACCAAAATAGAGTCGACACTTGTTTATTTGTGTGAGGTAGGCCTACATCAAGTTCCTCAGGTCTCCTCCACACAGCATGTGGAATTTCCGCTGAAGTAGAAAGAAGACATAAAGCAATTAGAAAAAAAATTGCAGGGCGAGTTATAGCTTTAAAAATTTGTATTTTATTTTCAGATCTAACCCTAGTATAAAATGTGGACCTAATTTTGGATAAAATCACCAAAATAGAGTCGACACTTGTTCATTTGTGTGAGGTAGGCCTACATCAAGTTCCTCAGGTCTCCTCCACACCGCATGTGGAATTTCCTTTTTTATGTTACGTTAGCTTCTTGTCACAGTTTATTATGTTGTTACCTATTGCCATAGTTTATTATTGTTATATATAGTAAATGTATTGCTGTTAATAATTATTTACAATGTTGTCTTTTTGTTACTATTTACACTGATTGTTATTGTTATTAATTATTTACACTGCTGGTTCTGTTATTGTTTTGTTACATTGTTTGTTGTTATTGTTATGAATTTATTCACAACTATGTCATTTTAATACTTACTGATTGTTGTTATTTACACAGAGAGTTGTTGTTATTTTTCAAATATTGTAACTGTTGTAATTTCCCCCACATTGTTCACCACCACGACCACAATTTCTTACTCTTTGTACAAAAAGTGGACCTAATTTTGGATAAAATCACCAAAATAGAGTCGACACTTGTTCATTTGTGTGAGGTAGGCCTACATCAAGTTCCTCAGGTCTCCTCCACACAGCATGTGGAATTTCCGCTGAAGTCTAAAGAAGACATAAGGCAATTAGAAAAAAAAATTGCAGGGCGAGTAATAGCTTTAAAAATGTGTATTTTATTTTCAGATCTAACCCTAGTATAAAAGGTGGACCTAATTTTGGATAAAATCACCAAAATAGAGTCGACACTTGTTTATTTGTGTGAGGTAGGCCTACACCAAGTTCCTCAGGTCTCCTCCACACCGCATGTGGAATTTCCTTTTTTATGTTACGTTAGCTTCTTGTCACAATTTATTATGTTGTTACCTATTGCCATAGTTTTCTATTGTTATATATAGTAAATGTATTGCTGTTAATAATTATTTACAATGTTGTCTTTTAGTTACTATTTACACTGATTGTTATTGTTATTGGACCTAATTTTGGATAAAATCACCAAAATAGAGTCAAAAAAATTGCAGGGCGAGTAATAGCATTAAAAATGTGTATTTTATTTTCAGGGCGAGTAATAAAAATGTGTATTTTATTTTCAGGGCGAGTAATAGCTTTAAAAATGTGTATTTTATTTTCAGATCTAACCCTAGTATAAAAGGTGGACCTAATTTTGGATAAAATCACCAAAATAGAGTCGACACTTGTTTATTTGTGTGAGGTAGGCCTACACCAAGTTCCTCAGGTCTCCTCCACACCGCATGTGGAATTTCCTTTTTTATGTTACGTTAGCTTCTTGTCACAATTTATTATGTTGTTACCTATTGCCATAGTTTTCTATTGTTATATATAGTAAATGTATTGCTGTTAATAATTATTTACAATGTTGTCTTTTAGTTACTATTTACACTGATTGTTATTGTTATTGGACCTAATTTTGGATAAAATCGCCAAAATAGAGTCGACACTTGTTTATTTGTGTGAGGTAGGCCTACATCAAGTTCCTCAGGTCTCCTCCACACCGCATGTGGAATTTCCACTGAGGAATAAAGATGAAATAATGCTATTAGAAAAGAAAATTGCAGGGCGAGTAATAGCTTTATCTAAAAATGTGTAGGTTTTTTCCATTAGTTTTGTTTTTAATTTAACTTGACATTAATAACTCTTAAACGAATTTTCTGGGAGCAGTGGAACTTGAATTATTAATTTTTTTCAGTTTGAAAAACTTAGATAGTAAGATATTTACAACTAAAAGTTTTTTATGGTCCTCCAGCTTTTAAATTTAATTTCAGCTTATATTTAAATTTGATCATATGTTTCTAAAAGACAAGTCCTAATCTACCACATCTTGACTTAAAAATTTATACTTCTGATTTAGTCTCACATCAGAATTTACTTGTTTTACTATAAAGAAGAACATCGTACATCCACCCTGTTTACAGCAATGTCAGTAAAATGGAAACATTTAGTGTTCTTGTTGTTATTGTTATGAATTTATTCACAACTATGTCATTTTGATACTTACTGATTGTTGTTATTTACACAGGTAGTTGTTGTTATTTTTCAAATATTGTAAATGTTGTAATTTCACTCACATTGTTCACCACCACGACCACAATTTCTTACTCTTAGTACAAAAGGTGGACCAAATTTTGGATAAAATCACCAAAATAGAGTCGACACTTGTTCATTTGTGTGAGGTAGGCCTACATCAAGTTCCTCAGATCTCCTCCACACAGCATGTGGAATTTCCGCTGAAGTCTAAAGAAGACATAAGGCAATTAGAAAAAAAAAGCAGGGCGAGTAATAGCTTTAAAAATGTGTATTTTATTTTCAGATCTAACCCTAGTATAAAAGGTGGACCTAATTTTGGATAAAATCACCAAAATAGAGTCGACACTTGTTTATTTGTGTGAGGTAGGCCTACATCAAGTTCCTCAGGTCTCCTCCACACAGCAAGTGGAATTTCCGCTGAAGTAGAAAAAAGACATAAGGCAATTAGAAAAAAAAAATGCAGGGCGAGTAATAGCTTTAAAAATGTGTATTTTATTTTCATATCCAACCCTAGTATAAAATGTGGACCTAATTTTGGATAAAATCACCAAAATAGAGTCGACACTTGTTCATTTGTGTGAGGTAGGCCTACATCAAGTTCCTCAGGTCTCCTCCACACCGCATGTGGAATTTCCTTTTTTATGTTACGTTAGCTTCTTGTCACAATTTATTATGTTGTTACCTATTGCCATAGTTTATTATTGTTATATATAGTAAATGTATTGCTGTTAATAATTATTTACAATGTTGTCTTTTAGTTACTATTTACACTGATTGTTATTGTTATTAATTATTTACACTGCTGGTTCTGTTGTTATTGTTTTGTTACATTGTTTGTTGTTATTGTTATGGATGTATTCACAACTATGTCATTTTCATACTTACTGATTGTTGTTATTTACACAGGTAGTTGTTGTTATTTTTCAAATATTGTAACTGTTTTAATTTCCCCCACATTGTTCACCACCACGACCACAATTTCTTACTCTTTGTACAAAAGGTGGACCTAATTTTGAAAAAAATCACCAAAATAGAGTCGACACTTGTTTATTTGTGTGAGGTAGGCCTACATCAAGTTCCTCAGGTCTCCTCCACTCATCATGTGGAATTTCCGCTGAAGTCGAAAGAAGACATAAGGCAATTAGAAAAAAAAATTGCAGGGCGAGTAACTTAATTGTTTTAAAAATGTGTTTTTTTTTTCAGATCTAACCCTAGTATAAAAGGTGGACCTAATTTTGGATAAAATCACCAAAATAGAGTCGACTCTTGTTTATTTGTGTGAGGTAGGCCTACATCAAGTTCCTCATGTCTCCTCCACACCGCATGTGGAATTTTCACTGAGGAATAAAGATGAAATAATGCTATTAGAAAAAAAATTGCAGGGCGAGTAATAGCTTTAAAAATGTGTATTTTATTTTCAGATCTAAATCTAGTATAAAAGGTGGACCTAATTTTGGATAAAATCACCAAAATAGAGTCGACACTTGTTTATTTGTGTGAGGTAGGCCTACATCAAGTTCCTCAGGTCTCCTCCACACAGCATGTGGAATTTCCGCTGAAGTAGAAAGAAGACATAAAGCAATTAGAAAAAAAATTGCAGGGCGAGTTATAGCTTTAAAAATTTGTATTTTATTTTCAGATCTAACCCTAGTATAAAATGTGGACCTAATTTTGGATAAAATCACCAAAATAGAGTCGACACTTGTTCATTTGTGTGAGGTAGGCCTACATCAAGTTCCTCAGGTCTCCTCCACACCGCATGTGGAATTTCCTTTTTTATGTTACGTTAGCTTCTTGTCACAGTTTATTATGTTGTTACCTATTGCCATAGTTTATTATTGTTATATATAGTAAATGTATTGCTGTTAATAATTATTTACAATGTTGTCTTTTTGTTACTATTTACACTGATTGTTATTGTTATCAATTATTTACACTGCTGGTTCTGTTATTGTTTTGTTACATTGTTTGTTGTTATTGTTATGAATTTATTCACAACTATGTCATTTTAATACTTACTGATTGTTGTTATTTACACAGAGAGTTGTTGTTATTTTTCAAATATTGTAACTGTTGTAATTTCCCCCACATTGTTCACCACCACGACCACAATTTCTTACTCTTTGTACAAAAAGTGGACCTAATTTTGGATAAAATCACCAAAATAGAGTCGACACTTGTTCATTTGTGTGAGGTAGGCCTACATCAAGTTCCTCAGGTCTCCTCCACACAGCATGTGGAATTTCCGCTGAAGTCTAAAGAAGACATAAGGCAATTAGAAAAAAAAATTGCAGGGCGAGTTATAGCTTTAAAAATTTGTATTTTATTTTCAGATCTAACCCTAGTATAAAATGTGGACCTAATTTTGGATAAAATCGCCAAAATAGAGTCGACACTTGTTCATTTGTGTGAGGTAGGCCTACATCAAGTTCCTCAGGTCTCCTCCACACCGCATGTGGAATTTCCTTTTTTATGTTACGTTAGCTTCTTGTCACAGTTTATAATGTTGTTACCTATTGCCATAGTTTATTATTGTTATATATAGTAAATGTATTGCTGTTAATAATTATTTACAATGTTGTCTTTTTGTTACTATTTACACTGATTGTTATTGTTATTAATTATTTACACTGCTGGTTCTGTTATTGTTTTGTTACATTGTTTGTTGTTATTGTTATGAATTTATTCACAACTATGTCATTTTAATACTTACTGATTGTTGTTATTTACACAGAGAGTTGTTGTTATTTTTCAAATATTGTAACTGTTGTAATTTCCCCCACATTGTTCACCACCACGACCACAATTTCTTACTCTTTGTACAAAAAGTGGACCTAATTTTGGATAAAATCACCAAAATAGAGTCGACACTTGTTCATTTGTGTGAGGTAGGCCTACATCAAGTTCCTCAGGTCTCCTCCACACAGCATGTGGAATTTCCGCTGAAGTCTAAAGAAGACATAAGGCAATTAGAAAAAAAAATTGCAGGGCGAGTAATAGCTTTAAAAATGTGTATTTTATTTTCAGATCTAACCCTAGTATAAAAGGTGGACCTAATTTTGGATAAAATCACCAAAATAGAGTCGACACTTGTTTATTTGTGTGAGGTAGGCCTACACCAAGTTCCTCAGGTCTCCTCCACACCGCATGTGGAATTTCCTTTTTTATGTTACGTTAGCTTCTTGTCACAATTTATTATGTTGTTACCTATTGCCATAGTTTTCTATTGTTATATATAGTAAATGTATTGCTGTTAATAATTATTTACAATGTTGCCTTTTAGTTACTATTTACACTGATTGTTATTGTTATTGGACCTAATTTTGGATAAAATCACCAAAATAGAGTCGACACTTGTTTATTTGTGTGAGGTAGGCCTACATCAAGTTCCTCAGGTCTCCTCCACACAGCATGTGGAATTTCCGCTGAAGTAGAAAGAAGACATAAGGCAATTAGAAAAAAAAATTGCAGGGCGAGTAATAGCTTTAAAAATGTGTATTTTATTTTCAGGGCGAGTAATAGCTTTAAAAATGTGTATTTTATTTTCAGATCTAACCCTAGTATAAAAGGTGGACCTAATTTTGGATAAAATCACCAAAATAGAGTCGACACTTGTTTATTTGTGTGAGGTAGGCCTACACCAAGTTCCTCAGGTCTCCTCCACACCGCATGTGGAATTTCCTTTTTTATGTTACGTTAGCTTCTTGTCACAATTTATTATGTTGTTACCTATTGCCATAGTTTTCTATTGTTATATATAGTAAATGTATTGCTGTTAATAATTATTTACAATGTTGTCTTTTAGTTACTATTTACACTGATTGTTATTGTTATTGGACCTAATTTTGGATAAAATCACCAAAATAGAGTCGACACTTGTTTATTTGTGTGAGGTAGGCCTACATCAAGTTCCTCAGGTCTCCTCCACACAGCATGTGGAATTTCCGCTGAAGTAGAAAGAAGACATAAGGCAATTAGAAAAAAAATTGCAGGGCGAGTAATAGCTTTAAAAATGTGTATTTTATTTTCAGATCTAACCCTAGAATAAAAGGTGGACCTAATTTTGGATAAAATCACCAAAATAGAGTCGACACTTGTTCATTTGTGTGAGGTAGGCCTACATCAAGTTCCTCAGGTCTCCTCCACACCGCATGTGGAATTTCCACTGAGGAATAAAGATGAAATAATGCTATTAGAAAAGAAAATTGCAGGGCGAGTAATAGCTTTATCTAAAAATGTGTAGGTTTTTTCCATTAGTTTTGTTTTTAATTTAACTTGACATTAATAACTCTTAAACGAATTTTCTGGGAGCAGTGGAACTTGAATTATTAATTTTTTTCAGTTTGAAAAACTTAGATAGTAAGATATTTACAACTAAAAGTTTTTTATGGTCCTCCAGAAAAGAAAATTGCAGGGCGAGTAATAGCTTTATCTAAAAATGTGTAGGTTTTTTCCATTAGTTTTGTTTTTAATTTAACTTGACATTAATAACTCTTAAACGAATTTTCTGGGAGCAGTGGAACTTGAATTATTAATTTTTTTCAGTTTGAAAAACTTAGATAGTAAGATATTTACAACTAAAAGTTTTTTATGGTCCTCCAGCTTTTAAATTTAATTTCAGCTTATATTTAAATTTGATCATATGTTTCTAAAAGACAAGTCCTAATCTACCACATCTTGACTAAAATTTATACTTCTGATTTAGTCTCACATCAGAATTTACTTGTTTTACTATAAAGAAGAACATCGTACATCCACGCTGTTTACAGCAATGTCAGTAAAAAGGAAACATTTAGTGTTCTTGTTGTTATTGTTATGAATTTATTCACAACTATGTCATTTTTATACTTACTGATTGTTATTATTTACACAGGTAGATGTTGTTATTTTTCAAATATTGTAACTGTTGTAATTTCACTTACATTGTTCACCACCACGACCACAATTTCTTACTCTTAGTACAAAAGGTGGACCTAATTTTGGATAAAATCACCAAAATAGAGTCGACACTTGTTTATTTGTGTGAGGTAGGCCTACATCAAGTTCCTCAGGTCTCCTCCACACCGAATGTGGAATTTCCACTGAGGAATAAAGATGAAATAATGCTATTAGAAAAGAAAATTGCAGGGCGAGTAATAGCTTTATCTAAAAATGTGTAGGTTTTTTCCATTAGTTTTGTTTTTAATTTAACTTGACATTAATAACTCTTAAACGAATTTTCTGGGAGCAGTGGAACTTGAATTATTATTTTTTTTTTCAGTTTGAAAAACTTAGATAGTAAGATATTTACAACTAAAAGTTTTTCATGGTCCTCCAGCTTTTAATTTTAATTTTAGCTTTTATTTAAATTTGATCATATTTTTCTAAAAGACAAGTCCTAATCTACCACATCTTGACTTGAAATTTATACTTCTGATTTAGTCTCACATCAGAATTTACTTGTTTTACTATAAAGAAGAACATCGTACATCCACCCTGTTTACAGCAATGTCAGTAAAATGGAAACATTTAGTGTTCTTGTTGTTATTGTTATGAATTTATTCACAACTATGTCATTTTGATACTTACTGATTGTTGTTATTTACACAGGTTGTTATTTTTCAAGTATTGTAAATGTTGTAATTTCACCCACATTGTTCACCACCACGACCACAATTTCTTACTCTTAGTACAAAAGGTGGACCAAATTTTGGATAAAATCACCAAAATAGAGTCGACACTTGTTCATTTGTGTGAGGTAGGGCTACATCAAGTTCCTCAGATCTCCTCCACACAGCATGTGGAATTTCCGCTGAAGTCTAAAGAAGACATAAGGTGATTAGAAAAAAAAAATGCAGGGCGAGTAATAGCTTTAAAAATGTGTATTTTATTTTCAGATCTAAATCTAGTATAAAAGGTGGACCTAATTTTGGATAAAATCACCAAAATAGAGTCGACACTTGTTTATTTGTGTGAGGTAGGCCTACATCAAGTTCCTCAGGTCTCCTCCACACAGCATGTGGAATTTCCGCTGAAGTAGAAAGAAGACATAAAGCAATTAGAAAAAAATTGCAGGGCGAGTTATAGCTTTAAAAATGTGTATTTTATTTTCAGATCTAACCCTAGTATAAAATGTGGACCTAATTTTGGATAAAATCACCAAAATAGAGTCGACACTTGTTCATTTGTGTGAGGTAGGCCTACATCAAGTTCCTCAGGTCTCCTCCACACCGCATGTGGAATTTCCTTTTTTATGTTACGTTAGCTTCTTGTCACAGTTTATTATGTTGTTACCTATTGCCATAGTTTATTATTGTTATATATAGTAAATGTATTGCTGTTAATAATTATTTACAATGTTGTCTTTTTGTTACTATTTACACTGATTGTTATTGATATTAATTATTTACACTGCTGGTTCTGTTATTGTTTTGTTACATTGTTTGTTGTTATTGTTATGAATTTATTCACAACTATGTCATTTTAATACTTACTGATTGTTGTTATTTACACAGAGAGTTGTTGTTATTTTTCAAATATTGTAACTGTTGTAATTTCCCCCACATTGTTCACCACCACGACCACAATTTCTTACTCTTTGTACAAAAAGTGGACCTAATTTTGGATAAAATCACCAAAATAGAGTCGACACTTGTTCATTTGTGTGAGGTAGGCCTACATCAAGTTCCTCAGGTCTCCTCCACACAGCATGTGGAATTTCCGCTGAAGTCTAAAGAAGACATAAGGCAATTAGAAAAAAAAATTGCAGGGCGAGTAATAGCTTTAAAAATGTGTATTTTATTTTCAGATCTAACCCTAGTATAAAAGGTGGACCTAATTTTGGATAAAATCACCAAAATAGAGTCGACACTTGTTTATTTGTGTGAGGTAGGCCTACACCAAGTTCCTCAGGTCTCCTCCACACCGCATGTGGAATTTCCTTTTTTATGTTACGTTAGCTTCTTGTCACAATTTATTATGTTGTTACCTATTGCCATAGTTTTCTATTGATATATATAGTAAATGTATTGCTGTTAATAATTATTTACAATGTTGTCTTTTAGTTACTATTTACACTGATTGTTATTGTTATTGGACCTAATTTTGGATAAAATCACCAAAATAGAGTCGACACTTGTTTATTTGTGTGAGGTAGGCCTACATCAAGTTCCTCAGGTCTCCTCCACACAGCATGTGGAATTTCCGCTGAAGTAGAAAGAAGACATAAAGCAATTAGAAAAAAAAAATTGCAGGGCGAGTAATAGCTTTAAAAATGTGTATTTTATTTTCAGATCTAACCCTAGAATAAAAGGTGGACCTAATTTTGGATAAAATCACCAAAATAGAGTCGACACTTGTTCATTTGTGTGAGGTAGGCCTACATCAAGTTCCTCAGGTCTCCTCCACACCGCATGTGGAATTTCCACTGAGGAATAAAGATGAAATAATGCTATTAGAAAAGAAAATTGCAGGGCGAGTAATAATTGTATCTAAAAATGTGTAGGTTTTTTCCATTAGTTTTGTTTTTAATTTAACTTGACATTAATAACTCTTAAACGAATTTTCTGGGAGCAGTGGAACTTGAATTATTAATTTTTTTCAGTTTGAAAAACTTAGATAGTAAGATATTTACAACTAAAAGTTTTTTATGGTCCTCCAGCTTTTAAATTTAATTTCAGCTTATATTTAAATTTGATCATATGTTTCTAAAAGACAAGTCCTAATCTACCACATCTTGACTTGAAATTTATACTTCTGATTTAGTCTCACATCAGAATTTACTTGTTTTACTATAAAGAAGAACATCGTACATCCACCCTGTTTACAGCAATGTCAGTAAAATGGAAACATTTAGTGTTCTTGTTGTTATTGTTATGAATTTATTCACAACTATGTCATTTTGATACTTACTGATTGTTGTTATTTACACAGGTTGTTATTTTTCAAGTATTGTAAATGTTGTAATTTCACCCACATTGTTCACCACCACGACCACAATTTCTTACTCTTAGTACAAAAGGTGGACCAAATTTTGGATAAAATCACCAAAATAGAGTCGACACTTGTTCATTTGTGTGAGGTAGGACTACATCAAGTTCCTCAGATCTCCTCCACACAGCATGTGGAATTTCCGCTGAAGTCTAAAGAAGACATAAGGTGATTAGAAAAAAAAATTGCAGGGCGAGTAATAGCTTTAAAAATGTGTATTTTATTTTCAGATCTAAATCTAGTATAAAAGGTGGACCTAATTTTGGATAAAATCACCAAAATAGAGTCGACACTTGTTTATTTGTGTGAGGTAGGCCTACATCAAGTTCCTCAGGTCTCCTCCACACAGCATGTGGAATTTCCGCTGAAGTCTAAAGAAGACATAAAGCAATTAGAAAAATAATTGCAGGGCGAGTTATAGCTTTAAAAATGTGTATTTTATTTTCAGATCCAACCCTAGTATAAAATGTGGACCTAATTTTGGATAAAATCACCAAAATAGAGTCGACACTTGTTCATTTGTGTGAGGTAGGCCTACATCAAGTTCCTCAGGTCTCCTCCACACCGCATGTGGAATTTCCTTTTTTATGTTACGTTAGCTTCTTGTCACAGTTTATTATGTTGTTACCTATTGCCATAGTTTATTATTGTTATATATAGTAAATGTATTGCTGTTAATAATTATTTACAATGTTGTCTTTTTGTTACTATTTACACTGATTGTTATTGTTATTAATTATTTACACTGCTGGTTCTGTTATTGTTTTGTTACATTGTTTGTTGTTATTGTTATGAATTTATTCACAACTATGTCATTTTAATACTTACTGATTGTTGTTATTTACACAGAGAGTTGTTGTTATTTTTCAAATATTGTAACTGTTGTAATTTCCCCCACATTGTTCACCACCACGACCACAATTTCTTACTCTTTGTACAAAAAGTGGACCTAATTTTGGATAAAATCACCAAAATAGAGTCGACACTTGTTCATTTGTGTGAGGTAGGCCTACATCAAGTTCCTCAGGTCTCCTCCACACAGCATGTGGAATTTCCGCTGAAGTCTAAAGAAGACATAAGGCAATTAGAAAAAAAAATTGCAGGGCGAGTAATAGCTTTAAAAATGTGTATTTTATTTTCAGATCTAACCCTAGTATAAAAGGTGGACCTAATTTTGGATAAAATCACCAAAATAGAGTCGACACTTGTTTATTTGTGTGAGGTAGGCCTACACCAAGTTCCTCAGGTCTCCTCCACACCGCATGTGGAATTTCCTTTTTTATGTTACGTTAGCTTCTTGTCACAATTTATTATGTTGTTACCTAATGCCATAGTTTTCTATTGTTATATATAGTAAATGTATTGCTGTTAATAATTATTTACAATGTTGCCTTTTAGTTACTATTTACACTGATTGTTATTGTTATTGGACCTAATTTTGGATAAAATCACCAAAATAGAGTCGACACTTGTTTATTTGTGTGAGGTAGGCCTACATCAAGTTCCTCAGGTCTCCTCCACACAGCATGTGGAATTTCCGCTGAAGTAGAAAGAAGACATAAGGCAATTAGAAAAAAAAATTGCAGGGCGAGTAATAGCTTTAAAAATGTGTATTTTATTTTCAGGGCGAGTAATAGCTTTAAAAATGTGTATTTTATTTTCAGATCTAACCCTAGTATAAAAGGTGGACCTAATTTTGGATAAAATCACCAAAATAGAGTCGACACTTGTTTATTTGTGTGAGGTAGGCCTACACCAAGTTCCTCAGGTCTCCTCCACACCGCATGTGGAATTTCCTTTTTTATGTTACGTTAGCTTCTTGTCACAATTTATTATGTTGTTACCTATTGCCATAGTTTTCTATTGTTATATATAGTAAATGTATTGCTGTTAATAATTATTTACAATGTTGTCTTTTAGTTACTATTTACACTGATTGTTATTGTTATTGGACCTAATTTTTGATAAAATCACCAAAATAGAGTCGACACTTGTTTATTTGTGTGAGGTAGGCCTACATCAAGTTCCTCAGGTCTCCTCCACACAGCATGTGGAATTTCCGCTGAAGTAGAAAGAAGACATAAGGCATTTAGAAAAAAAATTGCAGGGCGAGTAATAGCTTTAAAAATGAGTATTTTATTTTCAGATCTAACCATAGAATAAAAGGTGGACCTAATTTTGGATAAAATCACCAAAATAGAGTCGACACTTGTTCATTTGTGTGAGGTAGGCCTACATCAAGTTCCTCAGGTCTCCTCCACACCGCATGTGGAATTTCCACTGAGGAATAAAGATGAAATAATGCTATTAGAAAAGAAAATTGCAGGGCGAGTAATAGCTTTATCTAAAAATGTGTAGGTTTTTTCCATTAGTTTTGTTTTTAATTTAACTTGACATTAATAACTCTTAAACGAATTTTCTGGGAGCAGTGGAACTTGAATTATTAATTTTTTTCAGTTTGAAAAACTTAGATAGTAAGATATTTACAACTAAAAGTTTTTTATGGTCCTCCAGCTTTTAAATTTAATTTCAGCTTATATTTAAATTTGATCATATGTTTCTAAAAGACAAGTCCTAATCTACCACATCTTGACTTGAAATTTATACTTCTGATTTAGTCTCACATCAGAATTTACTTGTTTTACTATAAAGAAGAACATCGTACATCCACGCTGTTTACAGCAATGTCAGTAAAAAGGAAACATTTAGTGTTCTTGTTGTTATTGTTATGAATTTATTCACAACTATGTCATTTTGATACTTACTGATTGTTGTTATTTACACAGGTTGTTATTTTTCAAGTATTGTAAATGTTGTAATTTCACCCACATTGTTCACCACCACGACCACAATTTCTTACTCTTAGTACAAAAGGTGGACCAAATTTTGGATAAAATCACCAAAATAGAGTCGACACTTGTTCATTTGTGTGAGGTAGGACTACATCAAGTTCCTCAGATCTCCTCCACACAGCATGTGGAATTTCCGCTGAAGTCTAAAGAAGACATAAGGTGATTAGAAAAAAAAATTGCAGGGCGAGTAATAGCTTTAAAAATGTGTATTTTATTTTCAGATCTAAATCTAGTATAAAAGGTGGACCTAATTTTGGATAAAATCACCAAAATAGAGTCGACACTTGTTTATTTGTGTGAGGTAGGCCTACATCAAGTTCCTCAGGTCTCCTCCACACAGCATGTGGAATTTCCGCTGAAGTCTAAAGAAGACATAAAGCAATTAGAAAAATAATTGCAGGGCGAGTTATAGCTTTAAAAATGTGTATTTTATTTTCAGATCCAACCCTAGTATAAAATGTGGACCTAATTTTGGATAAAATCACCAAAATAGAGTCGACACTTGTTCATTTGTGTGAGGTAGGCCTACATCAAGTTCCTCAGGTCTCCTCCACACCGCATGTGGAATTTCCTTTTTTATGTTACGTTAGCTTCTTGTCACAGTTTATTATGTTGTTACCTATTGCCATAGTTTATTATTGTTATATATAGTAAATGTATTGCTGTTAATAATTATTTACAATGTTGTCTTTTTGTTACTATTTACACTGATTGTTATTGTTATTAATTATTTACACTGCTGGTTCTGTTATTGTTTTGTTACATTGTTTGTTGTTATTGTTATGAATTTATTCACAACTATGTCATTTTAATACTTACTGATTGTTGTTATTTACACAGAGAGTTGTTGTTATTTTTCAAATATTGTAACTGTTGTAATTTCCCCCACATTGTTCACCACCACGACCACAATTTCTTACTCTTTGTACAAAAAGTGGACCTAATTTTGGATAAAATCACCAAAATAGAGTCGACACTTGTTCATTTGTGTGAGGTAGGCCTACATCAAGTTCCTCAGGTCTCCTCCACACAGCATGTGGAATTTCCGCTGAAGTCTAAAGAAGACATAAGGCAATTAGAAAAAAAAATTGCAGGGCGAGTAATAGCTTTAAAAATGTGTATTTTATTTTCAGATCTAACCCTAGTATAAAAGGTGGACCTAATTTTGGATAAAATCACCAAAATAGAGTCGACACTTGTTTATTTGTGTGAGGTAGGCCTACACCAAGTTCCTCAGGTCTCCTCCACACCGCATGTGGAATTTCCTTTTTTATGTTACGTTAGCTTCTTGTCACAATTTATTATGTTGTTACCTATTGCCATAGTTTTCTATTGTTATATATAGTAAATGTATTGCTGTTAATAATTATTTACAATGTTGCCTTTTAGTTACTATTTACACTGATTGTTATTGTTATTGGACCTAATTTTGGATAAAATCACCAAAATAGAGTCGACACTTGTTTATTTGTGTGAGGTAGGCCTACATCAAGTTCCTCAGGTCTCCTCCACACAGCATGTGGAATTTCCGCTGAAGTAGAAAGAAGACATAAGGCAATTAGAAAAAAAAATTGCAGGGCGAGTAATAGCTTTAAAAATGTGTATTTTATTTTCAGGGCGAGTAATAGCTTTAAAAATGTGTATTTTATTTTCAGATCTAACCCTAGTATAAAAGGTGGACCTAATTTTGGATAAAATCACCAAAATAGAGTCGACACTTGTTTATTTGTGTGAGGTAGGCCTACACCAAGTTCCTCAGGTCTCCTCCACACCGCATGTGGAATTTCCTTTTTTATGTTACGTTAGCTTCTTGTCACAATTTATTATGTTGTTACCTATTGCCATAGTTTTCTATTGTTATATATAGTAAATGTATTGCTGTTAATAATTATTTACAATGTTGTCTTTTAGTTACTATTTACACTGATTGTTATTGTTATTGGACCTAATTTTGGATAAAATCACCAAAATAGAGTCGACACTTGTTTATTTGTGTGAGGTAGGCCTACATCAAGTTCCTCAGGTCTCCTCCACACAGCATGTGGAATTTCCGCTGAAGTAGAAAGAAGACATAAGGCATTTAGAAAAAAAATTGCAGGGCGAGTAATAGCTTTAAAAATGAGTATTTTATTTTCAGATCTAACCATAGAATAAAAGGTGGACCTAATTTTGGATAAAATCACCAAAATAGAGTCGACACTTGTTCATTTGTGTGAGGTAGGCCTACATCAAGTTCCTCAGGTCTCCTCCACACCGCATGTGGAATTTCCACTGAGGAATAAAGATGAAATAATGCTATTAGAAAAGAAAATTGCAGGGCGAGTAATAGCTTTATCTAAAAATGTGTAGGTTTTTTCCATTAGTTTTGTTTTTAATTTAACTTGACATTAATAACTCTTAAACGAATTTTCTGGGAGCAGTGGAACTTGAATTATTAATTTTTTTCAGTTTGAAAAACTTAGATAGTAAGATATTTACAACTAAAAGTTTTTTATGGTCCTCCAGCTTTTAAATTTAATTTCAGCTTATATTTAAATTTGATCATATGTTTCTAAAAGACAAGTCCTAATCTACCACATCTTGACTTGAAATTTATACTTCTGATTTAGTCTCACATCAGAATTTACTTGTTTTACTATAAAGAAGAACATCGTACATCCACGCTGTTTACAGCAATGTCAGTAAAAAGGAAACATTTAGTGTTCTTGTTGTTATTGTTATGAATTTATTCACAACTATGTCATTTTTATACTTACTGATTGTTATTATTTACACAGGTAGTTGTTGTTATTTTTCAAATATTGTAACTGTTGTAATTTCACTTACATTGTTCACCACCACGACCACAATTTCTTACTCTTAGTCCAAAAGGTGGACCTAATTTTGGATAAAATCACCAAAATAGAGTCGACACTTGTTTATTTGTGTGAGGTAGGCCTACATCAAGTTCCTCAGGTCTCCTCCACACCGCATGTGGAATTTCCACTAAGGAATAAAGATGAAATAATGCAATTAGAAAAAAAAATTGCAGGGCGAGTAATAGCTTTAAAAATGTGTATTTTATTTTCAGATCTAACCCTAGTATAAAAGGTGGACCTAATTTTGGATAAAATCACCAAAATAGAGTCGACACTTGTTTATTTGTGTGAGGTAGGCCTACATCAAGATCCTCAGGTCTCCTCCACACAGCAAGTGGAATTTCCGCTGAAGTAGAAAAAAGACATAAGGCAATTAGAAAAAAAAAATGCAGGGCGAGTAATAGCTTTAAAAATGTGTATTTTATTTTCATATCCAACCCTAGTATAAAATGTGGACCTAATTTTGGATAAAATCACCAAAATAGAGTCGACACTTGTTCATTTGTGTGAGGTAGGCCTACATCAAGTTCCTCAGGTCTCCTCCACACAGCATGTGGAATTTCCGCTGAAGTAGAAAGAAGACATAAGGCAATTAGAAAAAAAAATTGCAGGGCGAGTAATAGCTTTAAAAATGTGTATTTTATTTTCAGGGCGAGTAATAGCTTTAAAAATGTGTATTTTATTTTCAGATCTAACCCTAGTATAAAAGGTGGACCTAATTTTGGATAAAATCACCAAAATAGAGTCGACACTTGTTTATTTGTGTGAGGTAGGCCTACACCAAGTTCCTCAGGTCTCCTCCACACCGCATGTGGAATTTCCTTTTTTATGTTACGTTAGCTTCTTGTCACAATTTATTATGTTGTTACCTATTGCCATAGTTTTCTATTGTTATATATAGTAAATGTATTGCTGTTAATAATTATTTACAATGTTGTCTTTTAGTTACTATTTACACTGATTGTTATTGTTATTGGACCTAATTTTGGATAAAATCACCAAAATAGAGTCGACACTTGTTTATTTGTGTGAGGTAGGCCTACATCAAGTTCCTCAGGTCTCCTCCACACAGCATGTGGAATTTCCGCTGAAGTAGAAAGAAGACATAAGGCATTTAGAAAAAAAATTGCAGGGCGAGTAATAGCTTTAAAAATGTGTATTTTATTTTCAGATCTAACCATAGAATAAAAGGTGGACCTAATTTTGGATAAAATCACCAAAATAGAGTCGACACTTGTTCATTTGTGTGAGGTAGGCCTACATCAAGTTCCTCAGGTCTCCTCCACACCGCATGTGGAATTTCCACTGAGGAATAAAGATGAAATAATGCTATTAGAAAAGAAAATTGCAGGGCGAGTAATAATTTTATCTAAAAATGTGTAGGTTTTTTCCATTAGTTTTGTTTTTAATTTAACTTGACATTAATAACTCTTAAACGAATTTTCTGGGAGCAGTGGAACTTGAATTATTAATTTTTTTCAGTTTGAAAAACTTAGATAGTAAGATATTTACAACTAAAAGTTTTTTATGGTCCTCCAGCTTTTAAATTGAATTTCAGCTTATATTTAAATTTGATCATATGTTTCTAAAAGACAAGTCCTAATCTACCACATCTTGACTTGAAATTTATACTTCTGATTTAGTCTCACATCAGAATTTACTTGTTTTACTATAAAGAAGAACATCGTACATCCACCCTGTTTACAGCAATGTCAGTAAAATGGAAACATTTAGTGTTCTTGTTGTTATTGTTATGAATTTATTCACAACTATGTCATTTTGATACTTACTGATTGTTGTTATTTACACAGGTTGTTATTTTTCAAGTATTGTAAATGTTGTAATTTCACCCACATTGTTCACCACCACGACCACAATTTCTTACTCTTAGTACAAAAGGTGGACCAAATATTGGATAAAATCACCAAAATAGAGTCGACACTTGTTCATTTGTGTGAGGTAGGCCTACATCAAGTTCCTCAGATCTCCTCCACACAGCATGTGGAATTTCCGCTGAAGTCTAAAGAAGACATAAAGCAATTAGAAAAATAATTGCAGGGCGAGTTATAGCTTTAAAAATGTGTATTTTATTTTCAGATCTAAATCTAGTATAAAAGGTGGACCTAATTTTGGATAAAATCACCAAAATAGAGTCGACACTTGTTTATTTGTGTGAGGTAGGCCTACATCAAGTTCCTCAGGTCTCCTCCACACAGCATGTGGAATTTCCGCTGAAGTCTAAAGAAGACATAAAGCAATTAGAAAAATAATTGCAGGGCGAGTTATAGCTTTAAAAATGTGTATTTTATTTTCAGATCCAACCCTAGTATAAAATGTGGACCTAATTTTGGATAAAATCACCAAAATAGAGTCGACACTTGTTCATTTGTGTGAGGTAGGCCTACATCAAGTTCCTCAGGTCTCCTCCACACCGCATGTGGAATTTCCTTTTTTATGTTACGTTAGCTTCTTGTCACAGTTTATTATGTTGTTACCTATTGCCATAGTTTATTATTGTTATATATAGTAAATGTATTGCTGTTAATAATTATTTACAATGTTGTCTTTTTGTTACTATTTACACTGATTGTTATTGTTATTAATTATTTACACTGCTGGTTCTGTTATTGTTTTGTTACATTGTTTGTTGTTATTGTTATGAATTTATTCACAACTATGTCATTTTAATACTTACTGATTGTTGTTATTTACACAGAGAGTTGTTGTTATTTTTCAAATATTGTAACTGTTGTAATTTCCCCCACATTGTTCACCACCACGACCACAATTTCTTACTCTTTGTACAAAAAGTGGACCTAATTTTGGATAAAATCACCAAAATAGAGTCGACACTTGTTCATTTGTGTGAGGTAGGCCTACATCAAGTTCCTCAGGTCTCCTCCACACAGCATGTGGAATTTCCGCTGAAGTCTAAAGAAGACATAAGGCAATTAGAAAAAAAAATTGCAGGGCGAGTAATAGCTTTAAAAATGTGTATTTTATTTTCAGATCTAACCCTAGTATAAAAGGTGGACCTAATTTTGGATAAAATCACCAAAATAGAGTCGACACTTGTTTATTTGTGTGAGGTAGGCCTACACCAAGTTCCTCAGGTCTCCTCCACACCGCATGTGGAATTTCCTTTTTTATGTTACGTTAGCTTCTTGTCACAATTTATTATGTTGTTACCTATTGCCATAGTTTTCTATTGTTATATATAGTAAATGTATTGCTGTTAATAATTATTTACAATGTTGCCTTTTAGTTACTATTTACACTGATTGTTATTGTTATTGGACCTAATTTTGGATAAAATCACCAAAATAGAGTCGACACTTGTTTATTTGTGTGAGGTAGGCCTACATCAAGTTCCTCAGGTCTCCTCCACACAGCATGTGGAATTTCCGCTGAAGTAGAAAGAAGACATAAGGCAATTAGAAAAAAAAATTGCAGGGCGAGTAATAGCTTTAAAAATGTGTATTTTATTTTCAGGGCGAGTAATAGCTTTAAAAATGTGTATTTTATTTTCAGATCTAACCCTAGTATAAAAGGTGGACCTAATTTTGGATAAAATCACCAAAATAGAGTCGACACTTGTTTATTTGTGTGAGGTAGGCCTACACCAAGTTCCTCAGGTCTCCTCCACACCGCATGTGGAATTTCCTTTTTTATGTTACGTTAGCTTCTTGTCACAATTTATTATGTTGTTACCTATTGCCATAGTTTTCTATTGTTATATATAGTAAATGTATTGCTGTTAATAATTATTTACAATGTTGTCTTTTAGTTACTATTTACACTGATTGTTATTGTTATTGGACCTAATTTTGGATAAAATCACCAAAATAGAGTCGACACTTGTTTATTTGTGTGAGGTAGGCCTACATCAAGTTCCTCAGGTCTCCTCCACACAGCATGTGGAATTTCCGCTGAAGTAGAAAGAAGACATAAGGCATTTAGAAAAAAAATTGCAGGGCGAGTAATAGCTTTAAAAATGTGTATTTTATTTTCAGATCTAACCATAGAATAAAAGGTGGACCTAATTTTAGATAAAATCACCAAAATAGAGTCGACACTTGTTCATTTGTGTGAGGTAGGCCTACATCAAGTTCCTCAGGTCTCCTCCACACCGCATGTGGAATTTCCACTGAGGAATAAAGATGAAATAATGCTATTAGAAAAGAAAATTGCAGGGCGAGTAATAGCTTTATCTAAAAATGTGTAGGTTTTTTCCATTAGTTTTGTTTTTAATTTAACTTGACATTAATAACTCTTAAACGAATTTTCTGGGAGCAGTGGAACTTGAATTATTAATTTTTTTCAGTTTGAAAAACTTAGATAGTAAGATATTTACAACTAAAAGTTTTTTATGGTCCTCCAGCTTTTAAATTTAATTTCAGCTTATATTTAAATTTGATCATATGTTTCTAAAAGACAAGTCCTAATCTACCACATCTTGACTTGAAATTTATACTTCTGATTTAGTCTCACATCAGAATTTACTTGTTTTACTATAAAGAAGAACATCGTACATCCACGCTGTTTACAGCAATGTCAGTAAAAAGGAAACATTTAGTGTTCTTGTTGTTATTGTTATGAATTTATTCACAACTATGTCATTTTTATACTTACTGATTGTTATTATTTACACAGGTAGTTGTTGTTATTTTTCAAATATTGTAACTGTTGTAATTTCACTTACATTGTTCACCACCACGACCACAATTTCTTACTCTTAGTCCAAAAGGTGGACCTAATTTTGGATAAAATCACCAAAATAGAGTCGACACTTGTTTATTTGTGTGAGGTAGGCCTACATCAAGTTCCTCAGGTCTCCTCCACACCGCATGTGGAATTTCCACTAAGGAATAAAGATGAAATAATGCAATTAGAAAAAAAAATTGCAGGGCGAGTAATAGCTTTAAAAATGTGTATTTTATTTTCAGATCTAACCCTAGTATAAAAGGTGGACCTAATTTTGGATAAAATCACCAAAATAGAGTCGACACTTGTTTATTTGTGTGAGGTAGGCCTACATCAAGATCCTCAGGTCTCCTCCACACAGCAAGTGGAATTTCCGCTGAAGTAGAAAAAAGACATAAGGCAATTAGAAAAAAAAATGCAGGGCGAGTAATAGCTTTAAAAATGTGTATTTTATTTTCATATCCAACCCTAGTATAAAATGTGGACCTAATTTTGGATAAAATCACCAAAATAGAGTCGACACTTGTTCATTTGTGTGAGGTAGGCCTACATCAAGTTCCTCAGGTCTCCTCCACACAGCATGTGGAATTTCCGCTGAAGTAGAAAGAAGACATAAGGCAATTAGAAAAAAAAATTGCAGGGCGAGTAATAGCTTTAAAAATGTGTATTTTATTTTCAGGGCGAGTAATAGCTTTAAAAATGTGTATTTTATTTTCAGATCTAACCCTAGTATAAAAGGTGGACCTAATTTTGGATAAAATCACCAAAATAGAGTCGACACTTGTTTATTTGTGTGAGGTAGGCCTACACCAAGTTCCTCAGGTCTCCTCCACACCGCATGTGGAATTTCCTTTTTTATGTTACGTTAGCTTCTTGTCACAATTTATTATGTTGTTACCTATTGCCATAGTTTTCTATTGTTATATATAGTAAATGTATTGCTGTTAATAATTATTTACAATGTTGTCTTTTAGTTACTATTTACACTGATTGTTATTGTTATTGGACCTAATTTTGGATAAAATCACCAAAATAGAGTCGACACTTGTTTATTTGTGTGAGGTAGGCCTACATCAAGTTCCTCAGGTCTCCTCCACACAGCATGTGGAATTTCCGCTGAAGTAGAAAGAAGACATAAGGCATTTAGAAAAAAAATTGCAGGGCGAGTAATAGCTTTAAAAATGTGTATTTTATTTTCAGATCTAACCATAGAATAAAAGGTGGACCTAATTTTGGATAAAATCACCAAAATAGAGTCGACACTTGTTCATTTGTGTGAGGTAGGCCTACATCAAGTTCCTCAGGTCTCCTCCACACCGCATGTGGAATTTCCACTGAGGAATAAAGATGAAATAATGCTATTAGAAAAGAAAATTGCAGGGCGAGTAATAATTTTATCTAAAAATGTGTAGGTTTTTTCCATTAGTTTTGTTTTTAATTTAACTTGACATTAATAACTCTTAAACGAATTTTCTGGGAGCAGTGGAACTTGAATTATTAATTTTTTTCAGTTTGAAAAACTTAGATAGTAAGATATTTACAACTAAAAGTTTTTTATGGTCCTCCAGCTTTTAAATTGAATTTCAGCTTATATTTAAATTTGATCATATGTTTCTAAAAGACAAGTCCTAATCTACCACATCTTGACTTGAAATTTATACTTCTGATTTAGTCTCACATCGGAATTTACTTGTTTTACTATAAAGAAGAACATCGTACATCCACCCTGTTTACAGCAATGTCAGTAAAATGGAAACATTTAGTGTTCTTGTTGTTATTGTTATGAATTTATTCACAACTATGTCATTTTGATACTTACTGATTGTTGTTATTTACACAGGTTGTTATTTTTCAAGTATTGTAAATGTTGTAATTTCACCCACATTGTTCACCACCACGACCACAATTTCTTACTCTTAGTACAAAAGGTGGACCAAATATTGGATAAAATCACCAAAATAGAGTCGACACTTGTTCATTTGTGTGAGGTAGGCCTACATCAAGTTCCTCAGATCTCCTCCACACAGCATGTGGAATTTCCGCTGAAGTCTAAAGAAGACATAAGGTGATTAGAAAAAAAAATTGCAGGGCGAGTAATAGCTTTAAAAATGTGTATTTTATTTTCAGATCTAAATCTAGTATAAAAGGTGGACCTAATTTTGGATAAAATCACCAAAATAGAGTCGACACTTGTTTATTTGTGTGAGGTAGGCCTACATCAAGTTCCTCAGGTCTCCTCCACACAGCATGTGGAATTTCCGCTGAAGTCTAAAGAAGACATAAAGCAATTAGAAAAAAATTGCAGGGCGAGTTATAGCTTTAAAAATGTGTATTTTATTTTCAGATCCAACCCTAGTATAAAATGTGGACCTAATTTTGGATAAAATCACCAAACTAGAGTCGACACTTGTTCATTTGTGTGAGGTAGGCCTACATCAAGTTCCTCAGGTTTCCTCCACACCGCATGTGGAATTTCCTTTTTTATGTTACGTTAGCTTCTTGTCACAGTTTATTATGTTGTTACCTATTGCCATAGTTTATTATTGTTATATATAGTAAATGTATTGCTGTTAATAATTATTTACAATGTTGTCTTTTTGTTACTATTTACACTGATTGTTATTGTTATTAATTATTTACACTGCTGGTTCTGTTATTGTTTTGTTACATTGTTTGTTGTTATTGTTATGAATTTATTCACAACTATGTCATTTTAATACTTACTGATTGTTGTTATTTACACAGAGAGTTGTTGTTATTTTTCAAATATTGTAACTGTTGTAATTTCCCCCACATTGTTCACCACCACGACCACAATTTCTTACTCTTTGTACAAAAAGTGGACCTAATTTTGGATAAAATCACCAAAATAGAGTCGACACTTGTTCATTTGTGTGAGGTAGGCCTACATCAAGTTCCTCAGGTCTCCTCCACACAGCATGTGGAATTTCCGCTGAAGTCTAAAGAAGACATAAGGGAATTAGAAAAAAAAATTGC
Source organism: Macrosteles quadrilineatus (assembly GCF_028750875.1). Classification (NCBI taxonomy): domain Eukaryota; kingdom Metazoa; phylum Arthropoda; class Insecta; order Hemiptera; family Cicadellidae; genus Macrosteles; species Macrosteles quadrilineatus. Next base: position 86,707,143 of record NW_026542595.1, read on the forward strand.
AGGGCGAGTAATAGCTTTAAAAATGTGTATTTTATTTTCAGATCTAACCCTAGTATAAAAGGTGGACCTAATTTTGGATAAAATCACCAAAATAGAGTCGACACTTGTTTATTTGTGTGAGGTAGGCCTACACCAAGTTCCTCAGGTCTCCTCCACACCGCATGTGGAATTTCCTTTTTTATGTTACGTTAGCTTCTTGTCACAATTTATTATGTTGTTACCTATTGCCATAGTTTTCTATTGTTATATATAGTAAATGTATTGCTGTTAATAATTATTTACAATGTTGCCTTTTAGTTACTATTTACACTGATTGTTATTGTTATTGGACCTAATTTTGGATAAAATCACCAAAATAGAGTCGACACTTGTTTATTTGTGTGAGGTAGGCCTACATCAAGTTCCTCAGGTCTCCTCCACACAGCATGTGGAATTTCCGCTGAAGTAGAAAGAAGACATAAGGCAATTAGAAAAAAAAATTGCAGGGCGAGTAATAGCTTTAAAAATGTGTATTTTATTTTCAGGGCGAGTAATAGCTTTAAAAATGTGTATTTTATTTTCAGATCTAACCCTAGTATAAAAGGTGGACCTAATTTTGGATAAAATCACCAAAATAGAGTCGACACTTGTTTATTTGTGTGAGGTAGGCCTACACCAAGTTCCTCAGGTCTCCTCCACACCGCATGTGGAATTTCCTTTTTTATGTTACGTTAGCTTCTTGTCACAATTTATTATGTTGTTACCTATTGCCATAGTTTTCTATTGTTATATATAGTAAATGTATTGCTGTTAATAATTATTTACAATGTTGTCTTTTAGTTACTATTTACACTGATTGTTATTGTTATTGGACCTAATTTTGGATAAAATCACCAAAATAGAGTCGACACTTGTTTATTTGTGTGAGGTAGGCCTACATCAAGTTCCTCAGGTCTCCTCCACACAGCATGTGGAATTTCCGCTGAAGTAGAAAGAAGACATAAGGCATTTAGAAAAAAAATTGCAGGGCGAGTAATAGCTTTAAAAATGTGTATTTTATTTTCAGATCTAACCATAGAATAAAAGGTGGACCTAATTTTGGATAAAATCACCAAAATAGAGTCGACACTTGTTCATTTGTGTGAGGTAGGCCTACATCAAGTTCCTCAGGTCTCCTCCACACCGCATGTGGAATTTCCACTGAGGAATAAAGATGAAATAATGCTATTAGAAAAGAAAATTGCAGGGCGAGTAATAGCTTTATCTAAAAATGTGTAGGTTTTTTCCATTAGTTTTGTTTTTAATTTAACTTGACATTAATAACTCTTAAACGAATTTTCTGGGAGCAGTGGAACTTGAATTATTAATTTTTTTCAGTTTGAAAAACTTAGATAGTAAGATATTTACAACTAAAAGTTTTTTATGGTCCTCCAGCTTTTAAATTTAATTTCAGCTTATATTTAAATTTGATCATATGTTTCTAAAAGACAAGTCCTAATCTACCACATCTTGACTTGAAATTTATACTTCTGATTTAGTCTCACATCAGAATTTACTTGTTTTACTATAAAGAAGAACATCGTACATCCACGCTGTTTACAGCAATGTCAGTAAAAAGGAAACATTTAGTGTTCTTGTTGTTATTGTTATGAATTTATTCACAACTATGTCATTTTTATACTTACTGATTGTTATTATTTACACAGGTAGTTGTTGTTATTTTTCAAATATTGTAACTGTTGTAATTTCACTTACATTGTTCACCACCACGACCACAATTTCTTACTCTTAGTCCAAAAGGTGGACCTAATTTTGGATAAAATCACCAAAATAGAGTCGACACTTGTTTATTTGTGTGAGGTAGGCCTACATCAAGTTCCTCAGGTCTCCTCCACACCGCATGTGGAATTTCCACTAAGGAATAAAGATGAAATAATGCAATTAGAAAAAAAAATTGCAGGGCGAGTAATAGCTTTAAAAATGTGTATTTTATTTTCAGATCTAACCCTAGTATAAAAGGTGGACCTAATTTTGGATGAAATCACCAAAATAGAGTCGACACTTGTTTATTTGTGTGAGGTAGGCCTACATCAAGTTCCTCAGGTCTCCTCCACACAGCAAGTGGAATTTCCGCTGAAGTAGAAAAAAGACATAAGGCAATTAGAAAAAAAAATGCAGGGCGAGTAATAGCTTTAAAAATGTGTATTTTATTTTCATATCCAACCCTAGTATAAAATGTGGACCTACTTTTGGATAAAATCACCAAAATAGAGTCGACACTTGTTCATTTGTGTGAGGTAGGCCTACATCAAGTTCCTCAGGTCTCCTCCACACCGCATGTGGAATTTCCTTTTTTATGTTACGTTAGCTTCTTGTCACAATTTATTATGTTGTTACCTATTGCCATAGTTTATTATTGTTATATACAGTAAATGTATTGCTGTTAATAATTATTTACAATGTTGTCTTTTAGTTACTATTTACACTGATTGTTATTGTTATTAATTATTTACACTGCTGGTTCTGTTGTTATTGTTTTGTTACATTGTTTGTTGTTATTGTTATAGATGTATTCACAACTATGTCATTTTCATACTTACAGATTGTTGTTATTTACACAGGTAGTTGTTGTTATTTTTCAAATATTGTAACTGTTTTAATTTCCCCCACATTGTTCACCACCACGACCACAATTTCTTACTCTTTGTACAAAAGGTGGACCTAATTTTGGATAAAATCACCAAAATAGAGTCGACACTTGTTCATTTGTGTGAGGTAGGCCTACATCAAGTTCCTCAGGTCTCCTCCACTCATCATGTGGAATTTCCGCTGAAGTCGAAAGAAGACATAAGGCAATTAGAAAAAAAAATTGCAGGGCGAGTAACTTAATTGTTTTAAAAATGTGTTTTTTATTTTCAGATCTAACCCTAGTATAAAAGGTGGACCTAATTTTGGATAAAATCACCAAAATAGAGTCGACTCTTGTTTATTTGTGTGAGGTAGGCCTACATCAAGTTCCTCAGGTCTCCTCCACACCGCATGTGGAATTTCCACTGAGGAATAAAGATGAAATAATGCTATTAGAAAAAAAATTGCAGGGCGAGTAATAGCTTTATCTAAAAATGTGTAAGTTTTTTCCATTAGTTTTGTTTTTAATTTAACTTGACATTAATAACTCTTAAAACAAATTTTCTGGGAGCAGTGGAACTTGAATTATTATTATTTTTCAGTTTGAAAAACTTAGATAGTAAGATATTTACAACTAAAAGTTTTTTATGGTCCTAATCTACCACAATCTTGACTTGAAATTTATACTTCTGATTTAGTCTCACATCAGAATTTACTTGTTTTACTAAAAAGAAGAACATCGTACATCCACGCTGTTTACAGCAATGTCAGTAAAAAGGAAACATTTAGTGTTCAGTATATCTGAAAAACTTTATATAGCCCATTTGATTGAGTCGACGCTTGTCCCGTTGTGTGGGAAAAGTGCCCAATTAGACACTTCAATTTCTGAGGAGACTAGGCGTGTGGAATTTCCGCTGACAACGAATAAGGATGTCCAAAATTTTGAAGAGAATTGCAAATCGGAGAGTAGTTTCATTATAAAATGTGTAGGTTTACCTTTTTCATTATTATTGTGTTTAATTTATGAATAAATCTTTTTACAGTTTGAAAAACTTGGATAGCAAGATGTTTATTGTTTATGGCTAAAGGTTTTTTGTGGTCCTTCAGCTTTTAACTATCTAATTTTGATCATACTTTTCTAAACGACAAGTCCTAATCTATCAAATCTTGACTTAACATTGATCTTTCTAATAAAGTCTCAAATCAGAATTTACTTGTTTTACTAAACAGAAGAAGCCGAGCATCCGAAAGGGGTAGTCATATCAGAGTGCAAAGTAAAGAGCAAGAACCAACTCATAATGTTGCTTTGGCGGGAAATATGTACGGCTTTATCGACATCAATCTTTAGTCAATGTAATTTATTGCCTATTACTGTATAGGACATACCTAGTATAGTAAAAAATAAATTTTATGGTAATTAAGAAAAAAAGTTTTATAAAATTATATTAAGTTGAAAAAACTATAGCTGGATTTAGAAATTTTTTAATTTTGTACATCTTCGCAGAGGGGAGAATTTTAATTTAATAAATTCCTTGAAGTAAACTCTAATGCTGTAATCTTTGTACAGTTAAATTCCCATGTATCCATATTATATTAACGAACTGATATAATCTCGTAAAAGTGGAAAAATAGTTCGAGTTTTGACATTTATCTTAAATTTTTAGGTTAAGGAGTAAAGTTACGAAGAACATGTAAACTCAAAACTTGTAGATCTAACTGAATAGAGTACAGAGTATTAATTATATTAAAATGAAAAAAATTCTTAGGGAGAGAGAAGTAATGGAAACCATTTAAAATTTGAAAATAAATACCAATTTTTGAAAGTAAGGCACTTTTTGAGGGGAAAAAAATTGCGAAAAACTGTTAAACCTTTGAAAGATATTTACAAAATTTTGAAAGTAGAGCGTTTTTTGAAGGTGAAGGTGTGCGATTCTCGGAAAACGCATAATAGTGTCTTGTAGAAAATTTAATTCCGATCCGACGATTTTTCCTCAAATCGTTTCTAGCTCTTACCGTTTTCCAGTTATAACCGTTAAAAAACATCGTTTTTTTTTTAAAAGGGGGGATTTAAAGGAATTCCGGGGGGAGGGTTGGAATTTAAAAATGTAACTTTTTGATTTTTCTGGGTGGTTTGGGACCGATAAGGACTTCCACAAAAGATTTCAGGTTCCTAGCTCTTCTAGAACGACCTTAGAATTAGTATACCTGATGAGTGAGTCAGTGAGTGAGTTACACATGCGGCTGTATAGTTGATTGTAAAGTGTGACCTTCCAAGCTTATAACAAGCCTAGTTTAAGCTTATAAGCAGGTTTACCCAAGCTTGTTATTAGCTTGGTATTGCAAATCAGCTTTAAGCTTGTAACCCTAGGCTTGGGTTAGGCTTAAATTGCATAAAACCCAAGCTTACAACAAGTTTGAAAAGTGTAAACTTCGAGGCTTAAAACAAGCCTATTTTTAAGCTTATAAGCTGGTTTACCCAAACTAAAAATAAGCTTGTAAGTTTGGTGCTATGAGCTTGGAACAAGCTTGGAATAGGTTTGTTGTGTTGTGTGGGAAATATATCAACGGACATGTTCCAAATATTGAGGTTTCCCTAGTAATAAAAAATGACTTGTCGTTTGTTGTAACTAAAAACGACATTGTAATTAAAAATATCACCAACACTTGCCCTGTAAACTTTTCTGAACCAAACAAAATTAGTCATATTTCCGAGCTTGATGCCTTAAGTGATGAAATGGGTACTGCAAGTGTATCTGACCTCAAATCAATTCACAAAGAAGAAGAAAATAGTTTAATAAAGCTAGCCCCTGATTTAAATAAAAAAAGTGCTGCATCCTACACATGTTGAGAGACAAAAAGTAGACCTATGTGTGAAGTTTTTAACGAGAAAAATGTTGCAGCATTAAAGTATGTTAAATCTAAACCTAATGTAAGTAACGATGGTAGTATAATGTACTATAATGTAAATAACCATGGTAAACTTTTGGCGAAGTTAAAAACATCTTTTCCTAGAAAAAATTTATCAATTTTTGAGGTGGGTGTGAAAGATAGGCATTTGGACATAAGGGAAATTTCTTCACTTGTGAGGTTATGTTCAGATATGTTTAGTACAGAGTTTGTGTTAACATTGTTTCCTGGATTTATAACATTACTTTTGTCTTACACTGTAGGACGTTTGTTGGTTTTGGTAGCATTGGTAACTGGCCTATTGGTGTAGGAAGATTGAACAATGTTACAAGGCTAGGTTTCTCGCCTAGTAACGGGGCATTTTTAGGTGCTTTTGTAGGCCTCCTGGACCAAAGGCCTAACGATACGTCTCCGAGTACAGCTTTTTTTAGTTAATTTAGCCAAATTTGTTCTTGAAAAAAAAACTTTCAATTTGAAGGCACTAATTTCCTATAAAAAAAGGTACTGCAATGGGCACTAGAAACGGCCCCATCATATGCCAATTAATTCATGGGCTACCTTGAACAATCATTTACGAAAACACAAAAACCCAACCCACCTGCTGGTTTCGTTTCATTGACGATATCTTTATGATCTGGAAAAAATTAGATAAGGCTCTGACTAAATTTCTGAATGAACTCTCCAATTACAGTCCCCTCCAATTCACCCACACCACGTCCACCACAGAAATCACTTTCCTGGATGTAAATTTAAAATTACAAAATGGTGTCATCGAAACTGGAATACATATTAAGCCGAACTTCAATAGCTGCCATCCAACCAACACTAAACGTTCGATTCCTTACGGCCAAGTAGAACTGGATAAGTTCAATAACAAAATTATAAACTAACAGAGGTTATCCAGCCAATCTGGTTGAAAACCAGATCCGTCTTGCTCAATCAGAAACCAACGTTAGGCTTACTCCACCTACGAAGCCTTATCAAACTCGTTCTGGAAAACAAAAACGACCAAGATTACTTTTCAGAATAGATTCCTTTTCTCAGTGGGGGGCTGATGTAGCGTCAGCTGATGTTGTCATAGCAACGCATTAAGATTATTCTGGTTATTGTTTTTCTAAAGAAAAGGTACACAAATTGTAACTCTTCAATAAATTATTTTTATCTCATTCTTAATTGGTCGTAAGTTTATTTTAATTACACAAACAACCACGACCAAAAAAGGCAAAAATAAATGGGGTGATTGGCTCCTAAATGCTTCGCCAGGAGCAAGAGTAAACATTACAGATAGCGGGTGGATGGAGTAAGATGTAATGGAAGATTGGATCGGAAAATAGTTATTTGTGCAACTAGTGAGAAAAGTGAGCAATTGACTCACTCGAGAGAAATCCTTACTCACGAGCCGTAGGCGAGTGAGGAATGGTTTCTCGAGTGAGGCAATTTTACTTTTAACTCGAGTTGCACATTATACTTTTCCTACAGTTACCATAAAACAAATAAATTGGTTAATCTAAATAATAATCTAAGTAAATTCTTTCTGTGCCCCAAGGGGAAAAAGGTCCACCAATGGTAGTTTTTGCATACGAGAGGATACCAGCGGCCGTAGTCAACAAATTACCTAGGACATGGGGCCTGGGAAAATCTGAATCCGGCTGGATGACGGGTGAAACGTTTTTTGAGTACATCACCAACGTATTCCACCCGTGGTTACTTAAAAGCAATATTCCTCTCCCCATTGTGCTGTTCGTGGATGGGCATAGTTCTCACCTGACCCTCCACTTAAGTGAGTTCTGCGCCAGAAATGGCATCGAACTAATTTGTTTGTGCCCAAATTCAACCCACATTCTCCAGCCTATGGTTGTGTCTGTTTTCACCCTGTTAAGGATTATTGGAAGAACAATGGAGAATCGACAATGGCGCCACCAAGATAAGGAAAGAAGATTTCGCGCCACTTCTAAAAACTGTCTTTGACTATAGTGTAAAAGTAGACGTGGTGAAGAAAGGGTTTGTTTGTACAGGGTTGATGTCCTTAAATCCTGACGACGTCATTTTCTTCAAGAAAAATAAAATGCCGTGCGAGGGCAATCGACGTGCTTCTAATGGACGATGGTTGACCCTTCGTGGTCACCAGGCACATTTGGAAGGACAGATAGGCGTAGAAAGGTTGGCCAGGTTCCATCAGGGCCAATTTTATGAAAACGAGGAAGCCCTTTACGAAGTATGGAAATCTTACTGTGATGAAACATCCTCAGGAGTAGAAGGTGACACATCAGAAGATTCGAACGATGAACCTCAAGCGCCATCTGTGGAGGATGATGATGCTGCAGAAGTGGTCGCAGCACTTCGGAAGAGGAGGAAGTATTTACAATCCCCTCCTTCCTTTATCGGAGACCTGGAATAGTGACCTTCCCATCGAAATGGACCTCCCAGATACAGTACCATAATTCAGATGGCCGTGCCTGAAACCCCTCCGTCAGCCTCGAAGACCAACCGGGAACCTGAGAACGTAACCCAACAAGACAGAGAAGAAGAAGACGTCCCGGCGACAACAACGGCAATACACAAGACCCGGCTACTACTCATATTGAAGAAAACTCACAAGAAAAGATACCATCAAGACCAACTGGTCTTCAGCATGACGTCCCCTCGCCTTTTAAAAAGGCCCTGTTTTGGCCAGGAGAAAGCAGCAGCAAGAAGAAAAAATGAAGAAAATAAGACCGCCAAATAAAATAAAAATAAATAAAAAATAAAAAGACGAAACAAAAAAAGTAAGAAAAGAAAGACCAGTCATGGCGACCATGATAATGAAGATGACCTTGGAGTCGACGTGTTGTCAGAAGAGTCTATTGAAAACGTCAAAGAGGCTCCGTTAGACTTGAACTTAGCAAATCTTCGTGCGGGTATGTGGGTGGTGGTGCCGTATAAAGTAGGAGCAGAAGTAAAACTGTTTGTTGGGCAAGTTATTGACATCGAAAATGAAATGGTTGAGATTAAGTATGTGGAAAAAAGCTTGCTTCAGACAAATAAGTGTGACCAAAAACAGACGATATAGATGTCGTACCTGCAAGTGACATTGTAAGACTTTTGCGCGAGCCCACGCTTGATAAATGGGGTTACTTAACTTTTGCAGAATTTTTAACTGTAGACTACCTACATTGTTTAAAAAATGGCCCGACCTCTTTGTTTGAATGATCTTTTAGTTAATTCCACTTTTCCAACAGTTTTACATCGTCATGTGTTTCGTAATTTGATAATGTAGGTTATTGTTGAGCATTTGTTTTAAGCTACATTTATATCATTATTATCACCAGCCCCTAAAAACCATGTTCCCCCATTGACTCTTAGGGACTCATTGGATCTTGACTTCTCTAAGTAAAACGAAGTTAAAACCAAAGTTTCGTCTCTGAACTAATTTTGTTGTTTTTTCGGCGAATTTTAATCTATTTTGCCTGTACTATTATTCATGTTATTTGTGTTCAGTTATTTAAAACTTGAATTCATCTCACTTACATTTTATTACTTGTTTTGATCTCTCTGTTGTACTTTGAAAGAGCAAACACTGTAAATTATAATATAGGGTTGTGAGGTATTCTTAGAGTTAGTTTTTTAATAATTGATCACTATGTAATATTTTTTCTCCTGTTTTTACTGTTGAATTGTTGTACTTTGAAAGAGCAAACACTGTAAATTATAATATAGGGTTGTGAGGTATTCTTAGAGTTAGTTTTTTAATCATTGATCACTATGTAATATTTTTTCTCCTGTTTTTACTGTTGAATTGTTGTACTTTGAAAGAGCAAACACTGTTATGAGGGCAGAAAACCCCAGAATATCAGTTTCATTTGTGTGTTCAATGCTAGGCCTACAGCTTGGTATCACGACATAATGTTCTTACTTCATAACTGGATGCATTCCATAAGTGTACGACAGTGTTGACTCATACGACATTGTCCACATGCCATGTAGATAATGTGGTATGAGTAAATCTGTCGTTATGGAATGCTACAGTTGCATTTTGAGAGATGAAACATAGTTTTGTGGCATATGTTTTGTATTTTATAGTCTAGGTTATTGTTAAGTCATTGTTTTAGATTTATTTATGTGATATGTTTTAAGTTACCGTATTTACTTGTATTGATCTCAGTTCCATTTCTTTATTTGTTACGACTGCTAGGTAACTTATGTTAGTCATTGTTAGGCATCACACAAAATGGTCACCATGGTTCCATAACTATTGCATTCCATAACGACAATTTGACTCAGTGTCAACATTGTCGACATTGTCAACGTGAAATGTAGATAATGTGTTATGAGTAAATTTGTAGTTGTGGATTGCACCAGCTGCATTTTACGGGATGATAAATACTTTTCACATTGTTATGTCGTCATGTGTTTTGTATTTATCGTCTAGGTTATTGGTTGTAAATCTTTGGTATTAAGTCATTGTTTTATTTATGGGATGTGTTTTAAGTTACTGTATTTATTACTGCATTGATCTCAGTCCCATTTTTTTAAATTTATTGTGAATGCTAGGTAACTTTTGTTAGTCATCGTTAAGCATAGTCACATCCCTTTGCATTCCGTGACGACAGTCTGACTCATACCACATTGTCCACTCGTACGTTTATCGTTGAGATTAAGCAATTTATTTAAGTTGTTGTTAAAAAGGGAAGGGGTTTTATTGAATTATAAGACAGTATTGTGTGTTTAAAATGTTTAATAATAATTCAGTTAACAGTTTGTACGGTAAAAACATACTCCAACTTTGTTTTTAATATAGAATAACACTTTTAAAAGCTCCCACATTATCTTTCTGAAAATTGTAAAACATTGTATTTTTCTTACTTAGTTGTTAAAATGGTATAAATTAACTTTCTTTCTGTTTTGTAAATATAACAATGGTTTTTAATACATGTTACGTTTTGTTTTAATAGTGTGTGTGTTTTTTTACTCTCTGCAATGATCCTGGCTGTGGCGTCATCTGTCACCCTTGTCTTCTGTTGCGCAATACATAGAGGTTAGATTGTTTGGTGTCAAATATGGTCTTGTTTTGTAACCTTAAAGGTTCGAATTTCTTTACTTTATAAATCCGACTGAATCCAACTACTTTTAAAGGAGTAAAATGACTCTGAAATTGCCGTAACGGAATTTAACCTGAGAATCACGGAATTCCGTTCACGGATCACGGAATTAGGAAATTGCTAACTAAACAGCTGTTGACATAAAATGTTGTTTATAACGTAATATTCTATGTTAAAATGACAAGTTAATGCATAATATGAATAATTTATAAATAAAAAAACTTTTTTAAAACAAAACGTTTTTAAACGCACTAAAAAGTAGAAAATGATGTATAAATATGTTGAGAGTATAAATACTTGTAAGATTTAAAACGAAAAACGTGGGGTGCATGCGATAGATAATTTACAATTACCTTCACCTATTACACTAATGTATTGTTATCAATTAATTGCATGCACCCAACGTTTTTCGTTTTAAATCTTACAAGTATTTATACTCTCAACATATTTATAAACTATTTTCTACTTTTTAGTGCGTTTAAAAACGTTTTGTTTTAAAAAAGTTTTTTATTTATAAATTATTTTAAACTTTTTAGTCTTTAATGTGTAAATATGTTAAATATATTTTATATGGCCTGTTAATATATAACCTTTGACTATTAATACAACAAACCAAAACCTTATTATCTCTAATCAGATGTTTTATCTTTACTTTAAAATGCTTGTTTTATATTTTTAGAATATATCTGGAGCAGAACCTGTACCTCTTAACCTCTGCTCTTCGAACTGTCAAATTTAAGTATTTACGGCTGACTTAAATTAATTGATAATAATAATGTCTTTATTTAGCAAGCGTTTTTCAGATACAATATTTCTGCTTTTCAAAACAACTCTTGTCCTTAATACTAATAAACAATTCATAAAAACTAACTATAAAACAATATATAAAAAATCTATGAAAACAATGTAAAACAATCCATACCAACAATCTATTAAACAATCTTAAAATATTAAAAAAATCTATAACAAGCATTACTTAAAATAACCAGAATCTGCAATACTAGGACTAGACCAATTAACAATAAAAACATAATTTACTTTAGACAATTACTTTTAGCAAACAAATATTCCTTTAACCTTTTTTTAAAAGTGTTCAAAGAGTTGGCCCTTATTACTTGATCGGGGAGAGCATTATACACGGTAGGGCCGAAGTATGAGAAGGCGCGCCTCCCCACTTCATGCCTGACTCTAGGAAAGTGCAACAACTCGTCCTGTCTCGTGCTGCGGACAGAGACATCTCGACGAGAGGGAAGTTTCTCACACAGGTACTCAGGCTGGCCGTGCTCTATAGCTTTACGTATCAGGCTGCAGGTTAGGTATATACAATTATCTTTAATTTGCATAATGTTTGCAGCGTTTCTGTAAGGAGTTATGTGATCTCTTCTCGTGCAATTATAAATAAATCTAAGTGATGCATTTTGTATTCGTTGTATTTTATTTAGGTCGCCTTTCGTAATGCTATTTCCGTATGCTGGAAGACAATAATCAAAAACTGACAAGTTTTATTTTGGCGTTCTCAGGTAAAACTCCTTTCAATCTATATAGACCCCGCAGCCGGCCAAGGGCTCGCTGACACATGAGGTTTACATGGTCAGTTAGCGTCAGGTCTTCGTCAAGAATTACTCCTAGCGTTTTTAGTGGGCGCACATGAAAAGAGCCCAAAAACTCAGGCAGACGCTTGAAAAGCGCCCGGACCTCCAAGGTCCCTCTTAGGACGGTGCGAAAAGAGCCCGGTCTCTTTCTAGAACTTTCACAACGGGTCTTCAAAGGAGAAAGAACCAATAACACAGTTGAAATACATGAAATTATTTCCAATATTAAAAGATACATTAATAAATATAGGCTATATTATTCAAAGATATTTACATTACTAAAAGATATAGTCTGTTTACCTTACCTAACATAACCTAACCTAACCTAACCAAACACAACCAAACACATCACTATTTACTAAAACACTACTATATATACACACAATTTATAGTCAGCGTCCTCCTCCTCAGGTACCTGTGGAGACCCGGGCTCTTTCCATGCTTAAGATTAGTGAACCTTTTTGGGGATTAAAATTTCGGGCTCTTTTCATGTGCCCCGTTTTTAGTTTCTCGCATATATTGATGGCTGTCCCATTTATTTTAATTTTACTGACCATGTCTTGCCTAATTTCGTTTAAAACGTCTTGCGGTGCAATATGGAGAACTGAACATTTATCGTTGTTTAGTTTCAATCCATGGCTCTTTGACCAGACAGATATAGCATTCAGCTCATTATTAATGACTTCAAAGGCTTTAGCGTAACATTTTTTACCATAGGACAGGTGTATCTGGCAATCATCAATAATCTATTGATGATACACAATAATCTTCATTGTGTAAATTTGATATGTTTACATTCTTTCAAAATGTAAACATGGAAAATGTGGAAGCCCATGGGGCGTATCCCGGCGGAAATATGAAAATTAAATAATATAATATTGCATTGTCATCCATTTGTGAGCTATGTTTCAAATTTCAAGTCTCTAGCTCATCGGTAACTTTTAAGATTGATATCAAAATTTGTAGGAAAGCGACTAGCGAGCTAATAAAAACAAGCCCATGGGGCGTAGCCCAAGGGAAATATGAAAATTAAATTATATAATATTGCATTGTCATCCATTTGTGAGCTATGTTTCAAATTTCAAGTCTCTAGGTCATCGGGAAGTATCAAAATTTGCAAGAAAGCGAGTTAATAAAAACAAGCCCATTGAGCGTAGCCCAACGGAAATATGAAAATTAAATTATATAATATTGCATTGTCATCCATTTGTGAGCTATGTTTCAAGTTTCAAGTCTCTGGCTCATCGGGAACTTAGTATAAAATCGATTGCAAAATTTGTACTGGACAAGAAAGCGAGCTAATAAAAACGTTTTAAAAAGGAAATCCTGGGGAATAATTTAGTAGTAGGCCTAATAATGTATCTTTTTCTAGTTATTTGTTTATTTAGCAAAAACATGAGAACGTGGGCTTAAGTTCACGGTATTTGGGTATTTTACCTTATTAAATTTGAGCGTGAACAGAAGCTAGTGAAAAAAAAACAATCGAAAATCATTAGACATGTAAATGATATCACTACATATCGTATTGATATTATTAGATACATAGTGATGTCAATAGATGTCTAATGATATCAAGTGGTATCATTAGAGAATCTAGTAACATTAATCACTAGACATGAGTGAACTTGAAGTGATGTCTAGTGACTTCATTATTGATATCTTATACCTTATACCTTATACCATAAACCATGGCTGACCAGTAATGACTGGATAGATTTCGTCAAAAAAGTTTGAAGTGTTAATACTTTAGAATTGGTTAACATGGCAGTAGGTCGAGAGATCCATTCATCACTTTCCTCAACAAAATATTCGTTGGTGGAAAAGAGAGGCCGTGCCTTTAGAAGTTCCTCGACTTTCTTTTTAAAATTCCTGAGAGGGAGTGACTTTATCTTCTTGTCCAGATGGTTGAAGAGCCTAATGCCAAGGACAGGATAGCAGTATTTTTAATTGCTCAGCCTGCAGAAAGGATTGTTTAAAATTTCTCCTCTTCTCGTGTTGTAATTATGAAGTTGGTTTCTGCAGCTGAGGTTGCCTATGTTTTCCTTATCACGTACCAGACAGTTGTAAATAAATTGATTGTAAACAGTCATCACTCCTAAGTCACGGAACAGTGGTTTGCAATGTTCATGCCTTGCGCTGGACGTTATGGCTCTTATAGCAGCCTTTTGAGTTTTCAGAATGGTTCTTGTCTCTGAAGCGTATCCCCAGACAAATCATTAGGTGATTCAATGATATCATTTGATTACTTAATCATGCAATTAAGTAAGGATGTAATAATATTAGTACAAATCAGTGTTTAGTGATCATCTAGTACTTAAATTAGCCAAACATGAAAAAAATGTTTTACCAATAGTTTTTCCTAAAATTAAAAACGCAATAAGGCCTTGTTTTTATTTATTTATGAGCTAGGAAAAAAGTAAGATTACTATGAAAATTTCATATTTTATCCCGGTCCTGTAAGTTTTTAAGTAATCTCTGCTTAAAAATTGTAATAAACCATCATAATTTTAGACCAGGGGGCAGTGTTGTAGCATGTATTTTTCCTGAATGTCGGCTATACTATACATTTCAAGAGGGGGGCAGCCTTTTAAAGTTGAGTTTATTTTAAAAGTAAAACCCTAACGGTTGGCAAATAACTTTTTATTACAAGTAAATACAACGTAAGTTTAATTTATTTTAAGATTAATTTAATAAAACACTAAAAACGTGTTACGTCTCTTATTTGGACTTGGCTTGGCACGCTACATGCGCACAAACTGGAGACAGACCGACAGGCGACAACTACAACATTCAAATTCAACTGTCAACGGACAACGTCAGTGGACTGGACACAATCATCCAAGGATCCAAGGCAGCTGTAGCCGTCCTCGGCGAGTTTATTTATTTCGGTATCTATTTTCAAACGGATTCACCATTTTAGAGGGAAAATACAACGATCAATGTGTGACAACTAGACTACCTAGTTCTAGTTGAGTACATTAGTGAAACAACTATGGAAGTAACATGAACAGAAGACTGCACAAGAAAGATAACCTCAAATTAATTACAATAGCAGCAAGTGTTTTGTGTTTATAAGTTATAGTTGTTGTTTGTTAGAGTTCTTTGTCAGTTATGAGTTGTTTTTGTGACTGAGTATTGACATAGCCTACATCTTTTCACGTTTTAATCGGTAGAGCATTTAAGTATAAAAGTCAAGTTAGTATTTTAGGACATAAGACCTTGCAAATAATTAAATACCCAAAACCTCAAAATAGGTTTTAAGGGCAGTTTACTGTTTTTGGTACACCTGGCCAAATGTATAAAGCTGTCTACAATTATAGGCCAAACTTACCTAGTCTATATCAATTCGTAGGCCTATGTTGTAGGCCCATTTCGGGGTGAATCAGTAAACTGCAGAACTGCTTCAATCTAACTTATTTTAGAGAAAGAATTATTCTGCACATGAATTAGGCATTGTTGAACCATTCACCTAACCATGATTTATTTTGCTTACGGTAGGCCTAACTCATTTAAGACGAAAACAGGATTGGGTCTTAATTAGCACGAGCCTTAAAAACAAATTACACAAGGGAGACCTTTGGGAAGATAGCTCATTTAGCTAACTGTGTTCAAAATTGGGTTTTAAGAGGCAAAATGAATCCAGTTATAATGCAATACCCATTTATAATTATGAATCACATGGTTTATACTCTAAGAAAGTCATTAGGTGAATAAGTTTTACTATTTAGGCTATAATAAATTAAATTTGTTGATTTTAGACCCACACCATGACGAGTAATTTAGGCTGCCTACCTCAATCAATTGTCATTTTTTAAATATAGGCCTAACTTAAGGTTGTTTTACGAGTCTTCTGTGTAACTTACATTCTGAATGGTTAAACATTAGCCTACACTGACTAATCAGTTATTAAATTGTAATCCACATTTAAACCTTTATTTAAAGGCAGTGGGTCAGCAACACTGAATATTTGAAATCAAACTCTAGAAACAAGTCAAACGCAAAAGGTGTGAAGCCCTTAAATAAATGTACTTTGCATACCTTGCGGCCATTGTCTTATCAGCAACAAAGATGATCTTAAATAGATATTTACGCCAATGTAAAAAAATAACTTAAATAGGTACCTCCTTATTGTTTTAGACAAGATACCTGTGCAGTTTTGGTGGAAGTAACTGTTTGAGTGCAGTAAAGAGGACTAAAAATCCTCGTGACTCCTGACGAAATTGCTGTCCAGTATAGTTGGCTGGGGAGGAAGGATATTTTTTCTTTTGCAATCTGCATGAAGTCGGCTAACTTGCGTAAAGTGAATTTCTTCATGGGAAATAAGTTATTACCGTAGGCGGCACGGAAAGGCCTAGACCAGAAATCAATTTACTTTTTCATTTTGCTGTCCCCAGTTGCCATAGCCTGTTCTTCGAATTTTTATACAGCCTTTCCATGGTAGTATTAAGAATGCATATTTTTTGCTATGTATTTGTGTGTGTCCGTAACTCGAGTAATTTTGATCCAATTTTGATGAAATTTGGTACGAATGTCTAAATATATATAGACTTGAACTAGTTTGTGAACAAGGTCAGGTCATGAGAACAGGTTGTTATAGCGATTACAAGTTTTTAGTCGAGATGGTAAAGTAAAATTCAAATAAAATGTACTCTAGCATATCGATTAAAATTCAAATTCAAAATAAAAGGGCCTAGGCTATGCTACGTTTCATTGTTGAGCAAAAATCAGAACGGTGTAGACCAAGAATTACTAGCAACTGTAGTCAATATTAATGTAAATAACTCTGATTACTAAAAATACATTTGGGCTAACGAATAATCACGAATAACCTCTGTATCATCCACGGTGGCCACGTCTCTTAGTTGTAAGCCACAATTAATTTGTGTGCGTACATGAAATGGGCCACCGCTACAACAATACCTGTTATTTATGTATTTTTGGGTAAATTGTGTATAGTGACAGTTTTATTAATATTTATGACAAAGCTATTATGGATGCATAAATATAGCTGATAGGAGATTTCAAAACCTTTTTATTGGTAATTTTTATATTTTATTGGTGTATGCCTTTACAGGACTTATCTGAGAACGTTTTCGAGAGGAGGTCCCCCACCAACAGAAAACGAAGTGGTTCTGCGTTGTGCTGCAGTGAAAAGTTATATCTCACAAAAAATGTCACAATAACAAAAAAAATCCTAACCCTAACAGGTACAGTTAAACACTTATTATTGAAAACAAACTTAAACTTATTCTGATTCTTAAATCAAAAAATTTATTTAGCTTGGTTTTATTTTAAAGATTTATTTTTTATACTCAGAAAATTCCTGCTAAACCGAAATTATGGGGACAGAACTGTCATATACCGTGTCTGTAACTAATCTTCCGAATAGTCAAGGTTTGGTTTTTTTTTTGAAACCCATTTGTTTGTTTTATTAATCAAAGTACGTAGTTACTATAGGCCCTAACTGTGCAATCTTAGTCACATATTTAACTTTTTGCTACGTTTGTTACTATTTTACTGATAAAAGTTTAGAAATTTATCTCTAGTTTTTTTTTCTGCCTATATCATCACATGTTTATGTCTGTGTAATGGTCAACAACCCACAAAAATAGCTACACACAAAAATGTCTACATGACACCGATTGTGGTAAGTGTTACTTAAGAGCAACATCTTATCTTCTTGACTATCTTAGGGTGAGTAAGGCAATAAGTAAGTGATGTCTGATGAGATTTGATTTCATCATTAGTGTTTTCATTTCACCATGCCAAAATCATTAGACATCACTATGCAACAGATCACTCAACATTACCTAGTGACACGTAGTGGTAATTGGGCCAACTAGACATCACTACGTACGTATTGATATGAAATAATTTGGTAACGTAGTGATGTATGATCATTAGGTAACGTAGTAATGTCTAGTTGGCCCAATTACCACTACGTGTCACTACGTTTTTTTAACGTTTCTCTAATGTTTTTTTTCACTAGGGATAGAACAAACCATTACTCTGACCCCTCAAATCCATGTAACCTGCGGAAGCTCAAACTGAATGACCTTTCCTAAATTCAGTGGTCGATCCCATGATCCCCCGGAGTATCCAACCCATCTTATCAAAAACTACGGCAAAGCAGCGACCAAACCTCCATTGAAATCCTAAAAGACGTTCTTGTAACCAGCCTTGAACACCAAGCTTAACGATGGTTTTCCTTAATAAAGAATGACTTGAAGTCATGGGAAGATTAATAAGACACAATTCATTTCAAAGTATTGGAATCGTGACCTTCAACGGACAATTAAGCACAAAATAGAATTGGAACATTATAAGCCAAACGGAACGTTGGCTCGATCCGAGTATTTAATGAACGAGTCATTAAGCTGCGATCCCTCACTCCAGCGCTGACTGAAGATGAATAGTTGCTATTCTGTCCGATCACTTCTGCCCACTTATTCAGGACGCACGACGCGTGCAAAATGCAAACAGTGTGTACGAGTTCAAAGCACTACTACAGCGACAAGACTTACATGATGCACAGAAACGTCCTACAAATAACTCCAGTCCTCCACCATCTCACGATAACCAAAATCAGAACGAGCAATCTAACAACTACCATTACAATCGGAACTACCAGAATCGACCCAACTTTCAAGAACAAAATCACTATCAAAACGCTAATGCCCATGTCTACAATTCCAAGATAGAAAGGCCCCAGTATTATCAAAACAACCAACCCCAATATAATCCAAGTTGGGAACCAAGAAATCCACCACCATCACAACAACAGCGAGGCAACGTGAACTACATGTCCGTAACTCATAATGTAAAGCAAATCGGACCGATCAGACCGAATAATCAAATAAATAATTTTAAAAATAGTTACATAGAACCTTTACGTATTAATACCATTTGTTGTAACCGTGAATTCTTATTGAGTGAAGAAACACCAGTTAAGCTTTTTACTAACAACTTTAAAGCAAACTGCCCAGAAATAAATGTCAAAATCAGTAATATTCCGATCTGTGCTTTAGTTGACTAAGGGTCTAACATTACCAGCTTAAACGAAAACTGGTTCAATGTAAATATACACAAATTAACTAAATACAAAGAACTCCCTGTCAGTAATAGTTGTATTACAACTGCCACCGGAGAAAAATCAAAACGGGTTTCCAAAATCTTATTGCTGCCATTGGAAGTGAATGATCAACCAACCCACATACAAACTTTGCTTGTACCACACTCTAGTAAGATCACTAATTGTAGGGAAAGATTTTTTTAAGATCATGGGATGCACGAATCGACTTCGAACACAAATCAATAAATATAAATATTAAAAATAATGATGTGAATTTAAAGTTTGGAGGGGTAACTATTGACGGAATATCTTGCTACATTAATTACAACACAAGTGAAACCTACAGTTATGAAAAATGTATAATAATACAATTGAAATAAATACACATAGGTTCAGTTCACAAACCAGCATTACACCAGAGATATTCAAAAGTTTTCTTGCCGATAGTTGATTAATGACGAACAGCGTTATAAACTTGAATGTGTAATCACACTTTAAAAGTTAAAAATGCCCTTAGTTTTAAGAAGAAATCATACCCAGATCCCAAGAAAACGTCCCATTTGAAAACCGGCGCTTCCGATGTAGCTATTGGTGGAAATGTCTATCAGTACCTAGATAGCGCAGATAATGCTGAAATTATGTGCAAATATGAAATCTACCACGTCTCTGCCCTCTAAAGATACATCACCCCTCAAGATTCAACAAACCAAAATACCCACCAAACATGAAGAAAAAACATTAGTGCGCCTGTTGTGTACAGTCACAATAGAAACAATTCCCACTCCCTTTCCCCCAAAAAACCAATAAATAAATGTGTATGTATATAAGAACAATAACCAATTGTTACATAATAATGCATTTTAGAAAAGTGATTGATAAAAAACTAATAGGAGTTAGTTAAGAATTAAAGCTAGATAAAAGGAAAATAAATAGAAAATGGTAGATAGTTAGGAAAACCCCTTTAAATATTGTGTTTTTTATATAGATTTCTCATATGTTGGTGAAGATATTTTTTTTTTTTTTTAGTTCATGTACTTCCAAGTCTTATTTTTTTGTTTCTTTGTCTGTAGTAATCAATTTCATCAGTGTAAATATCTTCATTGTTAGTTCGAAATGTCGAACACAACTCCCTCAGCATATAGCTGGAAAAAATGACCACAGTTCATCCTAGAGCTACAAAAAATAGAAACTCTCAGAATATCTCGATACTTGCATTTAGCCCGTTGCGTAAATATTGAACTACATGGATTTTCCGATGCAAGCGAGTGTAGTTATGCAGCTTGTGTTTATCTAAGAGCTGAAGATTCTTCTGGAAATGTCAATGTAAATCTGCTGATTGCAAAGTCAAAAGTTGCACCTTTGAAATGTGCAACAATTCCGAGATTGGAATTATGTGGTGCTCATCTGTTAGCGAAATTGTTAAATTATTGTCAGGAACAATTTTCTAGCTCTTACAAAACTTCCATGTTTGCATGGTGTGACTCCAGTATCACCCTGTCATGGATTAAAACCCAGTCATATCAACTCAAGCTTTTTGTTACTAATCGTGTGGCTCAAATACAAGAACTCATACATATTTGCACATGGAGACATGTGTCTACCAACGATAATCCTAAGGAATACGCTTCTCGCAGATTAACCGCCTCAAGCCTACTTCATCTTGACCAGTGGTGGTCTGGTCCCTAATGGCTCCAAGGAGACTCTTCTACCTGGCCTCAAACTTGCCATATGTTCGTCCCAGATTATGCTTCCCGAATTGAAAATTACGACCCTCAATCTTGTAACCACATTGGAAAGTGATGGATGGATTTCAAGATTTTCCTATTAGGTTTTTTGGTAGTTTATCTTATTTATTTTTCATGTAGCTCTAAACAGTGTCGAGCTGTAGCTCTGTGAAGCTTAGCCATCCTTAAAAAGTAGCTTCCTCAAGACTCATACCCAACTGACTTTTGAGTGATTGTTTGGCTCAGACTGAGTACAACAAAGATCTGCTGTGGCACACGTGGTTTTTTAGGTTTATTTGGCTGTTACGGTCAAATAATGATACTAGTGATTTTTTTTACTTAAGTGGATAGCTCTCAAAAGCAAAGGACATGGCTGAGACCCTTCAAGAGCATAGAAGGTAAACGGAACCTGGACCTGAGAACCTACAAAACAACGATCAACAATCCACAACAGTTGTTGATATCGGTATGCAGAAACTTGAAGTACTGTACCGGTATGCCTACCATTTCCGGAAGAGGATATAGAAGCACCCGTAAAGAATAGTATCCCTGAAGTTGCACAACATCCTCCTGAGGACGCAATAATGCTTGATCAAACTTGTGAAGAGTACAAGCCAAGTGAATGAAAATACAAACTTTTTTCCAACGCTCTGTTCCAGGCCTCGGCCCATTGCAAGTTTATGAAATCACAAAACAAAAATACAATTTATGTTGATATTTTGCATCCTAATGACCAAATTAGTTACATGCATCATATGTGACCTTCTTACTTTTTTCAGATTAATGGAGACTTGGTTCCATTTACTAAAAAGATGGAAATGTTTTTGGAAAATTTTCAAAGTAAAGATGAATGGGGTGGACAAGAAACAATCGTTTCTGTCTGTTCAATCAACGATGTTTCCATACATGTTTACTTCGAAAGAAGTAATGACAACTACAAAATGCAAGCATTTGGAACACCAGGGAAAAAAACGCTTCAAATAGTGCATCGATTATCAAAAGATGAACAAAGTGGATTAAGTGGAAGTCAAAAGAGAAATCATTATGACAGCGTCATAAAAGTTTTCCCTCATTGCTAAAGTTGTGTGGCCCCAATGTACTATTTTATATACTACTTTATACTATGTTATACTATTTTATAAATTATACCATATTATACTACTTTTATATACTACACAAATCATTTGAATAATTTAAAGAATTATTTAGCAATTAATTTTGTTTTTCTTATTTATAGTGCTTGAAAATTTATTTTATGTTTGTCATTAGTTTAATTGTTATTAGAACATTCTTTATCATTCCACGTATCATTTTTTGATTTAGCAATGTACACATTGTGCATATATGTCCATATGCAAGTAAAGGAAGTGAGTTAATATCTATTTCAATCAATTATCAAATATTAAGGGAACGCCACTATGTGCATATTTAAACCCAAATATGAGTGAAGGATGAGTAACGCGATCTTCTTGTTTAGACTAGGGCCGACATATTCCTTAGACACAGCTGTTAATTAATAGCCCAAACTACTAATGGCAACTAAGGGACCTACGGTTTATAATGGAATCCAAACCACATAACCTTGGTATTAACAAATTGATCTAATGAGGATAGAACTGAGGATAATCGTAGTACTCGCTAGTGCGGACATTAATCCACAACAGGGAATATCCCTTACACACTGCATCTCTATAATAATCCACAACTTGTTTTACTACTGCAAAGAAATACCTATTGGCTTGAATCAAAGCACTAAAATATGAGTCATGTAACTTTGAACTAAGTTAAACAGTTTTGCAAATCAGAAATATATAATGGTCATTATACAATGGATTAATAAAAAATAGAAATATATAGCATTGACATACAACTGGCATTTACATATAGCATTGACATTTAAACAGAGAAAAAGTTATTTAAGACCATCTATCTACAAATATTGCAGCTAAGAAATGCCTCTATTCAATGAAATACGTCGAGATTGAGCATGACATCTGACAAGAGTTTTGAACTTTTTGAGGTAACATACCGGTACTCAATTATGTGTAAAGATACCTAAGCCACAAAATAATTGTTATGTAGAAAATCGAACGGTCAATTTAGCCAAAGATAAATCATACTCCTTTAGGTTTTAGCTTGCTATCCAGAGTTAAACCCAACAACTTGACTGATCGACAGCAAAAAGTATAAGTTAGTTTTGTTACTTAAGGTGAAAACTGTTTTAAATGACTTGTTGGAAATAAGAGATTTCCGTCAAACCAGAAGTTTGCACATTTTATCGGTATATTTAGTTTAGTCATGAATGATTTTCGACATCAGAGTCTACAATACATGGTTCATTTACGTAGAAATCATTTACAAAACAACAGGAATTATAAGAAACCTAATACATAACGAACAACAATAAATACAGATTTAGGAAATGCATTTTTTAACTTCACCAATTGTATCCTATTAGATAACTGTAGGCACTATATAAGATTCAATTTTTTGTACTTAGTAGTGTCATAGTAACAGTTCACCGCCAACAGCTGTCAGGGCAGATGTTGTGAATTAATTGAGTTTAAAGGGCATCAGGCGGAAATGGTGGCTTCCGGTGCTACGTCACTTTGTGACGTCATAGGTGATGGAATACGTCATGAGAGGGTGACGTATGTGGTATGACGTAGGATTGGGATTATAAGTCAAAACTGCAGACTTTGAATGTATGCTCAGTCCAGTGCAGAATATGCAAGACCTGTAACATTGGGTTCCCACCTGTTAGCCAGCTGTGCTGTGAAGCTGAACAACGTAAGTGGGGTAGAATTTACATCTAATGCGATGTATGGAAAGACAATGGAACAAGTCAGAAATAGAGACTCGATATAAAACTGTTTTCCAAGTTTTAAAAGAATGGGAAACTACTTTACACTTATAGTGTAGGATAGCTTCTTTCTTTTGTTTATTCTTTATTTATAGAAAACAGAAGAAGGTGAAATATCGGACTATGTATATATTAAGAACTTTAACAAACTCGTTACTAATGGAATAAGTCAGAAATAGAGACTTGAGTGTAAGATTGGAAATAGCTGAAAAATTGATTGCCAAACCAAACTTTATAGATCGGACAGTGTACAATGAGGTCTTGGGAAGGTCATCTTTTCTTTTCTTTACAGAACAACTGGCAGCTGTACATATGAGTAAGACCAAACTTCTATTCAACAAAGCAATCTACATCGAGTTTATTTGATTCACCCACCGTTGGTGTTTATTGTTGTTTATATCTAAAATTTGGTACTTTTAAACAATTTCCAAATTCAAACTATCCCCCTTAACTGACATGTTTACGTACCGTACAGAGAAGTACTTGACCATCTGTCTGTATGATGTACAAACGGTTCTATTCAGTCTGTGTGATAATCAGAAAGAAAACCTGAGCTCACTCACTGTGCAACAAGTCGGTAGAGCAGTACTTGGAAACCATCCAAGTCGGCAATAAAGTACACTACTGTTGAATGCAAAAACTGGAACCCGCATTAATCGTTCTGTTGGTGGACACACACACACCTGCGGGCGGTGTCGAGAAATATTTGCAATCCATAACAAGTCGGGAAAGCAGTACTTAGAATTTGAACTATCCAAGTCGGTAATGTAGTATATGCTAATAATATTGTGCCGGCATCTGTGTGGAGAAATATTTCCAACTCTAAACATCCATGATCACAGTTTAGTATTACTTTTAATTCTGTAGGTTAATTCTGCTCTGTAAGCGGTAGTTGTTTAATACCCGAGATCTGGAAATACAATGACGGAGACAATATTCACTAAAAGAAGCCCCTCGTTGCCCCCCCCCCTCCCTCCCTCCTTGTATCGTAGTGGGAGTAGCGTGAGTCGTTGATCTAAGAGGTTTGCGGGTTCGATCCTTACCAATCACAAAAAATTAAATTTTTTTTATTTTATTTTATACATATCTACTTGCTGTAGTACATAACAAATGCAAAACAAATGATAATTCATGTATCCAATGTTAAAAACAACTGAAAGAAGGCTTAAGTGTAACTTTACCGTTGAGTAAAAAAAAAAATGGCCTTTGTAAAGGCCACCAAAATGTTGGATGTTAAATTTACATTTCATAGATGTTATGTACTCTTGGGATGATGGGTGGTCTGAATTTATGTTTCTTCCTAGTAGTTGGCTGTGTATGAGACTGTGTATGAGCCAGAAGTTCACGGGTTCGATCCTTACCAATCACCAAAACGTTTAATTTACAGTTGGAGTAATATGTTGATTTTTTGTATGATATTGTATCGTAATGGGAGTAGCGTGAGTCGTTGATCTAAGAGGTTTGCGGGTTCGATCCTTACCAATCACAAAAAAAATTATATTTTTTTTCTTTTATTTTATACATATCTACTTGCTGTAGTCCATAACAAATGCAAACAAATGATAATTCGTGTATCCAATGTTAAAAACACATTCGATCGCCAACCTTCGAAGGAGCAACACCTCGGAGCGCAGCACAGATTGGACATCTCTAACTCGTGATGGAAGAAGAGGATACAGGCGGAACTTCAGGGACCCCTCCGGTGACGTTTCTCACTGTGAGCTGCGACCTGCCGCTGCTTTGCCTTCTGGCTCTGCAGCCCTGCCTCGCGCGTCGGGCCCGACTACGACCCTGCAATCGCCCACTGACTCGACTTCGGACACGGACCGACCCCCAGCTTCTGTGTGGAGCTTCGCTTCACAACCACCCACGGACCAGGAAAACGGCCTTAGTCAAGGCCACCAGATGTCTCCAGCCCCCGGCGGAGCCCACCCCGGCCTGGCCGCCGCCCGGCCCTCTAACTCTGTCGCTGCCCGGCCCAGCAACTCCACCCCCCCGGGACTTCCCCTCACGGGGACGGAGACCAGTGCCTGGGGGAAGACCGCTGCTGCGGTGACCCGAGCGGGTGTCGACCAACGGTGCGCCACTGCCACGCCTGGCGGAGGCCCGTTCGTCTTCACTGGCGGCGAGGGGAACAGTTGCCAGGCGAACCCCTGCCCGTCGTCTGGAGAAAACGGCGTTTATCAAGGCCACCAGACTACCAACAAGAGGCGAGCGTCCCCGACTCCTCCTGCCGAGCGGAAGGCCCGCAAAACCGGCCGAGACACCTTCCAGACCGCCGCTGACTCCGACATGGAGGATGATCCGGCCCCGTCGCGGAACGAGCCACGGCCTCCGCCTATCCTCCTGGACATGCCGCGGAGCTGGCCTGCCCACGCCGTCGCCATCGGACAACTCGTTGGTGGCCAATTCGATGCCTCATGCACGGGGAAAAATCTGCGGATCAGGGTGGACACTGTACCCCACTTCCGCGCAGTCCAGCGGTATCTGCAGCAAGAGCGAGTACCGTTCCACACCTTCGCCCTACGCACCGAGCGGCTGCTCAAGGTGGTGGTTAAGGGCCTGCCGCCGACGCTAGCACCAGATGAGATTATGGCGGAATTTCACGATTTCGACATATCCGAAGTGAAAATGATGAAGACTCGCCGAGGAATGCCGACTGGCCTCTGGCTCCTCACGATCCGCAGGACGGAAGGATACTCCCTGCCGTCCACTGTGTATGAAATAAGGCGAGCCTTTTACTGCAAGGTGGAGGTGCGGCAGTACAAGCGGCCCAACGGACCCATTCAATGCCACCGCTGCCAGGGCTTCGGCCACGGATCGGGCCAGTGCCACCGCCAGGTCCGCTGTGTCCGCTGCGGGGACACCCATCCGGCGACCGAGTGCCCCAAGGAGCCAGCAGCCCAGGCGAAGTGCTGCAACTGTGGTGAGGCCCACACTGCCAACTACAGGGGCTGCACTTGCTACAAGACTCTGCAACGGGCTTCGTACGCGGCTGCGGCGAAATCGTCCACGGCACCGTCGGGCCGTCAACCGCGCCGGGTCGACCCGCCTGCTCCGAGACCTGACCCAGTGGACGACGAGGCGCCTGGGGCTCCCGAGGTTGATGACGAGGGTTTCCGGACTCAGCGGAGAAGGCGTCGTCGAGCTCCTCGGAACCCGGACAACCGCGGCAGAGCTTCCGGCCCGAGACCCCGAACACCCACCCCTCCTGTGGAGCGGTCCGCCGCCCCGGCTGAGACCCCGAACCCTCGAGTGAGGCGAACTCCCCGCCCTCGCCTGGAAGTCCCTCCTCGCCAGCCCAGCGGCCCTGCCCGGCAGCCCAGCAGCCCAGCCCCGCAGCCCAGCAGCCCTGCCCCGCAGCCCAGCAGCCCTGCCCCGCAGCCCAGCCGCCCTGCCCAGCCTATCGAGCCGGCCTCAACCCCGGCCCAGTCGTCCAAGAGCCCGTCGCAGCAGTCTGAGCTGGCTCAACTCATCTCCACGCTGAGGAGCATGTTGGTCGTCGTCGAGCGACTTGTTGACCAGTTGACCCAACATCATGCGTAGACTTCGCATCCTCACGTGGAACGCCGACGGGCTTGCCGACAGACGCCATGAGCTGACACAACTCCTCACTGACATGGACGTTGACGTTGCCCTCATCCAGGAGACGCATCTGCGCGGTGGGGACAGGTTCAACGTCCGAAACTACTACACTCACCGGACAGACAGGCCTCTGCAACAACGTGCCAGTGGTGGCTCGGCGATACTGGTTCATCGTCGGGTCACCCACAGACCGATCGTCAGGAACCTCCCGCCTGGCATCGAGGTGACGACCATCGCCCTCCAGCACGACGGTGCAGAGCTGGAAATCTCCTCTGCCTACAACCCCCCAGGGAGACGCATTGATCCCGGACTCCTGGACCAACTGCTGCCCCCCGACACCCCGGCGCTTCTGGCAGGCGACCTCAATGCCAAACACCTGGACTGGGGTTGCAGGAGAGGGAACTTCACTGGAGCTGCTCTCAGGCGCTACCTCACCGCCCACCCTCACATCAACGTGGTTGCCCCGGCCGACCCCACACACTACTCCCGTGCTGGACACCCGCCCGACATCCTGGACATCGGACTGGCTGGCTCGTTCGATGGCCCGATTGAAGTCTTCGTCGTCTCCGACCTCTCTTCTGACCACGTCCCGGTGATCTTCGATCTGCCACAGGGAGGAGTCCCCGACCGCCCTCCGGTCCGCAGGAAGAGGGTGAACTGGGCGAAGTTCGCCAACCTCCTGGCCAACGCCCCTCGACCGCCTCCCCCGCCACCTGAGACGGCAGAGGAGCTCGACCAGCAAGTCCTGGACCTGTCGACGCTGCTGCAGGACACTGTGGTTGCCGCCAGCTCTGACGTTGACCCGAGGGCCCCCCCGCCACTTCCCCAGGGACTGCGGGAGGAGATCACACTGCGACGTCGCCTGAGGAGGGCGTATCAGCAGTCCCGCTGCCCTCGAGCGAAGGCGGACTTCAACCGGCAGGCTAGGAGGTGCTCCCGACTGCTGGCTGAGCATCGGTCTCAGGAATGGGAGGACTTCGTCGAGGGCCAGGCAGACACCAATGACGGCATCTGGAAGATCGCCAAGGCTCTGCGCGGCACGAAGACCCACAACAGGCCGCTGCATGGGGGACGCGGGCTCGTCTACTCGCCCGAAGACCGTGCAGAGACCTTCGCCGACTCGCTGGAAGACCAGTTTTCCCCACACCCGGACGTCTACGACGAAGACTTCTGCGAGGTTGTTGACGACTTCGTAGAGACCTACGAGCCGGACTCCGACGAAGAGGACATCCCCCACGTGACCGTCAGCGAGGTGAAGGGCCACATCGCTCGACTCCGTCCGAAGAAGGCCCCTGGACCGGACTCCCTCGGGACTCCAGCACTGAAGAACCTGCCGGCTTGGGTGGTTGTTGTCATCACCTGCCTCTTCAACTCCTGCGTGAGGCTGGCCCACTTCCCCAACACCTGGAAGCTGGCAAATGTCATACTCATCCCCAAGCCCGGCAAGGACCACATCTTCCCCGAGAACCACAGGCCGATCTCCCTCCTGCCTGTGCTCTCCAAGATGCTGGAGCGAATCGTCCTGGCGAGATTCCCCGAGGAGTTCTTCACTTCGATCAGGACCGAGCAGTACGGCTTCAGGCGGGGCCACTCCACCACCCTCCAGCTGCGGCGGGTCCTCAACACCATCGCTGGAGCGATGGAGCGGAAGCACCACTCGACCTCAGTCCTGATCGACGTGAGCAAAGCCTTCGACCGGGTCTGGCACGAGGGGCTTCTCTACAAGCTGGCGTCCTCCCCTCTACCCGGCTCGATCTACAGGCTCGTCAAGAGCTACCTGACCGCTCGCCGCTTCAAGGTCTCCGTTGGACGGGCGACTTCCACACCACGGCCAGTCTCTTCGGGTGTGCCACAGGGGTCGGTTCTCGGGCCGATACTGTACCTGTGGTACACCAACGACATACCCCTGGCGCCGAGAGTGCAGCTCTCGCTCTATGCAGATGACGCGCTCTTCACTGCCACCTCCGCCAACCTGAGGATGTCCAGGGTGTATGTCCAGCGACAGCTGGACCTGTTGCTGCCGTGGCTGACGAAGTGGCGAGTCAAAGTCAACGCTGACAAGAGTGAGGCCATCTCCTTCACGAGGTCGAGGAGGCAGGACGATGGTCAACACCTCCACCTAGACGGGGCCGACATCCCATGGAAGCGCCGGGTGAAGTACCTCGGCGTCCTGCTGGATCAGCGACTCACCCTGACTCCCCACGTCGAGAGGGTCTGCGACCTCGCCAGGAAAGGTCTTGGCGCCATCCGCCCGCTGCTCAAGTCACGGAAGTTGTCGACGGCTGCAAGAGTCCGACTCTACACGGCCCTGCTTCGACCTGTCCTCACGTACGCAGCCCCTGCATGGTACCACCTCACCTGCAGAACCGCTAGACGGAGGCTGCTCGTCGTCCAGAGCAAGGCTCTCCGGCAGGCGACAGATTCACCCTGGTACGTGAGGAATTCCGTCATCAGGGACTCCACAGCAGTGACAACACTCCGAGACTTCGTCGACGGCCTTCGAGCGAGACTTGAAGAGACGGCGGATGACTCTCCGTGGGAACATATCAGGGACCTGGTCGCTGAAGATGTTCCGCAGCTTCGCCCCCGGATCGACGACTAACTCCCAGAACGACGTTGACGTCTACAGGTAGCTGAGCTACCAGGGCTTGGACCCACAGCAGACCGGAAGTATATGCTCCCAGCGAGCAGGCACTTCCCCCAGACGTGGCGCTAGTCGCCACAGCCATATACACTTGGACTTGGACTTGTTAAAAACAACTGAAAGAAGGCTTAAGTGGAACTTTACAGTTGGATATAAAAAATGGCCTTTGTAAAGGCCACCAATGTTCGATGTTAAATTTACATTTCGTAGGTGTTATGTACTCTTGGGATGATGGGTGGTCTGAATTTATGTTTCTTCCTAGTAGTTGGCTGTGTATGAGACTGTGTATGAGCCAGAAGTTCACGGGTTCGATCCTTACTAATCACCAATCGTTTAATTTACAGTTGGAGTAATATGTTGATTTTTGGTATGATATTGTTATCGTAGTGGGAGTAGCGTGAGTCGTTGATCTAAGAGGTTTGCGGGTTCGATCCTTACCAATCACAAAAAAAATTATATTTTTTTATACATATCTACTTGCTGTAGTCCATAACAAATGCAAAACAAATGATAATTCATGTATCCAATGTTAAAAACAACTGAAAGAAGGCTTAAGTGGAACTTTACCGTCGAGCATAAAAAATGGCCTTTGTAAAGGCCACCAAATGTTGGATGTTAAATTTACATTTCGTAGATGTTATGTACTCTTGGGATGATGACTGGTCTGAATTTATGTTTCTTCCTAGTAGTTGGCTGTGGATGAGACTGTGTATGAGCCAGAAGTTCACGGGTTCGATCCTTACCAATCACCAAAACGTTTAATTTACAGTTGGAGTAATATGTTGATTTTTGGTATGATATTGTTATCGTAGTGGGAGTAGCGTGAGTCTATGATCTAAGAGGTTTGCGGGTTTGATCCTTACCAATCACAAAAAAAAAATTATATTTTTTATTTTATTTTATACATATCTACTTGCTGTAGTCCATAACAAATAATAATTCTTGTATCCAATGTTAAAAACAACCGACGAGAATTATTTAAAGGCATGGCAAATTTTTTTACTAATTTTACTGGTCTAAGTGGTCAGCAAACTGGTTTTTAGTGGACGGTAAACACTAAAACAAATGCATTTCGCTAATGCAAGTGTTTCATACTAGCACAAGATGCTAACCTTGAGTTAATGAGCTTTCATCTCATCCCACCATTCCTAACTGTCCAAATAGTATTAAAAAAAACAGCAGGGCTAATAACTGGTCACTGCTTTTAAAGATGTAGATGGTGTTATGATGCTTAATCGTTAGTATGATTTCAAAACTCCAAGATGGTTTAACTATAGTGAGTATCCAATATGTTGTAAGATTACCTTAAAAATACACTATTGAAACTGTACTATTATAATATTACTAGTACTGATGCCCACCTAGCGGTGTAAGCAAAGAGAAATGTATTGTTTAAGGGCAATGTTGGACCATTGTGGAATATTTAAAATTAAGGTAAGCTGAAATCAGAAACAAAAGTAGATACAGTTGTCAAGTTAATATGCTGCTCCTGTTTGAATCAAAAGTATTTCAACATCATTCCAGCTCATCAATTTCCGGTTCTAGTCTGAAAAACAGAAAGGTTTGTTTGTATTGTGAAAATTTGACACCCATATGAGACAATGCATCTTTGAGCTACCAGATGTTTACGTCGAGGTTCACACAAAGCCACACTCAAATTTCTTCCCTGGAGTGCTCAGAGGGAGCCGAGAAAAAAATCCAGAGGACGATACGAAGTTGCCATGGCTTTGACTGATCAATTTATTAAAATTTAAGCGAAGATTCAGAGCTCTAGAAGCGCTCAGGAAATCCTGCAGACGCTCACCTTCTTCAAAGTGTTTTGGATCATTTTGCCTAACTTTTGAATGGCTCTGTAGGGTCGACTAGTATTCAATCTTAAGTCAATGTGATATGGATACCCGTATTAAACCTTAAAATAATTAACTAAAAGCTCTAGTAGAATTAATAAAAATTCCACGATCGAATGAACAAAATCTAGAATAAAATTCCTACAGAGTTGTCGGGGTCTAATTAATATAATCGAACGGAGAATTTATCGCGATATGGTTTAAAACCAATTTTATATTAATATTCGTAGCTGATTGTTCGAATCAACCTACTCTTAAGACTTGGTTCTTTCACCCGCAAAAAAAAAAAACAAAAAAACAACGGGGTTTAGAACTCAGATGACGAGTCTCGGGGTATTAAAACAACGAATTAACTCAAATAAACGTACGTAACAATTATTCGTTAAGCGAACGGAACAAATGTACTTTCGTAGCTAATTGATCCAAACAAACCGAAATATATCCACCGCTATTTCACTGGCAGGTAGGAACTGGTGGGGATTTATACGAGTCGGCGAAACTAAGTTACTAAAATCTAGATATTGAAAATCTAATTTGGAGCGGGTAACATAAGTGGCAGATGAGTATGCGTAAGTTATAACGGAAAATAAACGTAGCTAACCTTCGTAATAAAATCGTAGCGTTATGTTGCGCGTCGTCGTATACTTCGTGTGAGAGGCTTGTTCGGAGCTAGTCGGCGGTCTGGATGAAAGTATGTGTCAGATTGCTGTTTATTTGAATTTTGTTAACAATATTATTTTTGAGACGGTTAAGGAAGTGGTATTTAACATGTCGCGTGACTAATTGATTATGTTGATTACTTGATTACTTGACTACGCTATTAAAGTTGGGAAAAGCCCTGTGGCCAGATTTTTACTATTACTGATTTATACCTTTCCAATATCTGCGCTTAATTTCGTGCAGATTGCTCCAACCGTTCAAGAGGAGTATTGTAAAACTTTGGATGAAAGTATGTGTCAGATTGCTGTTTATTTGAATTTTGTTAACAATATTATTTTTGAGACGGTTAAGGAAGTGGCATTTAACATGTCGCGTGACTAATTGATTATGTTGATTACTTGATTACTATGATACTTACTTACCGTTACTTTGATTACTATTAAAGTTGGGAAAAGCCCTGTGGCCCGATTTTTACTATTACTGATTTATACCTTTCCAATATCTGCGCTTAATTTCGTGCAAATTGCTCCAACCGTTCAAGAGGAGTATTGTAAAACTAAACCAGAAGTGTAGTATAAGAGCTTTGTTCCGCTCAAAAATAATAAATATACAGGACCACACACCTGGACCTTACAAATATAAACGCCGGCAGCAACAGTGGTTGACCGGGCTATAGTGCTGGAGTTGTGAGGGCCCGTGGGACGGATTCCTGAGAGATTTTTTTATAACACCATATTGACGTTAAATAAAAACACGGGATGCCAACATGGCGTTTTTTAACGCTATGTTGGAACTCACCGATATGGTCTTTACCACCATGCAAAATTTGTAAACGATTGCTTCAGCCGTTTAGGAGGAGTTTGCGTATTACGAAATGCATAAGAGTATAAGAGCTTCGCTTGCTCTGCTCAATAATTTGCTATTGCAACTGAGCTCTAGTTTCAGTTTTGAGGTTGTACCATGTTTTGAGTTTGTTTCATGTGTTTACCTTTGCAGAAATAGGTGGGCAGAGTACACGGCGTTGTAGAGTAGACTTTGGTTTTTACGTACATATTTAACCTGGACTGGACGACATCATGTGCTCGATCAGAACGTTTAAACTAAGCGCCAGTTAAACGAAAAGTGATTTCCGTCAACTGATATTACATGTTGATATTACATGTTCTTACACCATAGAACTCTTAAATTTAGGATATACACCGTGACGTTTCCTCCTAATCTTTGCAAGATTAACAAATTAAGGAGATATCTTTTAAAATAAAGAAAATTGTTATAGAAATCACATTATAAATATAAAAAGTCAAATAATTAAATGTAAATACAGTATTGCATTAATTTTGTGTTTCTTCTTTTCAATAGTACAGGTATAAACAGTAATAATCAGTACAGTATGAATACAAAATAAACATGTGGATTGTTCTTCAAAATCTATATATATAATACGCTAAGCCGATTTTTGTAAACAGAACTCCTCCCTCATTTTTGGACCGATTTTAATTATTAAAGTGTCAAAAAAATTGCCCTGATCTGTAGTTTTGCAAAGTGTTTTTAGTTTGTTGATATCTTTATTAGTTTGAGCAGGATCTTCCATCAAAGTTGGGGTTTCTCCCATAAGATTGACATGGGAAAATCTAAATGTTTAATTGGAAACTTTGTCTCCACTAATTTGAGAGAACGGTTGGGTAGAAACTTGGTAGAGGTGTCCAAAGAAAGGTCTTGGTCTGTAGATGAGCTATCAAAAGAAAAACGAAGTAAATTCGCGTAGGGCTCTGCCCCAGAAGCCTTTAAAGATCCCTTTACAGATTTGTTTACATTTGGCCATGTTGATAATACTTTTTAATGAAACAGCTGTTGATTTTAAAATTGTATTTTAAACAACACACATTTATAGAGATCGATGATTGGGAGTTACTAATATTGTCCAAAAGAAGTATTTGCAATGTTATTTTCTGATTTTAAAATTGGTTTTCTTCTGTATCATGTCATGTTTTGCAATATAACGTGTCTTCTCAACAAACAGATATTTTTTCTCAAATAAGATCATAGATTAATCTTTATTACACTGATGAAATCGTGGAAGTCTTTAACTACAAAAGATCCACCATACGATTTTAATACTATTTAAAGGTTCTTCCAAAAGAAGAGATACCAGTTAACATACTAATAATGACTCCGATGAGGAAATATTTTATTCGTATGGGAAATATTTTATTCATTGTATGACTAAACATATTTGGTAACTAACGCAATTAATATCATTATTGTTTTTAAACTTATTACTCTTTAAACAATGCTAATGCTAAAAAAATGTATAATTTCACTCAATTTATCGCATTTATATGAATTAGCCTAAGCTTTGAAAGTAACCGTCGATTTCGACGGGTTTCACCTAGTATGACAATAAAACATTATCTGACAGTTCTGTAACTTTCTTACCTACGCGCCAAGAGGAAGAAAGTTCGTATGTTCGTTCATACTTCTTTCTTGATTTTTATAGGTAACAGATTTAATGAAACATGTTTTCAGTTTCTACTATTTATGGTCTACCATTATATTCACAATTACTTTCACTGAGTTCATTATTTTTTTAAACATGTTAGGCCCACTTATAATACATCTTTCAGGTTGTGTTCAAACCAAGCGTTGAACGAAAATTAACATAAACTATAAACACGAAATGACAGGTTAAATCGTAGGTATGATAGTCAATCAGCTGATCATAGTATTATTATCTTTAAGTGTTGCCAACCTATTTCAACAGGAATGGTTGTATGAGACTGAATGTGATATTTTCTTTAAGTTTAGGAATTATATTTCTATACTTATATATTTATTAAGTGATACTGGAGTCTGAGTATGATTTACCTATATCAGGCAAGCAGAAGTAGCCAGCAAACTGGTTTTACTGGGCGGCAAACACTAAGCCAAGTTCATTTCGCTAATGCGAGTGTCTCGTCCAGTAGTTTTTGTTGTCAGCACAAGATGCCATCCTTGAGCTAATGAGCTTTCATCTCAACCTACAATTCCTAAGTGTTTAAATAGTGTTAAAACAATAGGGCTAATAACTGGTTAACGCTTATACAGAGGTAGATGGTGTTATGATGTTTAATTGTTAGTGTGATTTCAAAACTCCAAATGAGTTACCTAGGTACAATATCACGATCAATCCAATATGTTGTAAATCAGTATTAACTTAAAAGCTTTATTGAAACTCTATTATTACCATAGTATTACTAGTTCTGATGGAGGCTAGGGCTGTATTTAAAAATTAAAGTGAGTTGCATTACTGCTCCTTTTTAATCACAAGTATTTCAACATTATTATAGTTCATCACAACGCTTAAAACAGTTAATACGGAATAACTGGTGTTATATTGGAAAATGTACCAAAGAATAGCATGATGTATTCCGGTTTGTGAACTACTTTGTCAAAGTATGTAGTATTTCTAACGCTAATGACTCATATCCTAACAGTCCTTAGGTTTTAGGGAAATCCAAGGTTTTTTTGCAAACTGAGTTTTCAAAATTTTAATTTGATATTTGCTGTTGTAGCTGAACATCTTGAGTTTTTTAGAATAAATTATTTTTGGTTGTGATAATTTCATGATAGGAATATGCTCGAAATCACAATGTGTCTGGTTTGCCCGTATCAGGGGAACAGAGGTGGGAAGCAAACTGGTTCCCAAACATTGGCTTGACATTACATCTTACTTGAATACCATTTTTAATGCTAGAACGATTAGGTGTTAACATATAAAATTCTTATACTACTTAGACGATTCAATATTTAGCATGGTGTTCATAATGGTCAATAAGTACAAAGATTATTTAGCTCTACTTTTAAGATGACCAGCTGCACCTTGAATTGAATGATAGTGTTAGTAGTTTAAAAATTATAATGTCATATTTACCATAACATATTAAATCTTTATGAGTGATATATTAAAATTAGTTTTTACTTCAAAACACTGGTAAAAATTTATAGAACTGCCATATGAGACTGGTATTTTTCATGATGTTTATGACTTCTAGAGGTGGTTCACTGTACATAATAAGGTTCCTTTCATCAGATGTCATCCAGCCTACCACAAGACATTTTACACTACTCGAGGTGGAACAGTTGATAAATAACAGGAGGAAATCGTTCTAATTAGCAATAAAAACTGCGTCATTGCAATAAAAACGTCTAGACTTTGACGTTTCAGTGACCGATGATGACGTTCTACTCAGAAGTATGGAGATATAAAAGAAGTTAGCCAACTTTGTGTGAGTTTCCAACATTAAATCGAAAACGTCGTGAATGATGAGTATATTACATCTTTGGGTCATATTTCTCTACATAGCATTTTGTAAAGTCTAAGGCAAAGAGAGTACAAATAGTGGTTGATAGCAACATATATAGGTACTTATTATTTACTTGATCTCACATCTTGTGAATTTTGGACAAAAAATATTCAGTAATAGAAGTAAATAACACACGACTAGAATGAACCAAAATTACAACAAATGATACTATAACTAGGTGGCGTTCGCAGAGGCATCCACAAAATTGAGCGGAGTCATCAGGGTTCCATAAATATATATATTGTTACTGATCTTCATAATTATTTTTACCTACAATAATTGTAGGTAAAAAATAATTATTATTGTTACAAAAGTTATTTTCACATTTGCGTTGATTCAACCGTTTAAACCATAACCTATGTAACCAATATTACACGTTAATAATTTGTATAATCAATCAGAAGGTGATCGAAGACGAAGAAGCCGCCGAGTTTTGGCCAAAAATTGCTTTGCTTCTTAGTCGTCCTTGTTGATCTTGACAAAATCGAACTATGTGCTACGTAGCAGCATTTCGTACACATCATGAAATCCACAATTATTCAAGGAATCTATTGATATGTAAATTTTGTTAATGTGTATGGTTTACATTCAAACTTATGCATCATTTTTTTATAAAAGCTAATATTAAAAATTCTGTTTTTCTCAAGTAAGCTAATCACATAAACAATATCAACAAAGACACTATTATTTTACAAAGCTGTATGTTTTACCATGTAAATAAATAAACTTTGTTCGCATTAAAACACGTGGTTTTGTTATTATAAACCTCACAAAATTCATATATTAACTAAAGAACCCACGCTGCTCTGCAGCGTTAAAATGAATACCATATCTGAGAAATAATTAATTTTATGATTTTTTGATTGAGAAATACAGAATCTTGAACATAGCTAAATCAAACGATCATGAGCTCAAATTAAAGTATTGTTGATTCTTTACCTTGCGTTTGCTTAAAACTTGTGCAAATTGATTAACTAATAGCTTAAATAAAAGCCGTTTTTTCACTGAAGGTTCTTACACAAAAATATATAGGATTGTATAATTTATAATTGGCGAAATACATCTTAATTAAAGTAAGAATTCGAAAATAAATTAAATTTATGTGTTTTGCTCGAGTAATACAGTAGATAAACATCTACCGATACTTGATGTGAAATCTGTGAGTGCATACTTTCAATTTGAGACCTCATTCTAACCATGAAAATCGGTCGGGTAGAAGAGTCAAACAAACTCGGAAAAGAATATCCAAATTGTTTAAATCATAAACTAATTCACAAACCAATTCATCCCTAATATAGGGGTTACTCAAAATATTACATAAGGTTTCTCAAGTAAGCCTAGAACAAGCCTCCAAATACAACTGGTAATTTAGTTCGATGGACTCAAAGCAAAACATGTTTGTTTTATTATTCAAAATGGAACTGTCAATAACGTCCAAACAAGATGTTAAGGCGTTTAGTATACAATTCAGGCTAGTGTCGCAATTTGATTATATTATTTATCATCTTTACCGTTCCTGTTCTAATATCCGTGGAAAAAATTCTATCAGCTATTAAAATTGCTTGATCTACTTTATTCAAAAATCACCAGCTGATCTTATACCTTTGTTTATGTGTCAATAACAATTATAAATAAATAAAAAACATTATTTCTATTTCTTCTCCTTCGTGATGTTCTATGACTTTCCTATGTTTCCATAGTTTGCAAATCGGTTCTTTTCAATGATAACTAAGAAATGCAGCACAGTGATAATTCAGTTTTCTGTTTAGTACATATTACAAATTATAGAGGCTCTTTCTCGCGTTTATTCATTGTAGTATTTACGTCAACCCAAATTCAAAAAGTAAATATTTCATTTCAACCAAGTCGGTAAATGTTTGTAGAAAACTGTTAAAATTAGCATATTTATTGTCTGTTAACAATTAACATATGTTCTTCTTCTCACTTTTAATTTTTGACAACAACTGCAGTTTTATAACAATTTGTGTTTCCCATGTTAATCTTGTGGAAAAGTTTGAAACTTTAAAAGGCTTCCCAGGCCCTCGCTCTCTAGTTATTTTCCTAAAAAGAAGGTTCATGCACAACTTCACGTTAAGACGGTGACACACTATCGATCTTTTCCCCGAACAAGACCTCGAACCGAGCAGTGAGAAGGGAGGTCAAAGGGAGCATGTTCGATAGTGTGTCACCGTCTTAACGTGAAGTTGTGCATGAACCTTCTTTTTAGGAAAATAACTAGAGAGCGAGGGCCTGGGAAGCCTTTTAAAGTTTCAAACTTTTCCACAAGATTAACATGGGAAACACAAATTGTTATAAAACTGCAGTTGTTGTCAAAAATTAAAAGTGAGAAGAAGAACATATGTTAATTGTTAACAGACAATAAATATGCTAATTTTAACAGTTTTCTACAAACATTTACCGACTTGGTTGAAATGAAATATTTACTTTTTGAATTTGGGTTGACGTAAATACTACAATGAATAAACGCGAGAAAGAGCCTCTATAATTTGTAATATGTACTAAACAGAAAACTGAATTATCACTGTGCTGCATTTCTTAGTTATCATTGAAAAGAACCGATTTGCAAACTATGGAAACATAGGAAAGTCATAGAACATCACGAAGGAGAAGAAATAGAAATAATGTTTTTTATTTATTTATAATTGTTATTGACACATAAACAAAGGTATAAGATCAGCTGGTGATTTTTGAATAAAGTAGATCAAGCAATTTTAATAGCTGATAGAATTTTTTCCACGGATATTAGAACAGGAACGGTAAAGATGATAAATAATATAATCAAATTGCGACACTAGCCTGAATTGTATACTAAACGCCTTAACATCTTGTTTGGACGTTATTGACAGTTCCATTTTGAATAATAAAACAAACATGTTTTGCTTTGAGTCCATCGAACTAAATTACCAGTTGTATTTGGAGGCTTGTTCTAGGCTTACTTGAGAAACCTTATGTAATATTTTGAGTAACCCCTATATTAGGGATGAATTGGTTTGTGAATTAGTTTATGATTTAAACAATTTGGATATTCTTTTCCGAGTTTGTTTGACTCTTCTACCCGACCGATTTTCATGGTTAGAATGAGGTCTCAAATTGAAAGTATGCACTCACAGATTTCACATCAAGTATCGGTAGATGTTTATCTACTGTATTACTCGAGCAAAACACATAAATTTAATTTATTTTCGAATTCTTACTTTAATTAAGATGTATTTCGCCAATTATAAATTATACAATCCTATATATTTTTGTGTAAGAACCTTCAGTGAAAAAACGGCTTTTATTTAAGCTATTAGTTAATCAATTTGCACAAGTTTTAAGCAAACGCAAGGTAAAGAATCAACAATACTTTAATTTGAGCTCATGATCGTTTGATTTAGCTATGTTCAAGATTCTGTATTTCTCAATCAAAAAATCATAAAATTAATTATTTCTCAGATATGGTATTCATTTTAACGCTGCAGAGCAGCGTGGGTTCTTTAGTTAATATATGAATTTTGTGAGGTTTATAATAACAAAACCACGTGTTTTAATGCGAACAAAGTTTATTTATTTACATGGTAAAACATACAGCTTTGTAAAATAATAGTGTCTTTGTTGATATTGTTTATGTGATTAGCTTACTTGAGAAAAACAGAATTTTTAATATTAGCTTTTATAAAAAAATGATGCATAAGTTTGAATGTAAACCATACACATTAACAAAATTTACATATCAATAGATTCCTTGAATAATTGTGGATTTCATGATGTGTACGAAATGCTGCTACGTAGCACATAGTTCGATTTTGTCAAGATCAACAAGGACGACTAAGAAGCAAAGCAATTTTTGGCCAAAACTCGGCGGCTTCTTCGTCTTCGATCACCTTCTGATTGATTATACAAATTATTAACGTGTAATATTGGTTACATAGGTTATGGTTTAAACGGTTGAATCAACGCAAATGTGAAAATAACTTTTGTAACAATAATAATTATTTTTTACCTACAATTATTGTAGGTAAAAATAATTATGAAGATCAGTAACAATATATATATTTATGGAACCCTGATGACTCCGCTCAATTTTGTGGATGCCTCTGCGAACGCCACCTAGTTATAGTATCATTTGTTGTAATTTTGGTTCATTCTAGTCGTGTGTTATTTACTTCTATTACTGAATATTTTTTGTCCAAAATTCACAAGATGTGAGATCAAGTAAATAATAAGTACCTATATATGTTGCTATCAACCACTATTTGTACTCTCTTTGCCTTAGACTTTACAAAATGCTATGTAGAGAAATATGACCCAAAGATGTAATATACTCATCATTCACGACGTTTTCGATTTAATGTTGGAAACTCACACAAAGTTGGCTAACTTCTTTTATATCTCCATACTTCTGAGTAGAACGTCATCATCGGTCACTGAAACGTCAAAGTCTAGACGTTTTTATTGCAATGACGCAGTTTTTATTGCTAATTAGAACGATTTCCTCCTGTTATTTATCAACTGTTCCACCTCGAGTAGTGTAAAATGTCTTGTGGTAGGCTGGATGACATCTGATGAAAGGAACCTTATTATGTACAGTGAACCACCTCTAGAAGTCATAAACATCATGAAAAATACCAGTCTCATATGGCAGTTCTATAAATTTTTACCAGTGTTTTGAAGTAAAAACTAATTTTAATATATCACTCATAAAGATTTAATATGTTATGGTAAATATGACATTATAATTTTTAAACTACTAACACTATCATTCAATTCAAGGTGCAGCTGGTCATCTTAAAAGTAGAGCTAAATAATCTTTGTACTTATTGACCATTATGAACACCATGCTAAATATTGAATCGTCTAAGTAGTATAAGAATTTTATATGTTAACACCTAATCGTTCTAGCATTAAAAATGGTATTCAAGTAAGATGTAATGTCAAGCCAATGTTTGGGAACCAGTTTGCTTCCCACCTCTGTTCCCCTGATACGGGCAAACCAGACACATTGTGATTTCGAGCATATTCCTATCATGAAATTATCACAACCAAAAATAATTTATTCTAAAAAACTCAAGATGTTCAGCTACAACAGCAAATATCAAATTAAAATTTTGAAAACTCAGTTTGCAAAAAAACCTTGGATTTCCCTAAAACCTAAGGACTGTTAGGATATGAGTCATTAGCGTTAGAAATACTACATACTTTGACAAAGTAGTTCACAAACCGGAATACATCATGCTATTCTTTGGTACATTTTCCAATATAACACCAGTTATTCCGTATTAACTGTTTTAAGCGTTGTGATGAACTATAATAATGTTGAAATACTTGTGATTAAAAAGGAGCAGTAATGCAACTCACTTTAATTTTTAAATACAGCCCTAGCCTCCATCAGAACTAGTAATACTATGGTAATAATAGAGTTTCAATAAAGCTTTTAAGTTAATACTGATTTACAACATATTGGATTGATCGTGATATTGTACCTAGGTAACTCATTTGGAGTTTTGAAATCACACTAACAATTAAACATCATAACACCATCTACCTCTGTATAAGCGTTAACCAGTTATTAGCCCTATTGTTTTAACACTATTTAAACACTTAGGAATTGTAGGTTGAGATGAAAGCTCATTAGCTCAAGGATGGCATCTTGTGCTGACAACAAAAACTACTGGACGAGACACTCGCATTAGCGAAATGAACTTGGCTTAGTGTTTGCCGCCCAGTAAAACCAGTTTGCTGGCTACTTCTGCTTGCCTGATATAGGTAAATCATACTCAGACTCCAGTATCACTTAATAAATATATAAGTATAGAAATATAATTCCTAAACTTAAAGAAAATATCACATTCAGTCTCATACAACCATTCCTGTTGAAATAGGTTGGCAACACTTAAAGATAATAATACTATGATCAGCTGATTGACTATCATACCTACGATTTAACCTGTCATTTCGTGTTTATAGTTTATGTTAATTTTCGTTCAACGCTTGGTTTGAACACAACCTGAAAGATGTATTATAAGTGGGCCTAACATGTTTAAAAAAATAATGAACTCAGTGAAAGTAATTGTGAATATAATGGTAGACCATAAATAGTAGAAACTGAAAACATGTTTCATTAAATCTGTTACCTATAAAAATCAAGAAAGAAGTATGAACGAACATACGAACTTTCTTCCTCTTGGCGCGTAGGTAAGAAAGTTACAGAACTGTCAGATAATGTTTTATTGTCATACTAGGTGAAACCCGTCGAAATCGACGGTTACTTTCAAAGCTTAGGCTAATTCATATAAATGCGATAAATTGAGTGAAATTATACATTTTTTTAGCATTAGCATTGTTTAAAGAGTAATAAGTTTAAAAACAATAATGATATTAATTGCGTTAGTTACCAAATATGTTTAGTCATACAATGAATAAAATATTTCCCATACGAATAAAATATTTCCTCATCGGAGTCATTATTAGTATGTTAACTGGTATCTCTTCTTTTGGAAGAACCTTTAAATAGTATTAAAATCGTATGGTGGATCTTTTGTAGTTAAAGACTTCCACGATTTCATCAGTGTAATAAAGATTAATCTATGATCTTATTTGAGAAAAAATATCTGTTTGTTGAGAAGACACGTTATATTGCAAAACATGACATGATACAGAAGAAAACCAATTTTAAAATCAGAAAATAACATTGCAAATACTTCTTTTGGACAATATTAGTAACTCCCAATCATCGATCTCTATAAATGTGTGTTGTTTAAAATACAATTTTAAAATCAACAGCTGTTTCATTAAAAAGTATTATCAACATGGCCAAATGTAAACAAATCTGTAAAGGGATCTTTAAAGGCTTCTGGGGCAGAGCCCTACGCGAATTTACTTCGTTTTTCTTTTGATAGCTCATCTACAGACCAAGACCTTTCTTTGGACACCTCTACCAAGTTTCTACCCAACCGTTCTCTCAAATTAGTGGAGACAAAGTTTCCAATTAAACATTTAGATTTTCCCATGTCAATCTTATGTTTATCTTATGTATCTTATGTTAATCTTATGTATCTTATGTTTGGGTTGTTCTTTGCTTGGTTTGTTCATGCATTATTATTGTTCTGTTTTTGCACTCAAATGTTATATCACATAATTTTCTCAAATTAGTAAATCATTATTGTGAATTTCGCCTGTTTGTCAACTTGTATTTATTGTTGCTATTTATTGTTGTTTTTGTTTTTATTGTTGTATTTATTGTTATCTCGTAGCTTGTTACTGTTCTGAATTGTTAACATTTGCTTCTTGTTAGTTCCCAAATTGTATCTCAATCTAATCATCTATGTATTGGCGTCAGCCGTTGAAACGATAAATAAATAAATAAATAAATAAATAAATCTTATGGGAGAAACCCCAACTTTGATGGAAGATCCTGCTCAAACTAATAAAGATATCAACAAACTAAAAACACTTTGCAAAACTACAGATCAGGGCAATTTTTTTGACACTTTAATAATTAAAATCGGTCCAAAAATGAGGGAGGAGTTCTGTTTACAAAAATCGGCTTAGCGT
This sequence comes from Macrosteles quadrilineatus, assembly GCF_028750875.1. Lineage (NCBI taxonomy): Eukaryota > Metazoa > Arthropoda > Insecta > Hemiptera > Cicadellidae > Macrosteles > Macrosteles quadrilineatus. The sequence goes on from NW_026542595.1 coordinate 86,751,619, forward strand.
ATTATATATATAGATTTTGAAGAACAATCCACATGTTTATTTTGTATTCATACTGTACTGATTATTACTGTTTATACCTGTACTATTGAAAAGAAGAAACACAAAATTAATGCAATACTGTATTTACATTTAATTATTTGACTTTTTATATTTATAATGTGATTTCTATAACAATTTTCTTTATTTTAAAAGATATCTCCTTAATTTGTTAATCTTGCAAAGATTAGGAGGAAACGTCACGGTGTATATCCTAAATTTAAGAGTTCTATGGTGTAAGAACATGTAATATCAACATGTAATATCAGTTGACGGAAATCACTTTTCGTTTAACTGGCGCTTAGTTTAAACGTTCTGATCGAGCACATGATGTCGTCCAGTCCAGGTTAAATATGTACGTAAAAACCAAAGTCTACTCTACAACGCCGTGTACTCTGCCCACCTATTTCTGCAAAGGTAAACACATGAAACAAACTCAAAACATGGTACAACCTCAAAACTGAAACTAGAGCTCAGTTGCAATAGCAAATTATTGAGCAGAGCAAGCGAAGCTCTTATACTCTTATGCATTTCGTAATACGCAAACTCCTCCTAAACGGCTGAAGCAATCGTTTACAAATTTTGCATGGTGGTAAAGACCATATCGGTGAGTTCCAACATAGCGTTAAAAAACGCCATGTTGGCATCCCGTGTTTTTATTTAACGTCAATATGGTGTTATAAAAAAATCTCTCAGGAATCCGTCCCACGGGCCCTCACAACTCCAGCACTATAGCCCGGTCAACCACTGTTGCTGCCGGCGTTTATATTTGTAAGGTCCAGGTGTGTGGTCCTGTATATTTATTATTTTTGAGCGGAACAAAGCTCTTATACTACACTTCTGGTTTAGTTTTACAATACTCCTCTTGAACGGTTGGAGCAATTTGCACGAAATTAAGCGCAGATATTGGAAAGGTATAAATCAGTAATAGTAAAAATCGGGCCACAGGGCTTTTCCCAACTTTAATAGTAATCAAAGTAACGGTAAGTAAGTATCATAGTAATCAAGTAATCAACATAATCAATTAGTCACGCGACATGTTAAATGCCACTTCCTTAACCGTCTCAAAAATAATATTGTTAACAAAATTCAAATAAACAGCAATCTGACACATACTTTCATCCAAAGTTTTACAATACTCCTCTTGAACGGTTGGAGCAATCTGCACGAAATTAAGCGCAGATATTGGAAAGGTATAAATCAGTAATAGTAAAAATCTGGCCACAGGGCTTTTCCCAACTTTAATAGCGTAGTCAAGTAATCAAGTAATCAACATAATCAATTAGTCACGCGACATGTTAAATACCACTTCCTTAACCGTCTCAAAAATAATATTGTTAACAAAATTCAAATAAACAGCAATCTGACACATACTTTCATCCAGACCGCCGACTAGCTCCGAACAAGCCTCTCACACGAAGTATACGACGACGCGCAACATAACGCTACGATTTTATTACGAAGGTTAGCTACGTTTATTTTCCGTTATAACTTACGCATACTCATCTGCCACTTATGTTACCCGCTCCAAATTAGATTTTCAATATCTAGATTTTAGTAACTTAGTTTCGCCGACTCGTATAAATCCCCACCAGTTCCTACCTGCCAGTGAAATAGCGGTGGATATATTTCGGTTTGTTTGGATCAATTAGCTACGAAAGTACATTTGTTCCGTTCGCTTAACGAATAATTGTTACGTACGTTTATTTGAGTTAATTCGTTGTTTTAATACCCCGAGACTCGTCATCTGAGTTCTAAACCCCGTTGTTTTTTTGTTTTTTTTTTTGCGGGTGAAAGAACCAAGTCTTAAGAGTAGGTTGATTCGAACAATCAGCTACGAATATTAATATAAAATTGGTTTTAAACCATATAGCGATAAATTCTCCGTTCGATTATATTAATTAGACCCCGACAACTCTGTAGGAATTTTATTCTAGATTTTGTTCATTCGATCGTGGAATTTTTATTAATTCTACTAGAGCTTTTAGTTAATTATTTTAAGGTTTAATACGGGTATCCATATCACATTGACTTAAGATTGAATACTAGTCGACCCTACAGAGCCATTCAAAAGTTAGGCAAAATGATCCAAAACACTTTGAAGAAGGTGAGCGTCTGCAGGATTTCCTGAGCGCTTCTAGAGCTCTGAATCTTCGCTTAAATTTTAATAAATTGATCAGTCAAAGCCATGGCAACTTCGTATCGTCCTCTGGATTTTTTTCTCGGCTCCCTCTGAGCACTCCAGGGAAGAAATTTGAGTGTGGCCTTGTGTGAACCTCGACGTAAACATCTGGTAGCTCAAAGATGCATTGTCTCATATGGGTGTCAAATTTTCACAATACAAACAAACCTTTCTGTTTTTCAGACTAGAACCGGAAATTGATGAGCTGGAATGATGTTGAAATACTTTTGATTCAAACAGGAGCAGCATATTAACTTGACAACTGTATCTACTTTTGTTTCTGATTTCAGCTTACCTTAATTTTAAATATTCCACAATGGTCCAACATTGCCCTTAAACAATACATTTCTCTTTGCTTACACCGCTAGGTGGGCATCAGTACTAGTAATATTATAATAGTACAGTTTCAATAGTGTATTTTTAAGGTAATCTTACAACATATTGGATACTCACTATAGTTAAACCATCTTGGAGTTTTGAAATCATACTAACGATTAAGCATCATAACACCATCTACATCTTTAAAAGCAGTGACCAGTTATTAGCCCTGCTGTTTTTTTTAATACTATTTGGACAGTTAGGAATGGTGGGATGAGATGAAAGCTCATTAACTCAAGGTTAGCATCTTGTGCTAGTATGAAACACTTGCATTAGCGAAATGCATTTGTTTTAGTGTTTACCGTCCACTAAAAACCAGTTTGCTGACCACTTAGACCAGTAAAATTAGTAAAAAAATTTGCCATGCCTTTAAATAATTCTCGTCGGTTGTTTTTAACATTGGATACAAGAATTATTATTTGTTATGGACTACAGCAAGTAGATATGTATAAAATAAAATAAAAAATATAATTTTTTTTTTGTGATTGGTAAGGATCAAACCCGCAAACCTCTTAGATCATAGACTCACGCTACTCCCACTACGATAACAATATCATACCAAAAATCAACATATTACTCCAACTGTAAATTAAACGTTTTGGTGATTGGTAAGGATCGAACCCGTGAACTTCTGGCTCATACACAGTCTCATCCACAGCCAACTACTAGGAAGAAACATAAATTCAGACCAGTCATCATCCCAAGAGTACATAACATCTACGAAATGTAAATTTAACATCCAACATTTGGTGGCCTTTACAAAGGCCATTTTTTATGCTCGACGGTAAAGTTCCACTTAAGCCTTCTTTCAGTTGTTTTTAACATTGGATACATGAATTATCATTTGTTTTGCATTTGTTATGGACTACAGCAAGTAGATATGTATAAAAAAATATAATTTTTTTTGTGATTGGTAAGGATCGAACCCGCAAACCTCTTAGATCAACGACTCACGCTACTCCCACTACGATAACAATATCATACCAAAAATCAACATATTACTCCAACTGTAAATTAAACGATTGGTGATTAGTAAGGATCGAACCCGTGAACTTCTGGCTCATACACAGTCTCATACACAGTCTCATACACAGCCAACTACTAGGAAGAAACATAAATTCAGACCACCCATCATCCCAAGAGTACATAACACCTACGAAATGTAAATTTAACATCGAACATTGGTGGCCTTTACAAAGGCCATTTTTTATATCCAACTGTAAAGTTCCACTTAAGCCTTCTTTCAGTTGTTTTTAACAAGTCCAAGTCCAAGTGTATATGGCTGTGGCGACTAGCGCCACGTCTGGGGGAAGTGCCTGCTCGCTGGGAGCATATACTTCCGGTCTGCTGTGGGTCCAAGCCCTGGTAGCTCAGCTACCTGTAGACGTCAACGTCGTTCTGGGAGTTAGTCGTCGATCCGGGGGCGAAGCTGCGGAACATCTTCAGCGACCAGGTCCCTGATATGTTCCCACGGAGAGTCATCCGCCGTCTCTTCAAGTCTCGCTCGAAGGCCGTCGACGAAGTCTCGGAGTGTTGTCACTGCTGTGGAGTCCCTGATGACGGAATTCCTCACGTACCAGGGTGAATCTGTCGCCTGCCGGAGAGCCTTGCTCTGGACGACGAGCAGCCTCCGTCTAGCGGTTCTGCAGGTGAGGTGGTACCATGCAGGGGCTGCGTACGTGAGGACAGGTCGAAGCAGGGCCGTGTAGAGTCGGACTCTTGCAGCCGTCGACAACTTCCGTGACTTGAGCAGCGGGCGGATGGCGCCAAGACCTTTCCTGGCGAGGTCGCAGACCCTCTCGACGTGGGGAGTCAGGGTGAGTCGCTGATCCAGCAGGACGCCGAGGTACTTCACCCGGCGCTTCCATGGGATGTCGGCCCCGTCTAGGTGGAGGTGTTGACCATCGTCCTGCCTCCTCGACCTCGTGAAGGAGATGGCCTCACTCTTGTCAGCGTTGACTTTGACTCGCCACTTCGTCAGCCACGGCAGCAACAGGTCCAGCTGTCGCTGGACATACACCCTGGACATCCTCAGGTTGGCGGAGGTGGCAGTGAAGAGCGCGTCATCTGCATAGAGCGAGAGCTGCACTCTCGGCGCCAGGGGTATGTCGTTGGTGTACCACAGGTACAGTATCGGCCCGAGAACCGACCCCTGTGGCACACCCGAAGAGACTGGCCGTGGTGTGGAAGTCGTCCGTCCAACGGAGACCTTGAAGCGGCGAGCGGTCAGGTAGCTCTTGACGAGCCTGTAGATCGAGCCGGGTAGAGGGGAGGACGCCAGCTTGTAGAGAAGCCCCTCGTGCCAGACCCGGTCGAAGGCTTTGCTCACGTCGATCAGGACTGAGGTCGAGTGGTGCTTCCGCTCCATCGCTCCAGCGATGGTGTTGAGGACCCGCCGCAGCTGGAGGGTGGTGGAGTGGCCCCGCCTGAAGCCGTACTGCTCGGTCCTGATCGAAGTGAAGAACTCCTCGGGGAATCTCGCCAGGACGATTCGCTCCAGCATCTTGGAGAGCACAGGCAGGAGGGAGATCGGCCTGTGGTTCTCGGGGAAGATGTGGTCCTTGCCGGGCTTGGGGATGAGTATGACATTTGCCAGCTTCCAGGTGTTGGGGAAGTGGGCCAGCCTCACGCAGGAGTTGAAGAGGCAGGTGATGACAACAACCACCCAAGCCGGCAGGTTCTTCAGTGCTGGAGTCCCGAGGGAGTCCGGTCCAGGGGCCTTCTTCGGTACACATCTACGTTTTGGTGGCCTTTACAAAGGCCATTTTTTATACTCAACGGTAAAGTTACACTTAAGCCTTCTTTCAGTTGTTTTTAACATTGGATACATGAATTATCATTTGTTTTGCATTTGTTATGTACTACAGCAAGTAGATATGTATAAAATAAAATAAAAAAAAATTTAATTTTTTGTGATTGGTAAGGATCGAACCCGCAAACCTCTTAGATCAACGACTCACGCTACTCCCACTACGATACAAGGAGGGAGGGAGGGGGGGGGCAACGAGGGGCTTCTTTTAGTGAATATTGTCTCCGTCATTGTATTTCCAGATCTCGGGTATTAAACAACTACCGCTTACAGAGCAGAATTAACCTACAGAATTAAAAGTAATACTAAACTGTGATCATGGATGTTTAGAGTTGGAAATATTTCTCCACACAGATGCCGGCACAATATTATTAGCATATACTACATTACCGACTTGGATAGTTCAAATTCTAAGTACTGCTTTCCCGACTTGTTATGGATTGCAAATATTTCTCGACACCGCCCGCAGGTGTGTGTGTGTCCACCAACAGAACGATTAATGCGGGTTCCAGTTTTTGCATTCAACAGTAGTGTACTTTATTGCCGACTTGGATGGTTTCCAAGTACTGCTCTACCGACTTGTTGCACAGTGAGTGAGCTCAGGTTTTCTTTCTGATTATCACACAGACTGAATAGAACCGTTTGTACATCATACAGACAGATGGTCAAGTACTTCTCTGTACGGTACGTAAACATGTCAGTTAAGGGGGATAGTTTGAATTTGGAAATTGTTTAAAAGTACCAAATTTTAGATATAAACAACAATAAACACCAACGGTGGGTGAATCAAATAAACTCGATGTAGATTGCTTTGTTGAATAGAAGTTTGGTCTTACTCATATGTACAGCTGCCAGTTGTTCTGTAAAGAAAAGAAAAGATGACCTTCCCAAGACCTCATTGTACACTGTTCGATCTATAAAGTTTGGTTTGGCAATCAATTTTTCAGCTATTTCCAATCTTACACTCAAGTCTCTATTTCTGACTTATTCCATTAGTAACGAGTTTGTTAAAGTTCTTAATATATACATAGTCCGATATTTCACCTTCTTCTGTTTTCTATAAATAAAGAATAAACAAAAGAAAGAAGCTATCCTACACTATAAGTGTAAAGTAGTTTCCCATTCTTTTAAAACTTGGAAAACAGTTTTATATCGAGTCTCTATTTCTGACTTGTTCCATTGTCTTTCCATACATCGCATTAGATGTAAATTCTACCCCACTTACGTTGTTCAGCTTCACAGCACAGCTGGCTAACAGGTGGGAACCCAATGTTACAGGTCTTGCATATTCTGCACTGGACTGAGCATACATTCAAAGTCTGCAGTTTTGACTTATAATCCCAATCCTACGTCATACCACATACGTCACCCTCTCATGACGTATTCCATCACCTATGACGTCACAAAGTGACGTAGCACCGGAAGCCACCATTTCCGCCTGATGCCCTTTAAACTCAATTAATTCACAACATCTGCCCTGACAGCTGTTGGCGGTGAACTGTTACTATGACACTACTGTACTTATACTTATAACATTCCAAATTCTTCCAGAAACGCTAATATTGAATGTGACACTATGTCAAAAGCGTTCTTAAATTTGATTCAATACAAAATATAACTATATTATTATTATTTTTTTTTCTATTTGTTTATTTGTTTTAACTCAACGACGTCCATTGGACTGAAGACTCAAAACTGGCCCGCCTGATGATGGTACAACTTCGTGCCGAAACCTAGGTCGCAATAGCCGACTAATTTGAACTGGTGACTGAAGGTATTTAAACCATTATATTAGTTATATTATTATTTTCAAAAGTTATTTCTACAATAACATCTACAGCGCTCAGTTAGTTCTATTTCTATACAACCCCACTTATATCCTGTTATACTATACCTTTGATTATATACTCAATATTCCTTTGCCAATTTAATCATTTATTATATTTTAAACAAAATTAATACGAACATGCATATTTGATTAATACTCTTATTATAGGTGTCTTTCCCCAATAGCCATTGTCAGTCCTCCTTTGACAACTTGTATTAATTTGAATTAACATAGTGCTTACATGAAATCGTAACTAGGCCTACCTTGAAAGTTAGTCTGTTAGGAAAAATACAATTACAATGCATTTGTCTTCGTTCATTCTCATACGGGACTTTGGAGCGTACTCCTAGTATAAATATAAACGTAGCAGAAACTGAATATATTAGTCCTGAGGATTTAGTAATAGAAGGTGGATCTCAAGAAATTAATAATACTGGCATAGTGAATGAAAATACCCTGAAACGTAAAAGAAAGAAAAGACATCAAGTGACAGAAAACTAATGGGAATGTACAAAAGCAAAACTTTTGCGTGAACAAGGATTGCGATGAATTCTGTAAATTAAGTTGTAGAGTAAGGAAGATGTTTGTAAAAACTATGACTGATATCAGCTTAACTCAAAGATCACAAGATAAAAAAAAAACAGAATTATACTCGTGTAACACCAACCTGGTTGATGAGTCCTGGAAAAGTGTTGATGAGACGTCCTATCAAAAACTCCAAGTTGCTGGAAGGAAACTCTGATTACGCTCATGTACGATTGCCAGATGGGCGAGAAGCAACAGTGTCTAAATGTAACTTAGCTCCCCTTGTGTGAGTCTCTGGGTTCCCTTCATCCACGCATTCAACAAGTTGCCATGGTATCACCCCATTAGAGACTTCTACGCATTACTCATAATCAATAATTGAGCTGTTATCATCAGTTATTGATAACAGAATTTTATTTCTTATTGTAGCTATTAGAGAGTTATAAACAACAAATGTTAGTTGAGAAACAGGTTTTGATGATAATTCAACACCAGAGAACCACACAATAGAACCGAGTAACGGTGGAAACTTAGTAGCCGAAAACCAACATGTATTTCATCCCGATGCAGAAGTGTTAGAAAAATCTACAAATTTAAGAGCCTCTACAAACTGTGTTTCTAAAACCTGTGAAGTAATGCACCATGACATAATCTATAGTATTAAAACGAAACAGTGTTTTTTTATTTCACGATTCTGAATCAACCAATCGACGGATATTTCATGATTTTTGTGTTGAAAGAAAGATAATTTTGAGAACTAGGGAATGTCGAAGCCATAATTTTAGTTTATGGTTCCAGTTTTTTAGAAATTAAGTTTTAATTTTTAAAAAGTCTAGCAGCCGACGCTAAGATTCTAAACTAGCTTTTTGCATAAAATAATTTGCTTAACATAATAACAGCTGTAAACATTCAGCTTTTGTGTCACAAATTCAGCATTTGGATAAAAATGTAAAGACATACTAAGGGTTGACTTATTTATACTATGTGTAATGCTAATCATTGATACGTTCAATTCTTCTGTAAGAGGATGACAGATTAATTAAATATACATAGTAAAATACTAGGATGTTCAAATTATTTTTTAAAGCAATCTTTGTAATCTTCGGTTTGTTTTAGAGCAATGTAATTTGTTTTAACTCACAGCTGGTTAAATATAAACTATGGAACTATGAGGTTATTATGAGGTTATTATAGGAAATAAGTAAGATTAGTAGACCACCGAGAAAAGTAACGCCATCGATGTATACAAGTCAAGGCTCTGTACACGAGTCTTAAAAAAGAATATGCAAATTATTATACTGCTCAACTTTTTTAGGAAAGGGTAGGAAAATCCATTTTTCACGTTTTAATTCATCTTGGTTTGTTTACAAACAATGTTTTTGAATGATTCAACTTTGTCAGGATTAGGCTCGGAAATATTGATGACATAAAGAAAATCAAGAACCCTCAGGAATACAATTTTAAATTACCACCACAACCCAGACGGGTTTTATCCAAAGATATACAGATATGAATGACATAGATTGAGCACAACGTCATCATTGACCTAGGATACTGCAATTAGACTAACCATCCTTTTATGAAATCTAAAAAGTTGTTTGGCGTGTGTTTAGTTGTGGTTACGTTTGGAGGCGCTGAATATTTTATAGTTTAAATTAATGAATATGGGGAATTACGGTGTACATTGATTCAATGAGGGTGATTTAATTATTAAGGATATTAGAACTGATAACGGAATGGATAATAAACATAGACAATTAGTTACGTCACTAGCTTTACTAGCGTGTTTTACGTTTTAAATTCCTTCAACATGTGACCAGTTCTTTTGTTCAAATGAATATTATTTTATTTTTGACTCAGCTGTTTACCAAAACAAACTATATGTTGTTGTTTTTACTTTTCTTTGTTTACACTTATTTATTTAGCAATTGATATGATGGTACCATTAGTTTGTGCTCGTGGTTGTAACAGCTGTCGTGTGGATGCGGGGAGGTGAGGGGGCTCTTTTCTAAAAACATTAGTCAGTTTTGCTGTCACATAAAATCGCTGTCAGTGTTTATTTGTTTGTTATTGTTTACCTTTTTACTTGTAAACAGTTCAATGTTTTGTTTGTGATATTCTTAACCTTTTTTCACGTTTCGTTTTTTCTTTCTTAATTTAATATAGGCTACACACACATTTTTCTAATTTTGTACCTTTCACTATCATTATTAGGTGTACAATTTGAGAATCCTTCTAATTATGTTACAAGATGAACATAATAACATAGCATAACAACAACATAATTTAAACAAAAAATCGAAACCTCAAGTCGCAATTGGAAGGCCAAGTTAATCAAGGTGACTATCTTTCTTAGGGATTAGAAGAATGTCACTGCTCCCACCGAGGGAAAACGTGTGAAAACAAACAAAATACCCATAAAATTGTTGAAAAAGACAAAGATTTCACGTCAGTTCTAAACTACACCACAAAAAGGTATGACTAAAGGGCCTAAATTAGTATTTGACGTTAAAATACTGAAATATGAGAAATGTGAAAGAATGAGAATATGTGAGTTGGATCACTTCATGCTGATCGCTCATTTGCTGAAGTAAAGTGATAAGAAGATCGGGATCTTGGATTAGAGGAGAAAATAAGAACACGAGAACGATTTCTTTATTAACCACGACCATTCATAGGCCTACTGTCTCGTTGATATGTGGAGTTCTATAGCTTATGGGTTACTCGTTGACGAGGACGGTTGTAAAATGAGTGGACTTTCCTAATTTACTAATCCTAAATTTATAACCTTTGTTGTTTGGTTATTTTCACAAGGTCTTAGTATAAATATGTTTGTATACTTAATTAAAGTCTATAATCATCTTATTAACTGGATGCTTTATTAATTAATTTACCCATATTGAAATGTAACTGAAGGATTATTTTTTATTCAGATTTCAAAAATATAAACCACTTTGACAAATTTTGTAAAATTGACGACTACTAAAAGACTTCTTTAAGCTTATGACTGATTTTTATCTAACCGTGGCTGTACCTATTATCATAAGTATACAATATCAAACTGAAAATAAATATAAAACACCAGTAAAAGCAAATGTAGGCCTAAATAGTTGAATGATAAAAGTTGATTAACAATTTTAATTTATTAACTATTTACAAGGTAAGGCCTGTAGGTATATATTTTAAACGAGGTCTTCAATGTCACTCATATCATCGTCTTCTTCGTCACTGCTGTCGCTGTTTCCTACTGATATGACCATTGATTCCACGAGGTCGTCGATCCGCGGCTCAGCTGAAGCGTAATTATTTTCAATAGTTTTTACATGGTCGCACTTGTTTTTCCACTCTGTTGCACCAATGATATCAAATTTTTCCTGTGCCAATGAACGGATGCTCTCGAAGCTACAATTTACGTTTCTGCTAGCTACGTAACCTTTTACTTCAGCCCAAATAAGTTCTATTGGGTTTAGATCTGGGTGGTAGGGGGGGAGACGAAGAATAACATGGTCAGTACCCGTGAGTAGTTCATCAATTTCATATCGAATGAATCTTGGTTTGTTCAGCAGTACAAGCTTATACAACTCGGGAACCAGCATTTCGTTTGAATATTGTATTCCATGTTTGGTTAGCCAGTCCTTCATTTCTTGTTTCCTACTATTTGATGTGGGTGCTTTGTCTAATTGCGCATTGTGATAAGGTGCGTTATCTACAACTATCACGGACTTCGGTGGTATGTTTGGCAGAAGTTTCTCTTTCATCCACTTGATCATGGTTTCCTTCCTGACATTGTCGTGATAATCACCCGTGGTGCTCGAAGCCTTCCACATCGTCAATGCGTTAGGGACAAAACCAGCTTCACTTCCTGCATGAATCATTATTAGGCGTTGTCCTTTAGAAATGGGTACACGCATTCCCTTGGTTGAGTTGTCAGACCACGATAGACTTGAAACATGGCTTGTTAAAATATATGATTCGTCCATGAAAATAATAGTACGACCCTCATTTCTAAAACGTTTGACTGCTCTCAAATAAGAAATTCTCTTTTCCCGGATTTCGTTTGTCTCAATCAACATTTTGCGGTTGTTCTGCGTTTTCCTCCATCTGAATCCAAGCTCCTTCAGAATTCTCCTAAGGCTTGATTTTGATCCTTTGAAATCTATCTGTTTTTTTAGTTCCTCGTGTAGTAAAGAAACTGTTGGTAGTATTTTATGTTGAATGTGGAACTCATACACCAAACGTCTTATCAAAGCCTTATCGAAATCATCCACTCCAGTGACGGGCCTTTTTCTGCTTTCTTTCAACTTACTAGGTGTACAAAAACTTTTGTCGCTATCATTGTCATCATGTATTAGTAGTGCTTTAAGTTCGCTATTAATCTTCGTTATGACTCGCTCCGAGACCCCTGTTGCCACTGCTGTTCGGGCGCGAGCTTTTGCCAAGGGAATGCTTACAGCTTTATCGTCAGCCTCTTTTTTCATAAACTGGTAAACATTGCTTACTATTTCCCGACTCTGTCCGTTCAGCGTCCTACCCTTCAACTTACTTTTCACTCTGTCACACATAATTCTATGTATGCCGAATACGTTAAAACACAGTATTAAACAAAAAACACAGTTAAACTAAACTAATCTTTCCGTTAAACACACTCTGCTATAATAATATTTAGAAAAGAATATAAATATTTACTTTTTTCAATCAGGTGATTCAATTAGAAATTCGATTATTCCAGCTAGAAATTTTATAGACGACTTTTGGTGTGAGTGAGACCATAATGGAGTGAGTGAGCCCAAGTTTTATAGAATGGCTAGTAGTGTCAGATCCGCGCGCACAGACTAATGACACTGTCTTTTTTTTGTACAGTGAAATTGATATTATAAAGGATATGTGTGGACGATTCGTTTAATGATGTCATGACACCAACGTTATAATTATGTGTACTGTGAATTTTATTGGATGTTTTAGTTTTATTTTAGGGAGTTTCTATTCAGACATACTGGAAATTGAGTATAGTATGAGTAATTGTATTGTGTTGAATGGAAGAGGCAGGTATGCGATGGAATTGGAAGGTGATATCGTTGACTAGGCCCATACACATTCTCAATTGATAATTACTCTTTCTACTGTAGGCTGCAATACAATTTGTCTTTATACGTGTAAGCTAGCTGTTCTGATTTATACACAGTTTTAACTGACTACTCCCGTACGTAGGACGGGCTAACACCTCGTCTATATATTAATTTGAAACTGTTTTTCTTTGTCACAGCTAATTTGAGAGAACGGCTGGGCGTAGAAACTCGGTAGAGGTGTCTAAAGAATCTATATATTAATTTGAAACGGGTTTTCTTTGTCACAGCTATTTTGAGAGAACGGCTGGGCGTAGAAACTAGGTAGAGGTCTCTAAAGAAAGGTCTTGGTCTGTAGATGAGCCATCAAAAGAGAAACATGGTGAATTCCCTTGGGGCTCTGCCCCCGTGGCCTTTAAATTCCCATCCCATGTTATTCTTATGGAGGAAAACGGGGTTTTTGTTACAGCTAATTTGAGAGAACGGCTGGGCGTAGAAACTTGGTAGGGGTCTCTAAAGAAAGGTCTTGGTCTGTAGATGAGCCATCAAAAGAGGAAAGAGGTAAATTCCCTTGGGGCTCTGCCCCAGAAGCCTTTAAAGTTGCCTCTTCAGATTTGTTTACATTACGACCATATGCATAATTCTACACTACTTTTAATGCAACAGCTGTTAATATTTAAATTGTGATTTATTGAATTTGTCAAAATAAAGTACAGTATTTGCAATGGATTTTTCTGATTTTAAAATTGATTTTCTTCTGCATCGTGTCATGTTTTGCAATATAATGTTCTATTACCAAATCAGTGGAAAATCCTAATATCACAGTAACTTTTAAAATTATTTCTTATGGAGTTAACTTATATTTATTGTATGGGCTGGTTTCTGCCTTTTTTACCACTTCTTGGATATTGTACGTAGGTGATATTCTTTGGCATGTTGCATCTGTAGATGAAACTTGGGTTGGTGTAATTATTACAATGGAAAAGAGCGAGAAATCCTGGGCAATTTGATATAGGCTAAAAATAAAACTGAATTAACACTGTGCTACATTTCTTGAGCAATCATTGAATTTGCAAACAATGGAAACATAGAAAAAGTCATAGAACACAACCAAGTAAAATAAATAGAAATAATGTTTTTTTTTCACTAAAAACACTAAAACAGCAAGATCAGCTTTTTGAAAAATCGTGAGTATTTCCAAAATCTTTGAGTCGCCTGTAATGCTTCGCAATTGCTCGAATTCGAGCAACAGGTACACTAGTCTATATATTAATTTGAAACTGTTTTTCTTTGTCACAGCTAATTTGAGAGAACGGCTGGGCGTAGAAACTCGGTAGAGGTGTCTAAAGAAAGGTCTTGGTCTGTAGATGAGCCATCAAAAGAGAAACATGGTGAATTCCCTTGGGGCTCTGCCCCAGTGGCCTTTAAATTCCCATCCCATGTTATTCTTATGGAGGAAAACGGGGTTTTTGTCACAGCTAATTTGAGAGAACGGCTGGGCGTAGAAACTTGGTAGGGGTCTCTAAAGAAAGGTCTTGGTCTGTAGATGAGCCATCAGAAGAGGAACGAGGTAAATTACCTTGGGGTTCTGCCCCAGAAGCCTTTAAAGTTGCCCCTTCAGATTTGTTTACATTACGACCATATGCATAGTTCTACACTACTTTTTAATGAAACAGCTGTTATATTTAAATTGTGATTTATTGAATTTGTCAAAATGAAGTACAGTATTTGCAATTGATTTTTCTGATTTTAAAATTGATTCTCTTCTGCATCGTGTCATGCTTTGCAATATATGTTCTATTACCAAATCAGTGGAAAATACTAATATCACAGTAACTCTTAAAATTATTTCTAATAGAATTAACTTATATCTATTGTATGGGTTGGTTTCTGCCTTTTTTACCACTTCTTGGAGATTAATGTCTGTAGGCCTATCCAATAGGTGATATTCTCTGGCATATTGCATCTGTAGACGAAACTTGGGTTGGTGTAATTATTACAATGGAAAAGAGCGAGAAATCCTGGACAATTTGATATAGGCTAAAAATAAAACTGAATTAACACTGTGCTACATTTCTTGAGCAATAATTGAAATAACCGATTTGCAAACAACGGAAACACAGAAAAAGTCATAGAACACAACTAGAAGAAATAGAAATAATGTTTTTTTTTTTCATTTATAATCGTTATTATATACAACCTAATGCGGCTATGAGAGGGAAAAATTTGTAGAAAACACTAAAAAAACAAGATCAGCTTTTTGAAAAAAAGATAAGATATTTACAAAAGATTTTGATTACGGTATATCTAACTGTTGTATAGATCGTGAGTATTTCCATAATCGTTGAGTCGCCTGTAATGCTTCGCAATTGCTCGAATTCGAGCAACAGATACACTAGTGGTGGTTGAATTTATGACTTTTATTGGACTACTTTTACATACCAGTACTATACGATTGAATAGGTTGAATGACTACTGGAAAGACGTCATTTGCTCAATGTGAAAGCTTTCAGTCAGTTCATGTCCCGAGACAGATTCCTTCTCATCATGAGATGCTTGCAGTTTTTTAAACCCCCAACAGCTGAACACTCCGAACTTGCTAACGGTAGAACATATAAAATTAGACTTATGGTTGATTATTTGAATAACAAGATGAGAGACATTTACTACCCTGATCGTGAATTGACAACTGACGAGGAAATGGTACTGTGGCGGGGCCGCTTAGTCTTTAACCAATATATCAAGGGGAAACGCCACAAGTATAGCATACAAATATTTTCTCCCTGAAGGTCTTATGCTACGCTTTCACGTATACGCCACGAAAGACGATCCTTGCGGAGGAAAAGGCCATACTATCAAAGTTGTCATGAAACTCGTGTCCGATTATCTAGGTAAAGGCCACAATACCACAGATTGAACTGGAATATTTTCAGTTATTTTTTACAGACAACCTAATAACTGAAATTATGAATGAAACCAACCGATATGCAAGGGAAAAACACGCCCTTGATGAAAAGGTCGATATGGTGGTCTTGGAAACCTATGAATATTCCAGAAATGAAGGCGTTTTTTGAATGATTAATATGGGAATGAACCCAAAACCAGAAATAAACGATTATTTTTCTAACAACTCTGTACATTCAACCTTTTTTCAAGAGTATTTTGTCGAAACATAGGTTTCTCCAAATCTTTTGGTCCCATCATGTAAATACACCTCACAATGGACGGGCAGGAGGAGTGTTGTCAAGATCTGGTAAAGTACGTAGAGTTGTACTATATTTGGACAGAAAGTTTAGGCAGTACTACGTACCTTTAGATAAAGTAAGTGTAGATGAGAGCACTGTGGGATTTAAGGGGAATTTGTTTAAAGGTTTAAGGATCAAATGGGGTGTAAAGATTTTTGTACCCTATGAATCCACAACTAAGTATATTTGTGGCTTGGAGCCCTCCTTTGGGAAACAAACTACTGATGTTATGGGCCGTCAGGACTTAGGGGTGACGAGCAGGGTAGTTTTACACCTAGTAAAGAAACTACAAGATAACAGATTGAATACTACAAGATAACAGATTGAATACTACAAGATAACTTTCAAAATTTAAAAAACGATTAAAATCTCTTTTGATAAATTTTACCTCTTACAGCGTCTAGGAATTCATAACTCATATCAGCTCTAGGAATGCTATTGTAAATATTGTGTATTATTCCAGCTTCAAGAACGAATTATTAATAAACTAGTTTACCTTGTGGTTGCCAGATTCTTGAAATGTGTAGATATCTTGCTTAAAATGCTTGCTTAAAATCCACAATGACACGTGAAGAATACTCAAAAACAACTGAATACATTAAAACAAGAGTCGTACAGGAGAGAAATAAAAAAGAAAAATCCCAAAAAAAACTTGATAAACTTACTCCCAACAGCGAAAAACAAATCCTACCAAACTCAAACCATGTATTTTACCCGAAATTGATCAACCTAACTGAAATCACCCTAGAAGAGAACGAAACCAAAATATTATAACTTAATCCAAAATTTAATCCTAATACATCTACCCACAATCACAAAAACATAACCAAAGCATTAATTGATACAGAAGTAGCACTACAAATGGTAAAACTTGAAGACAGAGATCAAATAAGATATGGTGTATCTGATATAATTTGTAAAGAAATTAAACACAACCACCTAATCAATAAACCTTTTACCGAAAATAAAACCATCCAGACAATAAAACAAAAACTCATCGCAAACAACGCACAAATCCTACCAGCAGACAAATCCAATTCCACAGTCATTATTAATGAAGATGAACTAAACATCAAAATAAATCAATACTTCCAGAAAAACAAAATCGAAGAAATAAATAACACAACAAAAGTATACAACAAGGAAATAAAAGATTCCCTAAACAAAAACTGTACTATCAATCCAGAACAGAACAGATTTTTATACAACAACAACGCATCACCACCAATCTTTAAGCCCCTAATAAAAACACACAAAGAAGGTAACCCTATCAGACCAGTAATAAACGCCATACCTTTACCATCATACAAACTCGCAAAATACATCAACAACCTCATAAAGAATAATATTCCCAATACTTCGACCGTATCATGTAAAAATACAAAAGATTTCATACAAAGAATACAAAAAGAAACAATTCTCGACAGACACCTCTTAACAACAATAGATGTCGATAACATGTATGGCAACATACCTCGGACAGAAGCTTTAAAAGTACTAGAAGACAGACTCACAAAGTCCGAAAATTTTATACCAGACGAGATCGAAGATATAATCAAAATAGTAAAAATCATTACAGAACAGAGCTGCTTCACATAAAACAACAAAATTTACTATGACCCCCAAGGCCTACCAATGGGCGGCCCTCTATCAGCCACACTCGCAGAACTATATATGCAACACTTCGAAGAAAAACATATCCTATCAGAAAACAATCCATACCATATTAAAATCATATTCTACACCAGATATGTCGACGATGCTTTCCTCGTCCTAAATGGCAATAGCAGACAAGCTCAAATATTCCTTAATCACATCAACAAGACACACAACAATATTAAATTCAAAATGGACCACGAAAACAACAAATCTATAAATTTCCTCGACGTAACAGTAATAAAAAAAAAATAATAAAACAGTAGAAATAGCAATATACAGAAAACCAACCCAAACCGATCTTGTAATCCCTGCCAACTCAAACCACCCTTACAACCAAAAAATGGCAGCCTTCAGATCTCTAGTATATAGGTTACTGAACTACAACCTCAACCAAGCCGAGTACACCAAAGAAAAACAAATAATAGAAAATATAGCAATTAACAATGGATACGACCCTCATATTATCGATAAAATGATTAAAAAAATACTAAAGAAACTAAAACCTAACCCTCCAACAGACATCATAGATGACGAAAAGACAATAGAACGAACTAAATATATACCAATCAACTATACTGATCGAATAACAGAGAAAATTGGAAAAGTCTTCAACAATGCAGGATATAAACCAGCATACAGAGTAAAAACAAATCCCGTCCCAAACTACAGAATAGCTGAGAAAACTGACATCCCAATAGAACAAGAAAGAGGCGTATATAAAATAACATATGCACCACCATGTCAAAAAGAATACATTGGTTATACTAACAGATCTTTTAAACAGCGATTCAAAGAACATAGTGCCAGCCACCACGCCAATCCAGAATCATTAGTCGCCAAACACCTGAAAAGTAATCAGAATCATCACATCTCATTTCCAGAATCATTAACAATCCTCAAACGCACAAATTCTAAGTCAATAGCGAAAGTCCAAGAAAGCTACCACATATACAGGGTTAGTAAAAAGTGTGGAGACCCCCTGTTATTTTTTTAACGGCCCATACTAGAAAAACTAAACTCGGCACACCATTATGGCATGTTATGAAGTACTTTTTGGGCATAACCGCCACTTGGTGTTCATCCCCAAAATGGGGGATTTTGGGGGAAACTAAAAAAATTCAAATACAAAGACCCATCGAGTGACCCCTCATTTTGAAGGTCCTGGTAAAATAAAACCAACAACGCAAACTAGAGGTATTTATCTCAGTTCAGTACAAAATGGCAGCCGATTGAAATTCTCATAAGTTCCCAAACCCAAAATGGGGGATTTTGGGGGAAACTCAAAATTTTTTAATGATAAGCCCCATCGAGTGACCCCTCATTTTGAAGGTCATAATAAAAGAAAAGTAACAACGCAAACTATAGGTCTCTATCTTAACCTAACCTAACCTAACCAGGTTACAGCTTGATATTATTGTTTAGATTTGAATTGTGAATCGTTACTGTTCATTAAAAAAAGAG
Source organism: Macrosteles quadrilineatus (assembly GCF_028750875.1). NCBI lineage: Eukaryota > Metazoa > Arthropoda > Insecta > Hemiptera > Cicadellidae > Macrosteles > Macrosteles quadrilineatus. The sequence continues at coordinate 86,770,805 of NW_026542595.1, forward strand.
AAAAAAACAGGATAGCCACAGACTCTAGTGTCATAAATCATAAATTATAGGATATTTTTTTTATTCCTATAAAAGTTTTGCCCGCATATCTAAAAAATGCACACTTCATATGCAAACCAACTGCTGTTCTAAATATAATATTTTTGCAACTCATTATAATATATCATAACTTGTAAAAATAATCAGATCTCATGAAATTTAGCACAAACGCGTAAACCCCAATCAGACTATGGGAATGAAGGTTTCAGGGGGGAGGTTGTATCCCAAAAATGGGTTATTCGTTTTTACCTTGATTTGTTTGATAAAAATTATTTTTTGACTACCTATTGAACTAAGCTTTAAAAGACAAACAATTTAGAACCCGACACTGTTATTCTACCCCTAACCGTTGCCGAGAAATGAAGTGCGGTAAACATAGTACATCGTTTTCGTTGTTATTTTTAAGGAGAATAAGTTTTAATTGCCTTTAATGTGCTTATTTCTAGTAAAGCGTATTCTCAATTTATATTTACACATACTCAAGTGGAAACCTAGCTTCCCACTATAAATCAGTTCAGTTGTTATCTTGTGTTCTTCTGTTACATGTTAACTGTTTGAAAATTGTTGAATATTGTGAATATTGTTTGAAATAAAATATTAGAGGTATTAACTTGAATTAAGCGTAATTTGTCATCTCTACTTATGGTATATAGACATTCCATGCTTAATACTTTGTGCTACCCTACAGCCAGAAAAAGAAACACCACTTCTTCATAGTAATTCAAAGTTGCCAATATGTATATTTGATGACAACCAAAACTACGAATTTCTATTAGGCCTACATATTTAATTTTTTCAGACATTGTAACAAATTGTGGTGACGACCTTTAGGACCAGTAATCATTTCACCGGTTGTATGGACATCAGAGATTCATTTACCAATTATCGACCAACAAGCAATCACCACTTCACCAGTTATATCAACATCAGAGATGCAACTATCGATTATCGACCCAAAAGCAATCACCACTTCACCGGTTATATTGACATCAGAGATGCAACTACCAATTATCGACACAAGCAATCACCACCTCACCGGTTATATCAACATCAGAGATGCAACTACCGATTATCGACCCAAAAGCAATCACCACCTCACCAGTTATATCAACATCAGAGATGCAACTACCGATTATCGACCCAAAAGCAATCACCACCTCACCAGTTATATCAACATCAGAGATGCAACTACCAATTATCGACACAAGCAATCACCACCTCACCAGTTATATCAACATCAGAGATGCAACTACCGATTATCGACCCAAAAGCAATCACCACCTCACCAGTTATATCAACATCAGAGATGCAACTACCGATTATCGACCCAAAAGCAATCACCACCTCACCGGTTATATCAACATCAGAGATGCAACTACCGATTATCGACCCAAAAGCAATCACCACTTGACCGGTTATATCAACATCAGAGATGCAACTACCGATTATCGACCCAAAAGCAATCACCACCTCACCAGTTATATCAACATCAGAGATGCAACTACCAATTATCGACACAAGCAATCACCACCTCACCAGTTATATCAACATCAGAGATGCAACTACCGATTATCGACCCAAAAGCAATCACCACCTCACCAGTTATATCAACATCAGAGATGCAACTACCGATTATCGACCCAAAAGCAATCACCACCTCACCGGTTATATCAACATCAGAGATGCAACTACCGATTATCGACCCAAAAGCAATCACCACTTGACCGGTTATATCAACATCAGAGATGCAACTACCGATTATCGACCCAAAAGCAATCACCACCTCACCAGTTATATCAACATCAGAGATGCAACTACCAATTATCGACACAAGCAATCACCACCTCACCGGTTATATCAACATCAGAGATGCAACTACCGATTATCGACCCAAAAGCAATCACCACCTCACCAGTTATATCAACATCAGAGATGCAACTACCGATTATTGACCAACAAGCAATCACCTCACCCAAGATATCTTCTAGCTTGATGTCAACTTCTTTTTGTGGTGAGGTTACTGTACCCATCTCAATAATTGATAATTGATTGACCACCAGTTGCTCTTGTACAACTTATTACATATCGAGGTAGGCCATTCTCAGTTACTAAATCCTATGTTCAAAAAGATGAAGATGCTTTACATGATTACTCAACCTGGACGGATGATAACTACCATCCAGACGATTTATCAGTATTATCAGATACAGATGATGATTCTAATAGGCCTACAGAAAATTCATCATCAGCAATTGAAGATATATCTGACAAAACAAATTTTTGGTGGGCATTTTAATTTTAAACCAAACCCCCTTCCCTTCTGATTGACTCTTCTATACCGTTTTACAAAACATTGATATTTCTGGGTTTACAGATAACCTCCAAAAAACCAGGGGGAAGGCTAACATTGCGCTCACTTGAGCCGATGTCGACAAAGACTTGGGAAAAAACAGTTATTAAAAAAATTAGAAAATATGTTTTTGAATCAGACTCACAACCCAGCTCAAGTTCAAACGTAGCAAGTGGGGTGGAAACAGTAAGGAAGACACTTTGGCCAAAGACAATGTATTCAGTGGCAAAAAGGACCGAAAGATTCTCCTTTAAAAAACTTCCGAATCTTCCACGGAGATCAACGAGGAAAATTATTGAGATGCCGGTGGTCATTAAACCATCATCGGCCATGGACGATGATAGACCGACAACTACCAGTACCCCTAGAGCAGGGCCATCAACAACTGAAAGTGAGACATCTATATTAAGTTCTTAGAGCAATTTTAAGGTCTAGGATAACATTGTTGTATCAGAGTAAACCATTACATTGAAATTATATAACTGAACGTTTGGTAACTATTCATTGTATAATTTATAATTAAACTTGTTGACTTTCCAATAATTGCCAAATTAAGGTGAGCCAGTAGCAGCTATTTTGTACAGGTGCTATTTGTCCTTGCAAAGAAACTTAAAATCAAACTACAAAAATAGGCAATATTTATTTAATGGTAGTTTTGCATTGGGTTCTTAGGTACAGTCCCAACATAAAGCAAACTGTACACATTGGCTTTGGACCAAATTATACTAGAACTGACACTAAGAACCACCAACTTTTTCAAGGTATATCATTCGGTCCACACTTTAGGTAAATGTAAAGGGGCAATGGAGTTGGCTAGCTCCGGAACTGGTTTACTCTTAATTAAATAACTTACGTCATCAATCCATGAGTTGTTGTGGAGTACGCGTTTCAACCATCAGGTCATCCTCAGCTCCACTGTCTCTAGGTTGAATCTGTTTTTATGTTGCTTCGATTTTGTAGCAACAACGTCGATATGTCGAATAAATAGGCCAAACACATTTTGCATCCATTACACATACACGACACGTACGAAACATTTATATAACCATAAAACTATGATTATACTACCGTGCGCACGGCTGGACGGGCTCAGGTTTGCGGCTACACTCACAAGTGACGAGAGGCTACCGCAGAGTTGGATTAGTCGTGCTGCTGACGACAATTTGAATCTTTTACGTTAGCCTCTACGAAGCCCGGACTTGGCTCCTTGTGACTTTTTTTGTGGGGTTATGTGAACGACAAATTTTTTGTTCCTCCTTTGCCATTGAACCTTATAGAGCTCCGAAATCGCATTACTACTGCAGTATAAAGTGTCAATGAGGCCATTCATGAAAAAGTTTGGGCAGAATTTAGTTTTAGAATAGATGTGTGTAAAATAAGCCGATGATCCCATATTGAGCACTTGTAATATATGGGAAAAACTTGAGAATCTTAGCTTTCTAATGGTTATCTTTTATTAAAGTTGTTCACTTCTTTTTGTGTTCACCCTGTGTTTTTGTTACTTTCAGCATGGATTCACACGCTAATGATGGTGATGTTAAATAATCTGCAGGATCTAACTGATAATTCTTTAAACAAACTGATCCAAAACTTTAAAATATATCACCTAATAGCATCACATCTAGAATATTATACAAATCAGAAAAATTTTCTGATGTTTTATCCTTTAATATATCCTCCTCAGTTCCCACGTAACCTATAGGTTACAATATTTAGCGAAATCTGTACAATGTTCTGTTAGAGTTAGATGACTGCAAGTAGTTCCCGCTGTCTCCGCTAGGTTGCAGCACATACTGGGAATTTTTATATTTCATTATTTCATCATCTTCAGTTCATTTTACAGAATGAAAGATGGCGGATCGCGAGTTTCAGGCTTATCCCAGTTCTACTCAAAGTAAGTAAATTATTATTATTGTTTTTAGTATGTGTAAATCTTTCAACAAAAATTACAATAATCTTAAACATATGGTTGTGAAATAGGAACTGTCAAACAAAGAATAAATATTTATTTAGTCAGCAGTAATGGCCCTGAAAGTTTGTTGTAACCGATTGGTTACGTTGGAACTCTATGTTTCGGGCATCTTTACATGTAATATTATTATTATGGATTTTTGTCATGTGTTATGTCTGATTTTTGTGTGTGTGAGTGTGTGTGTGTGTTTGTTTATGTGTATGCTTTTATCCTATTAGTAATATATTTTTATTTTACAGGGGTTTTAGAGGAGTTTTGCGACAACTACGACTTTAGCGAGCTAACAGACGTCGAAGACCTATCAGACGACGATGATGGAAGATCAATTGAAGTTTCTGCACCTCCGAGAATCGATATCTTACTTGGAATTGAAGAGGACCAAGACCTTCTTGAAGAAGCTGTTGACGAACCTGATGAAGTCATCGTGGAACAACCTCATGTTGACGAAGCTGATGGTTTGACACCAACCGAGGTAACACCAACCAATGAAGGTAACACACCTCTGTGTTTTCAACCGACTCAATCTGTAGGGCCAGTCCCTGGGCCTTCTGGTGAAAATTTGAATAAATCTAAAAGATGCCCAGCACCATCTAGAGTTTCCAGTCGGAAACGGGCTAAGGTAGGCCTACCCACTAAGACAAAAAAACCAAGAGCAGAGCGTCGTAAGTCAATTCGACCAAACCCACGTGAACAAACGTTGAGGGCAATGGAACCGTTGCCAACTAATGGTAAATGGGAGGTAAGCAACAACTTTTACCCTTTGCCACCTGCACCTTATTTTGGAGGCCATAATCCTGAATATAACATGTCGTCGCCATTAGATCTTTTTCAAAAGTACATACCTGATGATATACTATGTCAAATTGCTACAGCAACTAATGAAAATATAATTTCTTCCACTGGTAAAGAAATACAAATCACAACTACAGACATGAAGAAGTTCTTTGGTATCACAATAATGATGTCGTACTTGAAATATCCCAGGATAAAGATGTACTGGGCCTCTCGAACAAGGATTCCGCAAATTAGTGATGCCATGCCGAGAAATAAGTACTTTCTTATAAGAAATCACATAAGGTGTCGTGATTACACTAACGTAAGCGATGAAGAAAAGGCAAGAAACAAGTATTGGAAAGTGTCTCCAGTAATTGACAGTGTCAGAGCTAGCTGTTTGTTGAACCCTCGACCCAACGAGGTATCGATGGATGAGCAAATGGTGCCTTTCTGGGGTCACACACAAATGAGGCAGCACATAAAAGGAAAACCTAACCCCTGTGGCCTAAAAAACTTGGTTGTATGTGCTCCAGACGGGCTGCCACTGGATTTTTTCCTATACGAGGGCAAAGGAGATAGTATTTTGCACGAAACTGAACTGAACTATCCTGGTTTAGATATAGGGGGTAAAATTATTGTAAGGCTGTCAAAGAATCTTCCGCAAGGTACTTCAATTTTTATGGACAGGTATTTTACCTCTATACAACTACTTGATGAACTTCACATCAGGGGTTTTCAAGGTACTGGCACACTTATAAATGACAGAATGCCAGAAAACAGAGAAATGTACTCTGACGCTGAGGTGAGGGGAGGTGGTCGAGGCTATATGTGCCAAATAGTTCGAGATGATGGACAAATAGCCATCGTCAAATGGTTCGACAACAAACCGGTGCTATTGACATCGAGCATACATGGCTGCGAGCCAAAAGATGTTTGTCGACGGTGGTGCAAGAAGGAAAAAAGGTATGTACAAGTCGAAAGACCTTACATAATAAAGAAATACAATGAATGCATGGGTGGCGTCGACCTTCTAGATAGGATGATATCCTATTATAGAATTGCTGCTAGGACGAAAAAATGGACCACTAGGCTAATTAGCCATCTGATTGATTTCTCTCTGGCAGCTGGGTGGATTGAGAGAAGAAGAGCCGATCAACAAGCTGGAACTCCTCGAAGAGACAGGTTTGATTTTTTCGACTTTCGTTTTGATGTGGCTCAACACCTGCTGGCGTCAGAAACTGAAGAACCAGTGGACGATGAGGAGATTGAGGATGATCCACAGCCTCTAACCTCTTCCTCGGGAAGGAAAACTCCTTTGCCAACAGATGCTGTCCGGAAGAGCAAGGTTCAGCATCTACCGGAAATTCCTCCAGATGTGAAGCCTTCTAGATGTCGGTTCCCAGGATGTGACAGTCCTAAATGTCGCATTAAATGCAGCACCTGCAATGTTTTCTTATGTCTAAATTCTAATAGGAACTGTTTTAAACTGTTTCATGAGTTATAATGACCAGGTTCCTAAGTTAAAGATTTACGTGTGTAAAAAAATGAGTTTGGTCGAGTTCCGATGTAACCAATAGGTTACATGCTGTTTTGTACATTTCTAATAAAAAAAAAATTCCAAAAAAATTTTTTCTTGTTTACTTTATTTATTTCCTTTAAATATACACAAAAATTACAAAAATAAAATTCTCAGTTTTCCTATGGGTCTGAGGAGGTTATTCCAAACTTTTAAACAGTGATTAAAATCATCATAACTTATATTTTCATTTAATAAACAGCTATAAAATTGTAATTTATCGAAGATTTTATTTTATTTTAATTTTATAATATCATCTATTAATTCATATGGAAATATGCCTTCGGAAGATAATATTTCAAGTGTTTCATTATCTTTTTCAAGTATATCAATATTCTTTATATATTCATTTAAGGGTTTAAATTCTTTAAGATATTTAGCTTAATTGTCAATCGATGAAGCTATAAATGTAAATGTATCAATAAATATGAATTTTACAAATTGCATAGGTTTGTTATCTTCAAATTCATATCCGTACCTAGAATTAACTAAATAGTTTATATATTTGTCATCGGTGTTTGCTATTAAGTCAATTTTACCATATTTTTTAGCTAATTCTCTAATTAACAAATGTGTATCATAGTTTGAACTATTAAGACAGAATATAGGAATATTTTGTGGAAACTTAAGATTTAAATTACAACATAAATGTACTGCACCTCTATATTTTCCTGTTAAATGACAGTGATCTCTTACTTTTCGTCTTTTGTCATTATCAAAATCTATATTTTAACAAATATGACAATCACTTGCTTTATGATATTCAATTTCTTCATTGTCAAACTCATAGGCTTTTTGTTTTTTTAATTATACTTCTTAGCTATTTACTTTGAAATCTCATCTAAATATTCAAAAAGTTTATTTGGTACATTTTCCAACTCTTCTTTTTTTGCTCTATAACTAATAGGTTTAAACATTATATTAGTCACTCTAGAAACCAAATAAATTGTAAATCCATAAGGTATGTATTTTGTAATTTTATTTGTATATGCGTTGTATGGATTATTTTCACAAGTATCAATCTTTTTCAAAATGCTTCAAAAAGTTTATACAGCACTTTTTTATTAAATTCATTCGGTAACTCAATATATGAACCAGCATTTAGTGAATTATTTTTACTTAATTTTATATTTAATTCTTAACATCTACTTAATGACCAACCACTAAATTCAGATGGTCCATTTAAATTTCCTCATAATATTAACTTTTTTAACTGATCATCAATAAATTCATTAATATTCAATATATCTGAGCTTCTAAGAGCATAATACATTGTACTTGTTTCAATGTCACCACTATCAAATTTTCGTTGATATTAACAAGCTGAAGCAAGTTGTCCTTTTATATTTTTAAATTCTCGTTTTTTACTCAATTTTTTAATTTCACTTCTTTGTGATTCTAAATAATCAGATATATCTAAATCATCTTTTGAATTTGTTAAAATATATTCTTCAAAATAGCCTTTTAATGACGATGCTTCTTGAATATTTATTATATTTTCTTTGGAATTGGTTTATTTTTTAAGATAATCAGTCAATAATTCAATCAATTCTATTTTAGTTTTATTAAAATATTCAATATTATTTTTAACAGCTAAATCTTGAATAAATTCAGATGATTTGTACCTTAAACTGTTTGGATTTTGTTTAATGTGTAGCCTTATGGTGGGAACGGGGGCAGAAACTAGGTTATGAATTCTGTGGTGATGTGATGTACTGATTGTAATTGAGTGAAATATGTAGGTAATTGGCTGTTTTTGGTGCTAGGGACTGGAGGGCCCCAGCATGTTGCAATTAAGAATGTGCTATCATCTACTACCATCTTAAAATGATAATTTAATAGGAAACGTTGTTGGGGAATCAGAGGGCGGAAATCTTTACCCAGACCAGAAGCAGGCCAAGCCAGAATTTGATTACTTATAATTTAACTAGAAACAGAACTATAGCTAACCTCCCAAACTAAACTGCTAAATAGTGTAAAATTAAGATGATGATAAAGTAGGTCAAATCCGTTCCCTAACTCCTTATTGAAAAAATTTGGACTCATAATTTGTACATTGAAGTCGGTTGTATTGTTTACAAAAATAAATTCATTTCAAGATTTTTAGTGACTTTATAATTTGTTATATATTAATTACTTTAGGTTTTTTGATAAGAAAAACTGTTTGAAACAATCAAAAGTGCCACAGAACAATCATTATTTTAAAACTGCTTGAGTCATTTGTTCAGGTTACATAATCAATGGGTATAAAAATAAACATTTTTAGATATTTCTTAAAAAAGAAAGAGTTGTCCATTACATTAGGCCTAATGAAAAACTAAATGTCTTTTCTAGAGACATTGAAATGTCAGTCATCATCGTTTTCTGCAATCGGTGTACTTCTACATTATAAAAAGAAATACAGTAACGTCTCAAGCCTTTTGGAAAAATATGAAAGTTATTCCTCAGCACACAGGAACATCAAGTTTACACTTGAGGTTGAAAACAACAAGTCATGAAATTTTCTCGACTTTAACATTTCAAAATGCTCTGACGAAAACAAACTGAAATTCCAAATTTACCGAAAACCTACGACCACAAACCAGACGATACACAATTCCTCACACCATCCTCAAAATCAGAAATTAGCCGCTTATCATAGTTTCGTTGATAGATTATTGTCAATTCCATTGTCTAAAGAAGATTACAAGGAGGATGTCAACACACTAAAATACATCGCAGTGTCCAATGGGTACAATAGTAATATTATTGACAAACTGATTAAGAAACAAAAAGATAAAAACGTTCACATTGTCAAAAGATCCAACAATCCAATATATATATCCACCGAGTTCGGCACTTACTTAAATAGCACATTGAAGAAAGAAATGTCAAATAACAATGTTATACTATCTTTCAGTACTAACAATAAACTTTCAGGTGTTCTGAGAAATAAAGGGAAAACCCTATTAGGCCCTACCGAAAAAACAGAAGGATCTGGTGTTTATAAACTAAATTGTGACAGCTGCCCTAGTTTTTATATTGGACAAACCGCCCGCTCATTTAAAACGAGATATAAGGAACACTTGCCGAAACCATCCATCCACAAACCCAATTCTGCATTTGCCGATCATCTGATTAATTATAACCACGATGTCTCAAATATTGACAAAAGCATCGATGTGCTACATTTTCACAAAAAAAGAGGCCGCTTTCTCGATACTATAGAAGAATATGAGATTTTCAAGGCCGGCAAAAAATCCCCCCAACACAAAATAAAATTAACGAAAAAAACGTCGTTTGAATCTGACATAATTTATGAAGCAGCCGCAATGATAGAAGGATTATCAGAAGAAAAGACGCTGATAACAATGTGAGGGGAAGGGGGGAGGGAAGGGAAACGGCGACGGTCAGTCTAGACCTACACCCTGAACCCTCGGCCGCGCCGTGAGAATTAGTGTTCTTGTGGCCATACTATATTATTTATTTGTAAATATGTTTGTGCGTGTCTCGTGTATATATTTTCAAGACTTTATGACGACCTCCTATACTCCGCGCGCGATAACTTTTCACTTGGGACTTGCACAACTTGGCAACGCTGCAGGGCTCGCTACCCCATCCTATACCTGTCACATGTGACCGGTAGGACGATGGCTCACAACTAGGCTCCTAGTTAAAATGACACTTTTTCTTAAAAACTGAATGAAATGTTAATTAAGACTATGCATCTTAAAGAGAATTTTCTAGCGATAAATAATATCTAAAAATCTTTGTAATGGGACAATTATTAATGGTCTTGCTTAAGGTGGTAAACTAAATATATTGTGACCGTGATATAAAAATGTTATTATTTAAATGTAAAACAAATAGACTAATTTAATATAAAAGAGCATAACTCAAAATAATTAACTTTCGAAGAATCGTTCATAATATGATGGATTTCAATATATTATTGCAAAAGGTAAAGAGTTGTGTTGTTTCAGATTAGTTGCATGTGGAGAGAGTCGTAATAGATTGTTTTTCTTGGAAGAACGGTGGTTGTATATTTTTGGAAATTCCTGGGAATAGCCTCTCCTCCCTCCACTAAAACTTTTCCGCCCAGCAACCAGTTCACCACCGCGCTCTTGTGTTTGTAGATGTTTACCTGTTTCAGTTCGCGTTGTTGTGTGTGACTTGTGCGATGATGTGCTTGTGACTTGTGATTGTAGCCGACGTTTTTCGTAATGCCGGGCAGTCAAGGGAAGGCACTAAATAGTCAGGCTAGGACGATCGTGCTCAGTGTCGTGCGGTATTTCCAACAGGAGAAAATAAATAATGGGCCGTTAAGGAACGTTAATCAAGTTTTAAAACGGGTTGCGGAAGCTTGTAATATAAGTCAACGAACAGTGGTAAATATTAGGAACCAGGAGAAGCTGAGAAAAACGATGACGGGAGTCCTGTAATGGCAACACCAGGTAAAAAAAGAAATAAGCAAAAACCAGTTACGGATGTAGATAATTTTGACATTGATGCCATAAGGCGACATGTATACTCATACTACAATAGGAAAGAAGTTCCAACTGTTCCCAAACTATTAAAAAGTCTGAATGAATGTGGAATATTTAAGGGTAAACACACCTCCCTTCGTAACATTTTAAAGAAAATTGGATTTAAGTATAAGAAAATTAACAAACGTAAGGAACTAACGGCCCCACCAACGTCTATCATGAGCAACGCACTGGGCAGCGTCACTGTCCCCAGTACCCAGGGCGTTGCTCATCATGAACGTCGGTGGGGCCTTCTTTAGATGCCCTTACCCACTTGTATCCAATTCCATCACTTATAAATGTTCTCGCCATACATCTCACCAATCTGTTGATAAATTTCAATGGCTTTCACACTTTTAGCACTTGAAAATATAATTACAGCGCGCACTTCACAGTCGGCGGCAGTCTCAATTGGTGGCGCCATTTTGAATGCTCGATACCGGATGTAAACATGACCGATTTTTGTCGAATTTCCGGCTAGGGCTTGCCAATAGATGCACATATACAGCGCAAATGTCCAAAATGTGAATCGCAGCGCTGGAACGTAGAAGTTTAAAAGTTTCCTCCGGGTGTGTTTGACGACTTAGGTGTTTCGCCGTTGGATTAATAATTCGTCGTTAAGATTGGCAGATCCAGGTAAATGTTTTAATTATTACATTATACAACTGTAAACGTGGCTTATATTTGTCCAGTTTAAATTATTTTTTGATATTAATTTATCATTAAAGTTTAACCTAACATGTTATGATAAAAAATATTTAAAAAAATTCTCAGATAAAAAAAGTATTTGCAATTTCGAAAGAGCCTTTCTCATGAAGGGCACCTCGAGCCAAAGCGACAAGAAGCGGGCACTCGCCTCGGCGGTGCGACGTTGCCGATACAAAATTCACACGGAACACCAAAAATCCCAAGTGAAAAGTTATCGCGCGCGGACTATAGGAGTGACAACACGTCTTTAAGGCTTGGCAATGACACCATGAGTGTCGAAACCGGTCGCCATCCAGACGAAAGGGGATTACAGTGGCAACAATAAGGTATTTAACCTCTAGAATAATAACATAGTCTGCTGGCGGTGCAATAAAACTGGCCATATACAGCGTTTTTTTTTCGCGTGCGGCCAAACTACCCTGGAAGGACGTCGGGAAACGGGGAAGGGCCCAGTGGTGTCGCCGCAATAAGAACAATAAGTGCCGCAATAAGTGGACCCCGGCAATAAGAACACCCATAAAACCTAGGGTATCACCGGTGACCAGTACACAGTACAGTATGGTAGAAAAGAACGTCAGCCCGAGGTCAGGAACTTGTCGCCATTGGACTATTGAAACTGCTGAGGGCAAGGTATTGGTATCAACATTTTTCAATAGTAACCCTTAAAATAACAAAAAAATCAAATCAGATTGGTCAGTGGGTGAGCCAATACCCGTTTTTGATGTAGTTAACAGTTGGCACTGGGGAAAAGTGTTTAAATTTGTAACAAATCAAATCAAAATAAAATATTTATAAACTTAAAAATATAGTAAAACAAAATTAAAAATAACAATTTTGAAGTTTTAGTACGGTTTTAAGTATCTGCACTAAATATACTAAATTAAATTAACTAACCAGCACCTTAAAAAAATCCTCAAAGTAGTAAATAGCTCTTACAATCAAGAAACTTTTTAATTTATGTTTAACGAAATTTTAAATGTTGTTATTTTCTTTAAATACATTTAAATCGATGCTGATCAGTCTGGATTTTATTCCCACTTCTTGTATTGTAAGAGTGTGTTTGATTATTAAAAGATATTTCTTTAAGGATTAGATTTTACGTAGATGATTTAATAAAAAAAATAGTCCATAAACTGTTAATAATTTTTCTTTAACAGATTTATCTTTTTTTTTCAATTTAAAAATCTTTCTGTTAACTTTTATTGTCATACCCTTACAGTTTCAGTATTACAAGGGCCTGACATTTTTCAACGAGCATGTATCCCTGAATTAATTTAGGAAAGTACTCCTTCTACGTGTTGATCCCAAGTCAGGGTTTCATCGAACTTCAATCCAAGAATATTTGTAGTATTTTTTTCTATCAATAATTTGCCCTAACAGACTAACCGTGGGTAATGCTTGACATTTTTTTATTGATATGGGGTAAAATGGGTGTATAATGCTTTAAAAACTGAAAGATCAATTTTTGATTTCAGGTCATGCCACACACATATTTCTGACAGAAACCCCTACGACGAAAATGCTATCAAGGAGGCAAATCAAGAAATTGTAAAAGGAAGCTCAGTTTATGCTGTAGCTAAAAAGTATAATATTCCGTACAAAACCCTGAGATGATGGTGTGAAATTCTCCCAAATGTGTCTGGTTTCGGGAAGACAACAGTGCTGTCAAAAGAAGAGGAAAAATCTATTGTAGAAGCTCTAGTGTTTTCTGCAAAATGTGGATATCCACTTGACAGAAAAGACATGCAATACATTGTGTGTAGCTATATAAAATCAGTGGATAGAAAGACGACTTTCAGAGAACACAAGCCATGCTACGACTTCATGGTAGGTTTTGAAAAAGGTGGGTAGCAGAACTATAAAGAGAAAATCTGAAATATTGACTAAAGCAAGGGCTGAAGGACTATCTAATTTCGTAGTGGATGATTTTTTTTATTGTATGAGAACGCTCTTAAGGATAATGGTTTTGAAAAGCACCCAGAAAGGATTTTCAACTTGAACGAAACTGGCCTAGGCACAGATCCTACCAAGGGTAGGGGGTTTGTTCCTAAAAGAGCAAAGGTTTCCTATTCTACAGCGGGAGGTGCTGGTAGACTGAAATACAGTGTTAGTAGTGGGGGTAGAGGGTTATCTTCACATCAGCTGATTTGGAGATTTAAAGGTTTAACGGATGTTTGGTGATTTAATGGGGGAAAACATGTGATTGGTGACTTTTGTAAATAATTAGCGTATGTCGTCACACGTGCAGCAGGTGGTACCAGGATGCAGGTGGTAGCAGCAGATGGTAATGGATAGGGGATGAAACAGCTGTCTGTACAGTAGTGTGTGTAAATAGCTAACACTTGTTCGTTTGCAATTGTCTCATACGTCCCAAATACTTCATCTACCACGTCATCAGCACCTGAATATCACCTGCCGTTACTGCTGGTGCCCCCCAAATTTCAGCTCGTTTAAATCGTACAATTAGAAGACGTTTATGCAAGACTTGTAACGTAAACTTTGGTGGGATTGGAATTATTAGCCAAAACTGCAGACTTTGAATGTATGCTTACTCCAGTGCAGTCTAACAACAGTGAATAGGATCAAGTGAAGAAGTCATACACCAAAAAGTATAAAAAAACACGAAGCTATTAGTTTTTCATATTACATTGTACAGCCGAAAAAAGATTATGCAAGACCTGTAACATATACTTTGGTGACGATGTACCCCTGTTTGAAGTTCCGTCCTAATCTAGCCATATCAGTATAGTTTTCCCCTTAAGATTGCCTCCCACCTGTGTGACGGGTAATTTGGTAATTTGATAATATTTAATATAGAAATAAATCGATTAATTTACTTGGCCTACGTAACAAAATGCAGTTTAAGAGTACATGCAATATTCCTGTTGGGACTTGCTTATGGAGATGGCGTCAATGCGATGACGCAAAAATGTCTCGTATATCTTCGGGGAAGTTCAGGAGCCGAGGGTGAGTTCGGCAGCCAATGGGAGAGCTCGACACACACGGGTTAGGTGTGTGAGGTGAGCGGTGAGCAGAGACTAGAACTAGGCTAGGCAAGGCAGTCGAGGTATAGCAGCCTAGATGACTACACGTTTTTGTTTCGGCTCCGCATATAGTAGTGATTAGTACAGTCAGAGTGCAGTTTGAAGGACGACCATTCGTATTGATTCCGTTGGTGTAGTGTTTTGAGGAAGATTGGTGAGAGGCAGCGTGTGGGGGGGGCGATAAAATCACTAATAAGGGACAGACTACGTTTTGATATACCATCGGTAGTCTACATGGTAGCTTGGGCGGAATGCAGTTAGAAGAACGACCATTCGTATCGACTCCGTTGGTGTAGTGTTTTGAAGAAGATTGGTGAGAGGCAACGTGTCTGGGCCCGATAAAATCAATTATAAGTAACAAACACGGTTACTAGAAACTAGTAATCGTGGTAACAAACATAGGGCCTAATCACGAACCGACAACGTGTTGATATACCACCGGTACAACTACAGAGTCGAGACCATCGTCTGGATACAGGCCAACTGCGTGACCGACACGTCAACGAGGGAACTTCAGATCACCACATAATCAGGCCAGATAGAATTCAATTTAATTTACTTACATAGCCATACATATCAATAACTTACATTCATATAGGTAGCCAAAGTTGATTACAATTTTGTAACCGGTCACTAAACTTAAAACAATACGTTCGATTTTGAATTGTGTATTTTATAAATCATTATGTTTAAATAAATGTCCATTTTTGTTCTTAACTTCATGTTTTTATTTTACCTGTTTACCGTACAGCAATAGATCCTGAGTATGAAATAAAAAATGAGGCAGCTTAACTTATTGGAACCCGAATAATTAGAACTAAATTTTAATTTTATTCAAAGATAAATCAAAAGACCATAGCAGAATGGCGCACATCGTAGTGGCTAGTTATTAAAGTTAAACTTTTAATAACTAAAAAGAACACAATATGCTATACAGGTATCAGGAATAATAAACAATCAATTTCATTCAGGAATCATGGACTTATATGATAGTGATATACCTCTGTCACAAATGCTGAACAATACAGAGATTGAACCACTCGGTAAAGTAAACCTAGATAGAGAGATATCAAATTGTGATGAAATGTTAATAGATGCTAACGACATTGATGTTGAAAATCAGAACCAAATAGGTCTAGATGATAGTATAGATAGTGACATGATTAGTAATAATGTGAATACGGGGAAGGGAAATTCCGATAATAAGGCAATAGGTCTAAATGAGTTGTTTGCTTTGATAAATAACATGAATAGCTGCATTAATGCTAAGTTTAATGTTATAGATAGTAAGTTTGATGCTAAGGATGCTAAGATAAACGAAGCAAAACATGAAATGATAAAATGTGTGTCTGACAAAATAAATATTTTGGAAAAGAGTACTGACCAAAAATTAGAGGTACTGTATAGTAAGAACAGAATTTAGGGAATTGAAAGAAGTTGTGTTTGGTAAGGTAGAATGGCTTGAGAAACAGGTTATTAAACGAAATAGAAAAGTAGACAAAGTTAAGCAAGGTATGAAAACTGTAGACGTAAGGTGTGGGAACGTTGGTAAGAAAGTACATAAGATTAGGGATGAGTTAGTACAGTTAATAGGGGAGAATAGGGAACAAATGAATGACTTGTCAGTTGGTCATCGTCAAATTGAGAGAGAATTTAAGTCTTTGTCTTGAAAAAAATAATAACAAGTAAAATTTACACTCATAATATTTTTTTAATAAGTTAAATCAACAGATTTATAAGATAGTGTATTTATTTTGTTTAAATATTCAGTACAAAATAAAAAAATATATATATTAGATATGTTTTATCAAAATAACTGAAATCGACGTGTCACCAGATGTCAAATTCATCTGCAAGCAGTTCAACAAATTGCCGCCAGAAAGTCAGACGACAACAACAAACTCCCATCCAACCCCTACTTTGTGTGATAAACGGCAGAAGTTTAATACTGTGCAAGTTTTAAAATGAATTTTCGCAATATAATTCTGTGAATTAGATAAAATCAAGTAAAATTAGGTGAGTACCTTAATTAAGCATCACTTTAGTTACTTTATTATTTCAGATAATCATCACATTTGTGAATCTAACAAAGCCATAGTTGAAGACACCGATGAAAGTGGACATAACCTCAAAGGTTTTTTGCCGTATTCAATTTAGGTTAGAGCATGTGGAAGCTAAATGCAAAGAACGTCAGTTTCGCCACGATCAGTTTCGTTACGTGATGAAACTGATTTCCCGTTAGTCAGGTTACGTAACGTGACGAAACTGATTAATGTCACGTGACCAAACTGATTAAAACGTAATGAACTGAGGGTTTTGGTTAAATAATAAGTACATTAACAAAACTTGCTTTCAGTAAGTCTGAATTAGTTTAAAATACATCATATAATGTAATATTACAGAAATTAGCTAATTTATCGCAAAATTTCCACAAGAAAAATAGCTATTCAGATGACCAACGTGACATTTTCACAGGATTTTTGGAAGAGGGGGGTTTAGACCATGATGTAAGGATAAAGACAAGGTGTGTGCATAGTTAGCTGATGTTACGTCAGCGAGCTTGTCGCTAGGGCTTCAAACTAAGTAGATGTGTGTTTTTAGGGTTTGGAGTATTAACAATGGGGAAAGCCACTAAAAGAAACGTTAAAACCCAATCTGAAAAGTATGCTAGGCAAAGTAAACTTACTGCTGCACGCCAAAAAAAGTACTGAGATAGAATGACTGATGAAAAAAGAAGAGTATAGAAGAAAAGCAAAAGAAAGATACCACAGTCGAAAGGCAAATAATTAAGTGAGATTGATTAAAGACTTAAGTGTCAAGGAACAAAAAGGAAAGAGGAAACAATGGAAAATGGACTCAAGAAAGTACTGAGAAAAGAAAAAGATGGAGCAACAAGCTGTCGCCAACCCCCACCCCCCAAAATCAGAAGTAGATGAAGTCGAAGAACATTTGACCAGACAGGCTATCCTTGGAAGAAAAAAAGTGGGACGTGACAAGGCAAAGGCCTACAGGGAGTTTAAGGAAAAAAAATGAAAAAATCAAAGAACTTGAAAGAAAATTATCAACAAAAAAAACGTCTTCAAAGAGAAAAAGACAAAAAAAAAAGTATCCCCGGCAGTTAAAAAACGCCTCTTTGTCGGGTTCGCTCTAGAAAAGCAAATAAAAACTCAATTAAAAAGTGTAATCCCGAAGTCTAAAGAAAGCAATATCTTAAGGAAGTCTATTGGAACAAAAATAATAAAAAAATATAGAATCCAAAATCACTTGAAGGCCTTTTTACCGTACACAATTAATAAACATGAAAATAATGCAAGCGACACGGTAAATGTTTCCTACAAAAAATATAAGTACTTAACAGTTAAGTAGTCCAGTCAAGTAAAACATCCGTGTGTGCAAAAGGTCATGTAGTTCTGATTTTTAGTATGTTGTTATGGCCTATACCACAAGTAAGATACCAGGTTTGCAGCTTCGAAAGACCTGTGCTCCCGGCGTAGTAGCCAAAAAACCGTAAATTTGTACACTTTTTCACTTTTTGCTTAATATCTCTTAAAGTATGCCGCTGACAGAAAGTGTTGCCTTATTTTTTTCTTAGACTGGATAAAATTTGCTACATTTTGAGACTATAACGACTCCAGTACCTCTATTATTAGTGAATATACAATATTTTAAAAACTATAGAAATTTTTCCAAAAATTAAAAAGTGTCATCATGGTCAATTATTTTGAGCCACATTGTTAAAAATACACATCTACGAGAAAATAAATACAGGAGTAAATTAAAGATAATTTAATTAGCTCTAATTTGAGCCCCAGCTAGCACTTATAGACCTAACGGTTCTTTAAAAAATGGCAGATAATATAGAACGTGATCAATGGATGTTAAAACCAGTGTGGAAATAATTATCAAAATTATTTACAGTTTATGCTCGTGTTGCTGTTGTTGTTGGCGTTGACCAAAAACACCCTATCAGCTGATCAGAAAAGTTTTGGTCTGGTTATGGTAATATCAGAGGAAGGGTCGACCGAGAGACATGCAATTTTCAACAGTATTTTGGCAAGGTGGTCAATGGGAATACGTTTAATAATAAACATATGTGAGGTATTAGAAAACTTCTGTCGTATCCTTTGTCCCACTGGGGAACAGCATATGGATATGAGGCCTGCTCGTATCATTCGAGATAGCAATGATGTGATAAACTTAGAACCTGGTTAAAACTTCACCGGCCGTTTAAAGTTACTAACAAAAGTTACTGACTGATGTCAGATGATGTCTTTCAGTAGTGGTTTAGTGTGAGCTCCTGAGATAAAATGTCACATGGCCCAACAACTTGGAACAGAAGGAGTGAAGCTAATCGTTGGGAAACCCTTTGACAAAGTAGCTTTCAAACGGAGACACCATGTGGCAACATTGGCTTTACACACAAGATCTATTAAACTGTCCAACAATAATGAAGCTATTGATCCAGTTACAATATTTCAGCAAGTTTTCATAACTTAACAGTCAGAAAATTATTTACAGGAATACTTGAAGTACAAAATGGCCCGTTCCCTTTTTCTTTGTTTACAGAGCATGGGATGCAAAAAGCCTCTCTCTATTCTGCTTTCTCTCCTCTCCCCTACAAACTAATAGATGCAAAACTAAAATATGTCTTTTTAGACGGTGGTTATTGTCTGCACAAAGTGGTCTGGCAGCGGAAAAGTTCAGTAGCATCAGTCGTCTCGGGTTACACCATAGATAAAAGTAGTACACCACCTACGTGAATTATTACTTTGGTAAGAACGTCTCAAT
Organism: Macrosteles quadrilineatus; assembly: GCF_028750875.1. Taxonomy (NCBI): domain Eukaryota; kingdom Metazoa; phylum Arthropoda; class Insecta; order Hemiptera; family Cicadellidae; genus Macrosteles; species Macrosteles quadrilineatus. The sequence continues at coordinate 86,790,561 of NW_026542595.1, forward strand.
TGCTCCTTACGGTTCTCCAAGAAGCACAAAAACAGTGGAGAGACTTCGGCACTATGCTGCTCATTTAACTTATGAGTTAAGATTTGACGTATCCACCACTATAAACTTCCTCAAGCTAAAATGAAAACATAACCTCTCTTGGAGTTTATGTCTAAAGATTGTAAGTCCTTTAGTTGGTAAGGATTTGTACGGATTTAGTAGTATGACTTAAAATATCGTACGCCAATCGTTCAGAATGTGTTTACTGGACTCGTATGTAATCTCGTTCTCGATTTGGTCCCACGGGGACGGGAACGACCACACTCATCCGGTAAACACCTATTTTCAGGACTAATAACGTAATATACTATTACAAATTTCGCAGCATTAGTTCCAAGTGTTAGAATTACAGACGTAAGTAAAATTTTTGATACTGGTAAAAGAAAAAGCTATATTTTGAACCTCGGAAGTAGTAGGGAACTGGGCGTTTAAAAACAGCACGTGCAAATAAAGTATTTTGCAAGCAGTATGATCAGTATGAGGAGTCAAGGAGTCGAGATGTGTAGGTGAGTGTAGAGGTGCATGGCGCGGCGGTCCGGAACGGTAGGTGTGGGTTGGGCGAGGTGTGATAGGTGTGTTGTGTTGTAATGGTAGGTGCATGTGTGGTTATGTAATGGTGTGTTATAGTGTTATGGTGTTTTATTAAAGGTCATTAAAAGTGATAATTAATTTGTTCGGGTAATTATCCTATTAAATATTTTAAAAGAATATTATCAAAAAGCAATTTTACAGTTTTTGTGGATATCCTCAAACTCTCGGCGATGTGGTGTAGTGGTCATCTCTTCAGGCCCCCAAACTGGTGGCCCGGGTTCGATTCCGCAATACATAAAGGTGAGTAAATTAATATAGTTTATTTTTTATCAATATACAATATATTGATCATGATAAAACAATATATGGGTAATAGTAAAAAAAATGTTTAAAAGTATAAAGTATTATTTATTTACTAGTCAAAACCCGTCAAAATCGTCGGTTACTTTTAAGGCTTACGCTAATTCATGTCACTGTTTTGAGCATTCAGCATTGTTTTTTGTTTAAAGAGTAATAAGTGTAAAAACAACAATGATAATTGCATTAGTTACCAAATAAGGTTGATCATTCAATATATATATATATATTTCCCATACCGCACGTCATCGGAGTTATTATTCGTATGTTATCTGGTATCTCTTCCTTTGGAAGAACCTTTAAATAGTATTAAAATTGTATTGGTGGATTTTTTGTAGTGAATATCTGTTTGTTGGGATGACACGTTCTAACTTCAAAGGGAGGTATATCCGTTACAGTGTAAGTTTGATTTATCCTTCGACACGTCGCGTCAGTTCATATTGCACTACCGTACCAATGAATAACCCTTTAGCACAGTTTTGAGAAATTGGTTGTGAAGTTACTATTAAAGCTAGAATTCATTGACATGGAGGATGTCAGTTAGTTGTCTCAGCCTTATCAATGACATAAAGTTGTCAATATAATCTACCTACGGAATGTTAGGTGTAGTGGAATATACTTGAAGTGAAGTTGGCTTTTATTGTTGAACTGTGGCCTCCTCATTTATATAGTCGTGTGGCTTCATTGGCAACAAATAAAGTAAATGACATAGCAATGTGGCATTTCCATAAAGCAAAAACTACTGTAAATTGGCTGTTACGTAAATATTGACGTTTACATGCATTTTTAATCAACGTATCTTATAAAGGATGATGTAATCCAGTTTAAAAGAAGTATGACCTTTCTAACAATGAGAGTAGCTGCTTAAATAGTATTTACTCATTGTGATATTGTTTACAGCCTAAAATGTCGTGTTATTTTCAATAATGTTACCAACTCAGTGGGCCACGGTCCGTAATATAGGCCACTGCAACTAAATTGTCAAGATAGTTACTGTTTTTGGCAAGGTTTCTGTATTTTGATGTTATTAGACACGGTAAGAGCACAATAAGCTTCTTCTGCAGATGAATTATCTTATGGAGAAATATAAGAAGAATTATAAATGTCAAATTGCGGTTTTGAGCATTTTGGAACTATAAGGGTAGAGCACAGAGATTTTTTAGGCTGCTGCTCTGCTCAGTGCACTTTAAGAATATATATTTTTAGAGATAAATTAAATGGTTTTTATTGCTGAGTAGCGCGAGTGAACCTGCACAGCCCTTTTCGTTAGTCTTATAACATTCAAAGGCTCGTTAAAGTTCTTATTTGTATACATATCTATATTATGTTTTAACTAAGCTGAATGAATACATCGAAGTAACCTCTCTGAAAAGTCTGCAGTATATTTAAGTTTTCCAGCTTAATGACTTTCTAAATCGTACACATATTTCTACACAAATATTGTAAAATGTTTGTAACATGTATGACAATAATACTATGAAGACAGAACCACAACCACATGGCACTGCTTTAAAGACACCTTTAACTGAAGACAATGTAAAGAAAATGATGCCGCTTTACGATAGGTTGTCATTAGACAGTTTGTTGTAAAGATGCCTTGCTGGTAAGACGAACAACGCAAATGAAGCTTTGCATAAAATATATGAAGCTTTGCATAAAATATATGAACCAAGTGCCCCAAGACTAATTTTACCTCAAAAGGAAAGATTGACATTAGTGTTTGTGAAGCTATCAGCATCTACAACACAGGCAACTTGAAAACAGCTGTTTGCTTTCAAAATGCTACTGGTATAAGCCCTGGTAGGCACGCGGCCAAAATAGCAAAACAATAGTTCTAGCTTTCTAGCTAGAATTCTAGCTTTAATAGTAACTTCACAACCAATTTCTCAAAACTGTGCTAAAGGGTTATTCATTGGCACGGTAGTGCAATATGAACTGACTACTAATATATTACTATATTATTCTAGAAGTAGTTAGATATTTCTAGTCTAACTTCAACTTCAATACGAATACGTTCGTTCTTTTCTGTTCTGTTTCTGATTCTGTCTCTGTCAGTAAGCCTTTACCATCTTAGCGCCAGCGGAAACGGGAAGAGAAAAACAATAAATAAATAGATTAGTAATACAGTAATAACTTAGGTAAGTACAATATGTTTGTTAGCTGTTGTTTATTATTACTATTATTATTATTATTATTATTAAGTTTGCTCAACATTTTGGTGAAAAGAAATTCGAAAAATACCAAACCGTTCACAAATGGCAACTGGCAGCCTTTCACATTAACATAAGGTAAAAGGTGAGAAGCTCCGGTAAAGATTTAACTTGGCGTATTGTTAACATATAGGTCTACATATAAATGTGTTGTTGGTAGGTTCCCTTTATTCGCCACGACTTTCAAGAAAAGGAATGGGAGGATATTGCTAAGATTTTAAAGAAAGGCTGGGAGGAGGAGAAATACTACCCCATTTTACTGTGCCCATCTTTTATGGAGAATGTAATTTTTGATACAATTTCAAAAAACACCATTCAAGATTTTTTTAATGTCATTAGTGAAGAGAACTCCAAACATTTTGAGAGAATTTCCTACCGTTCAAGAAGAGTATAATAACCTGCTCAATTCCTTTTTTTTTCATTCACTTCGAATTTATTCTCAAAGTACTTAAATTTTTTCTCAAAGTACTTTGAATTTATTCTCGAAGTAGTTCGACTTTATTCTAGAAGTAGTTCGATATTTGTGGACCCTAAAAGCCAAGGGGTCAAAGTGACATTTTGGTCCAAATTGAGTTAAGTGCAATAATGGGTTCTAAAAAATCATATCTTTTGAGTGCAGAAGAGATCCAAGTTCAAATCTCGACAGGTGCTGCTACCTAGCGGAGTTTCCCTTAACCACCTAGACAAAGTAGTTAATCTGTTTCAGCACTAGGGGTCCAAGTAGGCACTTGGATCCCTCTTCCACCAAAAATTCTATTCACATGCTTTACAGCTCCGTGTGGTTGTGTGCTTTTGTTCTGAGTTTTGAAAGAAAACTAATATGTTTTACTGAGTAAAAAATTACTATTGTGATTCAAGAAGGTAATTACAGTGCTCAGAAGTCATTGATAGTATCTGGTGTGGTAATAGTAATTTGTTGATTAAGTTCTAAATCAGTGAAAGTTGAAACCTATTGACCTTAACCTCAAACCTTAGGTAAGTAACATAGGCCTAGTATACTAGTATATCATACTTATTTTAATACACAGTATTAGACTCACTATAGAATCTGAGAAAATACCATTTTGAGTAAATAACACAGGTAAGATGATAAATTTAATTAATGTTTGCAAAGATTAACGGGTTCATACCGTTACGTTGTTTTGGGTCGATAACAAATTTTGACATGATTTGAGTTTTATTGTAGCTTTTTATGGCTACTTAAACTAATTAGTTATTAATAATGATTATTTTTTACAGGTAATAAACTGGAAAATCTATTGGTGTTCCATAAACAACGCAAGGTTTTGAATAATTATGGCAAATAATGAGAGGGATTACGGCTCGACATCAGAATCAGGTAGGCCTATTGTCAAAATGTTTAACATTAGTTCTTTATCTTTGATTTCTATTGTAAAATGCTATTTCCTTTAACTATACAATTGTATTTATACATTGAACTTGGTGGTAAATTTATGTTTTTATTACCTCAACAATTTCCTGATATTAATTGGGTGTTTACTATTGCCACATAAAAATTATCATTATATTATGTAACGGAATCTGATTATTTGTTTGACCAGATAACCCTCTCTTTGGAGATGACACTGATGCTGATTCAAACTACTCTCCTGATGAAAACTATGAAAGCAGTACTTCTTCATCAGGTATTTTCATGATCTCCATTTTAATTTAAGACAGGCTTAAAACCAGTTTACTATGAGTTATTATTTTGCAAATAAAATTGGTTTATTTAAAGATTATTTTAGAATAAGAAACTCTTGTATTATAAACCTCCTTGGTTGTATAGCTATTTCTCAATCTTCTATACTGATACTGCTTTTTATTATCGTCCAGTAATTTGTGTGTGTCTGTGTGTGTGTGGTTTTTTAATTAAGGAATTTCAAATACAGCTTTTGACATTAGCCATTTGTTTTAGATTATGATGAAGATTTGGAAGGACCCGTCCACGATTTACCTGAAAACGCAATTCCACCTCCAAAACAGCTCGGAAAGAAACGTGTAAGGAGGACAGACCTGTGGAAGCGTGAAAAGACCAAAAGATCAGGAACTCAGGCAAGGGTTATCGAGATAGGAAAATGAAAGACCACCCACCTAAGGAGCTTCGTGAGTATAATCACAACTGTCGTTTCAACTGTAACATCAATATTCCGCAAGTGCAGAGGCAAGTTATATTTAACTCATTTTGGAACCTTGCTGATTGGGAACTGCAAACAGCATACATAAATGGGGCTTTAGAGCTGATGCCTGTTAAAAGGAGAAAACCTAATGCTGTTAATAGGAAAGATGTTTCTGTTGCCTACAACCTTGCTGGATATAGAGTTTGTAGGGAATTCTTTTTGAAAACACTTGACGTTTTCCAATAAAAGAGTGAGAAATGTTACATTAAAAAAACAACAGACCCCATCAGGCGTGGCAATGAGAGATAAAAGGGGTAAGAAAGAACCCAAAAACAAAATACCTGAAGAGATAATAGCTATCGTTGAGGAACACATCAGAAGTTTCCCTAAATATACGAGTCACTACAGTAGAGTAAAAACCCCTAACAAAAGGTTTCTAGATCCAACCTTAAACTTGACAATGATGTATAATCTCTATAAAGAGATGTGTCAAGATAAAGGAATCATGCCGGTAAAAGATAGTTTTTACCGCAAAATATTTAATACGAGGTTCAATCTAAGATTTCACAGACCTCAGACAGATACCTGTGTTACATGCGACAGGCTTGATATAAAAATCATGCATGGAACAGAAGAAGAGAAAAACTTGGCAAAGACACAAAAAGAAGTTCATTTGCGGAAGGCTGACACTATGAAAGAATTAAAAAATAAAAGCAGCCAGAATAAGTCAAAGGATACTGTGTCTATATGCTTTGATCTTCAAAAGATGATGCCCTAACGTCAGGAATTCGAACGCGTACTACATGAGGCAACTCTGGACCTACAACCTCAACATCCACACAATCTTCAGGACGGAACAGCAAACATGTACATGTGGCATGAGGGTCAGGCGAACAGAGGTTGCCAGGAAATTACTTCGTGTCTTCTTAAATACATCCAGACTCTACCAAACTGTGTTAAACACATAGAAGCATTCTCAGACAATTGTGTGGGGCAGAATAAAAGCCACCTTACGACAAAATTTTGGTTGTACATTATAAGAAACACCAACATCGAATCAGTCACCCAGCACTATTTCGTACCTGGACACTCATACAACGAGTGTGACCAGGACTTTGGTCTCATTGAAATAAAGAAGAAACATGTTTAAAGAGACTTTTATGTTCCAGAAGATTGGATAGGCACCCCGGGGTGACTTGAACACAAAATCGGGAAAAAGTTTTAAAGTGGTTTTCTGAAGCTAACGTAAGAGATAGAGAGACAGTTCTTGGTTTAAATTATAGGTTATTTATCTATGTATTTAGGGATAAGGTTGAAACTATTTACATCCTTAAAAAAAAAAATAAAAAAAAAACGCAAGTTCCGGTTTTTGAGAAAATTTCTTACCCCAAAACTTTTATCTGGCCTGACCAATTGACATGTTAAAAAATGAATTTTGTGATATCAGACAAATATTTAGTCCTTCCTGATAACAAACTTTCAAATTACACTCTCTTATCATTGCAGATAAGACCACAAAAAATTTTCAAAGTAAAGTCGACATATTTTCATGTTTTTGGGGTGACTTGAACACACACGTTTTTCCCCTGTTTTTGCCTTCTTTTATGCGTTTTTTTTTACATTTTTGCCTTATTTTTACAGTATTCATAATCTTTACCTATTACTTATGTCAACTTTTTGTTCTTTAGGTTTAATAGCTGCACTTAGTCAGTGAAATACTTCATAAAAAATGCCCCGTACATATAAAAGAGTCCTGGGAAGCCGTAAGTATGCTGACTACACGCCAGCAACACTTGCTGTGGCCTTAGAAAGATAAGAAAAAAAGAAATAAGTTACAGAGAGGCTTCCAAATGATATAACATTTCTCTTAGTACTCTCAGAAGAAAGTTAAAGTCCTTAAATACCAAAAGTGTTGGTGGACAGCCTGTGCTTACTTCAAAAGAAGAAGAAGAGTTTAGTGAATATATTGTTAAGTGTTCCGAATATGGATTTCCGTTGGACTCAATAGACCTACGTGTGGTTGTCAAAAACTACCTTGATCGAAAAGGCGTTGAAGTTAAGTCCTTTAAGAATAACTTTCCTGGCCAAGAGTGGTTTAAAGGGTTACTTAAAAGAAACCCATGCTTGACAGAGAGGTTGTCAAATAACATTAAAAAGCAAAGAGCTGGTGTTTCTGTTGAGGTTGTTAATGAATTCTTTTTTAATCTAGAAAAAGAAATTGTGAAAGAGTATGTTACAGAAACCAAAGATGACGGAGAAGAAGTGGTGGAAGCGATCCTCAGTATTTCCCCTGACAATATTTATAACTTCGATGAGACCAATCTCACCGATGACCCGGCCAAAAGAAGATCTTAACCAAACGTGGTATCAAATACCCTGAACGAGTCCTGAACTCTAGTAAGGCAGCCATTTCAATAATGTTGTGTGGCAATGCTGCAGGAAGAGTACTTCCTCCTTACACCGTCTATAAAGCAACAAATATATGGAGAACTTGGGTTGAAGGAGGGCCGCCAGGTAGCCGTTATAACAGGACTTTATCAGGGTGGTTTGATGGTGTCACTTTTGATGATTGGTTTAACACAGTTTTGGTACCTGCAGTTAAAAATCAACAAGGAACAAAAGTTGTCATAGGTGATAACTTATCAAGTCACCTCAACCTCAATGTTATCAAGACATGTGAAAGGCATAACATCAAGTTTATTTGTTTGCCACCCAATTCAACACACTTAACTCAACCCCTTGATATTGCATTTTTTAGACCGATGAAGGTAGCCTGGCGAAAAATTCTGCTTGACTATAAAAGAAAGACTAACAATGCCACACTAGCTAAGTCAGACTTTCCTGGTTTACTGTCCAAACTGATGAATGAATGTCTAAAAGGAACTGGAAAAAGTGAAAGTCTGATTGCAGGGTTTAAAAAAGCAGGAATAGTTCCTTTTAACCCACAACAGGTAATTGCAAGACTCCCAAAACCTATACAGCCTGAACCGATACCGGTAGATGAACCGACTGACATTGCGGACAACAGTAGTACCGGTACTGCTACTAGTCTGATAAGTGACGCTGTTTTGCAGTTTTTAAGTGAAAAGAGATTCCCCTCAACACCAAATCAAAAAAAAAGAAGAAAGAAAGTCGAAGTCACACCCGGAAAAAGTGTCAGCGCTGATGATTTTCCTAATGAAGATGTACTAGCAGTACCAGGGACTTCCAGGGACACCTCCACAACCAGTAACCAGAAACAAAAAAAGAAAACTAAAAAGAAAACCAAAAATGAGTCTGCAAGTAGTAGTTCAGTAGAAGAGGATAGTGATGACTATTCAGTATATAGAATTTGAGTACGAAGACTTTGACAATTTATTTGAAGAGGAAGAAGAAAATGATAAAAGACAGGAAAAAGAGGAAGAGGATCAAGAAGTGAGAAAACAACCTGCTGAGGGAAAATTTAAGAAACATATTGGTAAGACATTAAAAAAAGGGAAGATAGAACAGCAAGAAGGTCATAAACCGAAGCTAAATGATTATGTAGTAGTAGAATATGAAGGAGAATTCTTCCCTGGGACAGTGGAGGAGCTCAGAAGTGACACTGCTACTGGTAATGAGTTTAAAGTAAGCACAATGTGCATGAGAGGTAGTGGGTGGAGATGGCCAGAAAAAAAAGACACCTGCTGGTATTCCGAAAAAGACATAAAAGAAGTGATGGCAAAAGAAGAAAGTTTTATGACACCTTTAAATGCCAGGGGAGTTTACAATGTGCCACTTATAAATAAGTGGCGCAATGTCAAGAAATGAAAAATAGGGTAAAACACCCATCTTAACAGTGTAAATATTGTAAATATATAGTGATAAGTGATTATTATTTAAACTAACGCTAATTTAACAACGGTGAAAAAAGCAACTTTTTGCGTTAAATTTAAAAATAGTTTGTATAATAAAAAAAATATAAGTGATATTAGTATTTGAAGAGGAGTTCATCTACTACATTTTAAGGTAAACAGTTTCTTTATATCATTATTTTTAAATTTTTTATAGATTTATATATAATTACCGGTAAATTTCATGTTGTTCGATCATATTTTTTGCAATAACTCCGATAAAAATTAAGATAAAAATTGTTAAAAAATACTTTTTGAGAGCTGTTTTATGCTGTGTTCATGTCACCCCTATCAGCTGTTGATATCTTGTTACACATTAAAGTCCCATGCTAAAATATATGCTGTATTCAAGTCACCCCAACCCCGGGGTGACTTGGTACACCATATTTTTTTCCCCCAAAATTTTAAAACAAAAATTAAAAATTTAATTGTTCCATTTTTGTGTAGTCTAAGTTAAGACCCTTCAAAAACAATTTTTTTATCCAAATTATCTTAACTACTTTTCTAAATATATATATAAGAGAAGGTCAAGAGTGTGTTCAAGTCACCCCGGTTTACTATACAATTGGTTGCCTCAACCAATAAAAAGTTTATTGTGACGCAGATGAGAGATGAGGACTTCATTCACATCGAACATCTCAACAAAATTTACCCCAAAAAGGTCAAAGGAATCAGAAAAATGCAAATTTTGCGTTTTAAGAAAGGAACACCAAGCATCTTGCACTACAAAAACTTTGCTGGAGACCATGAAGGTTACAGTCAACTGAAGATGAGGAATGAAAATGCTGGAAAACTTCCTACGAAACTTCAATTATCAATCAATTATCAATTATTTAAGATGGGGACGCCACTATGTGCGTATTTTAACCCAAATATGAGTGAAGGATGAGTGTAGGATGAGTGGCGCGATCTTGTAGTCTTGTTAGTGACTAAGGCCGACATGTTCCTTAGACACAGCTGTTAATTAATAGCCCATACAGCTAATGGCAACTAAGGGACCTACAGTTTATAGTGGAATCCGAACCACATTTTTCCTTGTAATTTACGAATTGGTCTAATTATCAAGATAGTACTGCGGATAGTCGTAGTACTCACTAGTGCGGACGTTAATCCACACCAGAGAGCATCGCATCCACAGTGCATCCCTATAAATATCCACAATTCGTGACCTCCTAGTAGCTGGATTACAGGACGACGCCACCCGTCCCAGTCTCCCAGCATTAATACCAACATCTTGCAAACCAAAACTGAAGGAAGATAAAATAAAGGACCTCATGTCACTCTTGCAGTTTGTGCCTCCTGTTTATCACGATTTCTACAGAGGTTTGGAGAATGTACCTGTTAGGCCGGCAGTCCACGAAGAAGCTGATGCAGATGAAGATGATGAGGAACAAGATAACATTTACGATACCGATGCAGATGAGTGATGTTATAAATCGTGTGAAGTAACTTTGAAGTTTAGCTTACATTTTTGTGCACTTTTATAAGTAAAATAAATCATTCTACTACTGAAATTTGTGATTTATTACCTACATTAACAAGTCAAGGGGTCCAAGTGCAGTGGTTCAAGGGATCCAAGTACAGCCTATAAAACCTTGATGTAACTATGGTAATAAAAATACCTTTGAACAAAAAAATAACTTTTTTTGTTAACTTAAAATGCATAGTTAAATACTTCTAAGATGGAAACTAATCTATATAATTAATACACTACATGAAACTTTGTCGGTTGAACTCCTCCGCTATTTCTTAACCGATTTTATCCGTTGATGTCTCATTAAAAAGAGCGTGTCGCGTAGATTTGCAAACTGGCCTTACTTTTTTGAAAAAGTCCCTTGGGCTTTGCCCCAGTGGCTGTTAAAGTTCCCATGTTATCCTTATGAAGAACATAATTGTTTACATTTTGATCAGCTGTATAATTTAATTGCTGTTATTTATTTTTCAATCCTATGAAACGCATTGAGTACATTATTTACTATTTGAGTTTGTGTAAACATAACCCCCAAGACGGATCATGTTAGTATGGTTGTATCTTAAATTTGTGTATTTATCGTTGTTTTGTGTCGCTATGACGGATCGTGTTAGCATGATTGTTACTTGAATTTTTGCATTTATCGTTGTTTTGTGTAGCTATAATTTGTTTATTTGTTGTTTTTTTTTCTTTTATGCCTCCAACGTGACGACAACGAAACATAGACAGGAGGCGCAATCGTGATAACGACCGCAGCTTCAAGAAATATTGTGTGAAATATTGTGGCGCGTAATAGGCTTAAAAGTCAGCACCTGACCCTGGACAATCTCAACTATTAGGTTAAAAATGCGCCGGCCCTAATACTACCCCAAAACGACTTTTCGTTCTCAATTGGCCCTCTATCAATGACCTGTGTTGCCTGTACAGTGAGGCATTTTGAGAAGGAGAAAACCGGCCGGAATGCTTTAGGTTTATCAATAACGAAGATAATTGATAAAGATATTTGAGTTACACCAGGGACATATTTCCGAATAGGCGGACTAGGCGCCCGCCTAGGGCGGCAAATTTTAGGGGCGGCAAAAATTTGAGGGTAAACAAATAAAAAAACGAAGTTTTAATCTAAAAAAAAAATTAGCAAATAATTTTGGGAACGGCAAAATAGCCATTTCAAATATTTTGATTAAGTATACAACTATTTCAGAACGCATCCAAGTCAAACAAACGTCAATAGTTTATTACACAGCTGTGTAGTTGTTGTCCGTGCTGCCCTATTGGTCTGGCAGACACGCTCGCCGCGGGAGCGGGTCGCCGTGCCGGCCGCTATGTCTAGTGACAAACGTAGAAAACACTCCCTTCTGTTTACTTCATACACCACTACGCAGTGGCAGCACTATAGCTGAAAGATTCTTTTGCTAGGTTAAAATCAAGAAGGAAAGTGTGAACTAAATACTTACCACTGTACCAAACTTAACTAATTTAAAATTGTATATTATTCTTTCAGTAAAAGTACGTAATTTTTCTTTGCGATTCATGTGTTTTTTGTAAGAAAAAAATAGTTTAAGAAAACATATTTCTTTCATTTCAAATCAAAGCCAATAGCACGTCTCTCAAGTGGATCTGACTAATAGTGTTTAATGAAAAGCGTTATAAGAACCATTGTATACAGACGATTTTGTGTGCCGTTTAAAGCCGCAAAATGGGATTGTAAAAATACTGATTAGATAAAAAAAATGGTGCATTCCGTGTAGGCCTATCCAAGTCAGAATGTTTAGCAAAAAAACCGCACAAAAAACGTCCGTTAAAAGGGGTCGAAATAGTATATTTCGTACCTAGGGCCGAAAATGAGGTTTCGCCGGCTTGAGATAGTTTTTAGGTTCGAGACGAAGTCAACCTAAAACGATCGAGAGCTGCAAAACCATTTCGGTCCGTGGTACGAACGCCATTTTCCACCACACTATACCTTAATAGCACTATTCACCACAATAATGATGCACACTGATAGTCAACACAACTAGAACTTTAAGGTTATGTGAAGAAATAATTTGAGGAATCAGCAAAAATTAAAATAAATAGTTGCTAGGCAGCGGTGAAAATAAAACAATTCTATTGCAATGCTATGGATACTGATTGTGTATTTAATATGCATTCATGTTTAAAAAATTAAGCGATCAGCTGATTTTGCGGCCCTAGGGATGTAAGAACCTGCTCGGTCCCCAAATGACGATGACAGCTGGCATGGCCAGCAAAACGTAACTTTCAGCCACCAATTAACGCATGTAAAACAGTTAAAAACATCATAGTGTGGTGAAAAGTTATTAAATTTGTTGATGCAGCATGCAATATTACCGATTATTTTTCCACAAAACCAGCTGACAGGGCATGTATTGGCCATTGGGGTGATATTAGTGACGTCGTGAAGTGCGTTGAAAAGTGGGAGCGGGAGGGGCGGCGGCAAACTTTGTTGCCTAGAGGCGGCAGATACTTAAATACGTCCCTGAGTTACACACCGGTGATCTTTGAGTTGACTCTTTTAAACTCATTGTAAATAATTATGACTGTTATTATTTTTGAAATAACTCCTGTAATGCTTTGGAATTGCTCGAATTGCTCGAATTCGAGCAACATGTACACTAGTACTCAAAATTAACAAATATTTTGACCCTACCTAAATATATTTTTTTGAACTTTGACTTCAATTATCTCGAAAAGTGGTTTTTGGTACTTTGATCCCTTGGCTTTTAGGGTCCTCATTTCTAGTCTAACTTCAATACGAATACATTCGTTCTTTTCTGTTCTGTTTCTGATTCTGTCTCTGTCAGTAAGCCTTTACCATCTTAGCGCCAGCGGAAACGAGAAGAGAAAAACATTAAATAAATAGATTAGTAATACAGTAATAACTTAGGTAAGTACAATATGTTTTTAGCTGTTGTTTGTTATTATTATTAAGTTTCCTCAAAACTTTGGTGAAAAGAAATTATAAAAATACCAAACCGTTCACAAATGGCAACTGGCAGCCTTTCACATTCACATAAGGTAAAAGGTGAGAAGCTCCGGTAAAGATTTAACTTGGCGTATTGTTAACATATAGGTCTACATATATATGTGTTGTTGGCAGGTTCCCTGTATTTGCCACGACTTTCAAGAAAAGGAATGGGAGGATATTGCTAAGATTTTAAAGAAAGGTTGGGAGGAGGAGAAATACTACCCCATTTTACTGTGCCCATCTTTTATGGAGAATGTAATTTTTGATACAATTTCAAAAAACGCCATTCAAGGTTTTTAAATGTCATTAGTGAAGAGAACTCCAAACATTTTGGCAGAATTTCCTACCGTTCAAGAAGAGTATAATAACCTGCTCAATATACTTAGACAAGTACTCAACAAAACACGACTCGCACAAGAAGCAATGCTTTCTACAAGGAAGCAATGGTGTTGGATGATGCATCTGACTGGAAGGCTGCTATGGACGATGAAACAAAATCTATTCATGAAAATAAAACTTGGATTTTGGTGGATAAACCAGAAGGAGCTCGTGTCCTTGGATGTCGTTGGGTACTTAGAACAAAACCTAATTCTGATGGTTCTCATGAAAAATACAAAGCTCGATTAGTAGCCAAGGGATATGCACAACGTGAAGGAATTGACTATAATGAACTGTTTAGTCCTGTGGCACGTTATGACACCATTAGATCTGTGCTAAGTATGGCTTCCGTTGAAAATCTGGAATTGCGTCAGTTTGACGTGAAGACTGCCTTTTTATATGGTGATCTTTCAGAGGAAGTTTACATGGAGCAACCTGAAGGTTATTCTGATTGAACTGGACGTGTGTGTAAACTACAAAAGTCATTATATGGTCTGAAACAATCTCCTCGTTGTTGGAGCTTGAAACTTACAAAGTTTCTTGAATCTCAAGGTCTTAAGAGAAGTAAATCGGATCCCTGTCTCTTTTATAAAAATGACCAAGAGAAGAAGCTACTTGTACTTATTTATGTAGATGTTGGGTTAGTAGCTGGGACCGACAATGGCATCATTGATGACTTCATGAAAAGTTTATCCAAAGTTTTTAAAATCAAATCTAATGAACTTGACAGTTCCTTACTAAACCTCTCAATCGAGTAAGGTTTACACATCTATCTATATATAATACGTGAAGCCTTATTTTGTTAACGCAACACCTCCCTTATTTGTGGACCAATTTCAACGTTTAAGGTGTCAAAAGATTCGTCTCAATATGTAGTTTTGCAATAAGGTTTTAACATTTTAAAATTCCCACTCTTAAGGGCGTGAGTCCCTAAAGTAAACATTGGACTTTGTGACATTTAGCTTCAAAATTGTGAAGGGAGTATTGGAACATTGACAATTTTGCTTATGTACTGTTTAAATGTACATTGTCTCAAGATCACATGTTCTACTTTTTATATTAAGCTGTGTTCATGTTTATGTTTGTGTGATATAAATAAAAGTGTAGATTCCTTTCTTTAAGATATTTGTTTCTCATTAATTTAAAAGTTTATTCTTATAAGAAATCAAGAGAAAGATTGCCTTGGACAAATACGTATCAATAAAAACATTCCTACGATCTTAATGAACAAGAAATTACCTTTTAAAGCATTTTTTTAGGCGCGAAAACCACTTTAAATTACAAAAACATACGGAACTATTCTCAAGTCGCGGAGCACATTTCTTGCCGAGGAAAAAATATCGGAGTGATACGGATCGGGTACTACTTTCTCTAGGGCTCCTATTTGTGTTGCCAGTTGAACCTAAAAACGTGTTGTATAGTGTTTGAAAGACTAATTATTTATATGCTTTATAGTGACTGTAGGAAAAATATAATGTGTAACACGAGTGCAAAAGGCCCTTGCTGCACTCGAGATCATTCGTAAACATTGCTCTCGTGTGCAGCAAAGTGCCATTTGCCCACTAGTTACAAAAATAACTATTTTCTAGAAGCCTATAAAGAAGAAAAGTGATAACAGTCTTAGGTAAAATTTGGGTTTTGCCTAGGAGCGGAAGCGGAGAGATGAAAGGGGAGAGCGGACTCCTCTTGTCTTAGGTAATTTAATGTTACTGTTTTCCTAGAAGCGAAGCAGAACGCCATGTTAATCGCTTTTCCGCTCACCGCGCCTAGGAAAACCCAGCTTTAAAGAGAAATTTGGCCAAGATTAGTGAACCAATGATTTGGTTATGATGAAAGAAAGTTATTATTTCTACATAGCCTTTATAAGGGCAGTAATAAATTGAAAATGAACATAACAGATTGAAATGGCAGTATTGGAAAACCATAACTGATTCCAAGCTGCTCAATAATGCCTGTTATATTGCTGTAATAATGCTAATAATGTAATGCTGTGTGAAAATAGCAGCAATAAATGCAAAGCAGCCTGGAATAGCATTAAATATGTACAAATACTGGTAACTCAAACATTGATCCTGATGTTTTTATTGAATACTTTACTAAATGCATTGGTGGCATCAAAGGCAAGCTTAAACATTAATCTTTAACTTCAAGCTCTGTCCCCGTAGATTACATGACAAAATATGTTGGAAAAGTTAATGTCAATTTTACTGAATAATAAATCACACAAACATAGAACTAAGGACATACTCAAGTGAAATAATCAAACCCAGAGGTGTCGTCTTTGTAGAATGCAGGATATTGTGTTTCAAATAAATAGAGGCTGAAATGATAGATATTGTGTTTTTTGATAAACTTTACATAGTGAATTAAAATTTCAATGCAATTTTCCAAAGAGAATGGATTAGAGAGGTAAAACTGGATTGGGCAGATCTTAAAACAGTTCGTAGCAATTATACATCTACTGCACTCAAAGATTTTTTGGATGCATTCAAAGAATTTTTTGAACCAGGAGTAGGACTAATACCTCACAAAAAAACACACTTGCAGCTTGTGGAAGGGACAAGACCTATTTTTGTGCAAGCTCGCCCAGTCCCATATGCACTAACTGAAAAAGTAGAACTCGAGTTGGATCGTCTGGAAGAAGCTGGAATCATTTCCAAAACCGACAAGTCTAATTGAGGTACTTCAATTGTACCTGTAGTAAAGCCTAATGGTAACATATGAATATGCGATGATTACAAGGTTACAGTAAACAAACAAATCAAAGAAGAACATCATCCAAAACCTCGATTCGAAGACATTTTTGCTCAAATGAATAGAGGGCAGTTGTTTTGTACTTTGGATTTAAGTAATGCTTATCTGCACTTGAAAATGTATGCTGAGAGTGCAGAAATTACAACTTTCAGCACTCATTTGGTGTAAAAGTTGCTCCAGGGGTTTGGCAAAAGGTGATGGACGGAATCTTTCCAGACCTTCAAGGTGTTCAGTGCTTCTTCGACAATATAATAATTCAAGGAACATCATAAAAAGAACTACTAGAAAGACTAAAGTGACAAAAGACAAGTGTTTGAGCTTTTAAGAAGTCAAAATTTGAAGTTTAACCGTGATAAGTGCACATTTTTTTCAAAAGAAAATTGAATACCTAGGACATATTATTGACGCCACTGGAATCCACAAAACTAAGGATAAAATCACAGCAATTACAAATGCACGAAGGCCTTATAACATACAAGACATACTATCTTTCCTAAGGCTTGTTAATTACTACAACCGGTTTGTCAAGAATTTGTCCACTGTTTTAAATCCTTTACATAGACTTCTAATAAAAGGACGGTCACTCATATGGGAAAGTAGGTGTGAAGAAGGTTTCCAAAACATCAAGAAAAGAACAACAAGTGACACAGTTCTTTGTCACTTTAACCCAGACCTGCCATTGATCCTTTCCATGTATAGAAATTAGATTTTAGTTATATAGATGTATGACAATCTGTTTTAATTAACTGTATTAATCATATGACAATGCCCATTTCATGTACATGATCAACGGCAAATAAATCATTTCATTTCATTTTCATTTCATTTCATTTTCAGAAAAATGCCTCGAAGTTACAAACCACAACCCGGCACAAGGCAGTATGGGACCAAGTCGGCATACTCTACCCAGCTGTTGCAAACCGTAGTCGAAGAAATAAGAAGCGGAAAAATAGGCCAAAGAGAAGCGTCGAGGAAGTATAAAATCCCTCGCCAAACGTTGGTAAATAAGTTAAATAATAAACATTAGGTTGAAAGTAGGAAAACCCGTAATATTTAGTGAGGAGGAGGAGGACTGCTTTGTTGCCCACACAATTTATGTCAGTAAAATGGGCATTCCAATTGGCATGTATGATTTACGACTAATAATAAAGGGATACCTTGATTTATCCTAAAGGAAGATACCCTGTTTTAAAAACAATATGCCAGGATAAGAGTGGGGGAAATGTTTTCTCAAATGACATAAAATTTCTCTAAAAGAATGTTTTGCAAAAAATATTTCCCAGAAGCGTGCTGCAGTCAATGAAGATATGATTAATAGTTTCTTTGACAACTTTGAGAAAGAAATTGAAAATGTTAACGATTGCAACATTTTTAACATGGACGAAACTGGTTTTCATGACAATCCATCATCAAAGAAATTACTTTTCCCAAGAACGTTGCGACACCCTGAAAAGGTCCTGAACCAAACAAAAAATGCTATACCGGTGTGTTTTGTGGAAGTGCTGATGGGAAACTTCTCCCTCCTTACTTCATAATGAAAGGCAAAAATAAATGGGGTGATTGGCTCCTAAATGCTTCGCCAGGAGCAAGAGTAAACATTACAGACAGCAGGTGGATGGAGCAAGATTTAATGGAAGATTGGATCGGAAACATGTTTACCTACGACCGTTTTTTAAAGTAGCCATTTCAGTCCAGTTCTTAGAATTGAAAAGTTTCACTTAACAGCTGTTTACTTTCATATCAGCATAGTTTCATTTCATATCAGCATAGTTTTTCTCATATCAACACAGGTAACGGACCAATGAGGTTCAAGTATTGAGAGAAAAGAAATAAAATTGTAATGCTTCGAACGTCAACTAATCAGCTGATCAGCTGACCAGTTGACCAATTTAATTGTTGATCTGACTTGTTCCTGTTGATACTCGCGTATTCTTAACTTAAGTTTGTGGAAGTTAAAGGAAGGTAGATTAAACTGATTTAATAATGTCAGTTAGTGAAAGTGAAGTTGACGAGATGGAAATGAGAGAACAAACTGTTTATAATATTCTATAATATTCGATGCTGAGATCTAACTGTGAATTAACTGTTTCACTATAATCATTCAGTTGTCAAAAACAAAATTCAAAATTTTCTTAATTGTACCTGATGCAGTACTTATGGTAAGAATGCTGCTAGCAGAACACATTCCCTGAAAAAGGTAACGTATTTTTTAACGAAGTTTTACAAACACGTAATTACAGGAAATCAGCTGATTATACGATAAGTCGTTGCATCACTTTTCTTTCAGTGGCACTGACAATAAACTAAAACACAACCTCTCTAAGAAGTAATGAGTAGTGATTTTTAGTAATTAAAAACCAGATTGTTAGTAATTAAAAAACTGTCGTAGGTAAAGTAGTGTACGCAACTCGCGTTAATAGTCTTTACGACACTCGTAGAAGTTTTTAAGGCACTCGCCTTAAATTTTCTACTCGTGTCGTAAAGACTAACTTAACGCAATCGTTGCGTAAACTACTATTACCTACGACCGTTTTTTAAAGTAGCCATTTCAGTCCAGTTCTTAGAATTGAAAAGTTTCACTTTACAGCTGTTTACTTTCATATCCGCATAGTTTCATTTCATATCCGCATAGTTTTCTCATATCCACACAGGTAACGGACCAATAAGGTTCAAGTATTGAGAGAAAAGAATTAAAATTGTAATGCTTCGAACGTCAACTAATCAGCTGATCAGCTGATCAGTTGACCAATTTAATTGTTGATCCGACTTGTTCATGTTGATACTCGCGTATTCTTAATTAAGTTGGTGGAAGTCCAAAAATAAATGAAATATTTGCCAAATTGTACCTGATACAATATTATTTATGGTAAGAATGCTGCTAGCAATGTAATATTTAATGAAGTTTAACAAACACGTAATTACAGGAAATCAGCTGATTATACAACAAGTCGTTGCATCACTTTCAGTGGCAATGACAATACACGAAAACATAACCTCTCTAAAAAGTTATCAGTAGTTATTGTTAGTAATTAAATCCAGATTGATAGTAATTAAAAATCGGTCGTAGGTAAAGTAGTGTACGCAACTCGCGTTAATAGTCTTTACGACACTCGTAGAAGTTTTTAAGGCACTCGCCAATTTTCTACTCGTGTCGTAAAGACTCACTTAACGCAATCATTGCGTAAACTACTATTTTACCTTGGCTACACAAGAATGACATAGTGGGAAAAAAGATACTTATTTGTGACAACTTATCTGCGCATATAAGTATTAGGGCTCTAAAGATGTGCACAGAGAATGATATCTCATTTCTGACGTTTCCTGCAAATGCGACACATTTGTTAAAACCATTGGATTTAACTTTTTTTGGGTCTCTTAAATCACAATGGAGATCTGTGTTGACCGAGTGGAGAATTACTCCAGATGGCAAGAAAAAAGTGGCTTTGCCTAAGAGCACTTTTGTTGCCTTAGTTAAGGAAACTCTTGATTTAGGCAGCCACAATGTTCACGAAATCGTGAAAAAAGGGTTTGAGAAGAGCGGGCTTTGCCCACTAAACCGGGATAAAGTAATTGACAGTCTACCTCTATATGCCAGAAATGAAACGAACACTGTAGCAAACGTCAGTGGCGAGTTCCAAAAATACCTGGAACGGAAGTGATAAGAGAGAAGGACTTGGGCTTCAAAACGGTAGACAAATGGAAAATTCCATCTGAATTAGAAAAAATTCCATCTAGAAAAAACAAAGAGAAGAAAGAATGAAGAAAGCTGAGGAAAAAAGAATCAGCGGATTGATAGAGCAAGGTTCGGCCCAAGAACAAGAGGAGGACTTAGATCACGAGGAATAATGAGAAGTTTGATTCAAAATCCAGAAGATTTGACCCTGACTGATGGACCTTCAACTCAAGATGCATCTTTAACTGAAGATGTATCTTCATCTTCATCAGAAGTAGGCCTATTAAATTCTTTAAATGATGTTGACAGCTCAGTAGGCCTACCTATTTCTGGACTTGAAACGGACATCCTTGTCGACAATTTTGTTTTCATGAAATATAACAACAATCTTTTTCCGGGCAAAGTGGGGGGGTTGAAATATGTGTGGATACTCCAGATCTATACAAGGTGAAATGTATGGCAAAAAAAAGGTGTTTATTGGGTGTGGCCTGATAGGGATGACGAACTTTTGTACGAAAGAGAAGATGTGATTATAAAGATTGACTTAAATTGTATCAAATTAATCAATAAGAGGGGAATGTATAAAATTAAAGAAACATTATTATATTCTGAAGAAGAATTTGAACATTACTAAGTTAACAGGCACATAGGGAAAATATAAAAATGTGAATTATTGTCATAGGTGAGGAATTAAGTTTTTCTGCTAAATAGATTGAAACAAAATGGCATACAATAAAAAGCCAGTACAGCAGGGAGCTGGCAAAGGTTATGAGCAGTCGGAAGTCTGGAGTAGGAACAGAAGACATTTACAGTCCTTCCTGGTATGCCTTCAAGAGTTTAATGTTTTTGTCAGGCATCCACCGCCCCCACATAAACCAAAGTACAGATCAAACATCAACTGAGGTAAGTGAAGCTATGATAATTATGATAACTTCAAGGTTATGTTAGAAAAAACTAACATTTTGAGATATAGGGTCAGTGCACCAGTGGTCGTTCATCGGGACAGCTTAACCGATCATTCACCGGTAGACTCACCGTACCTCTTGATTTATAATGAAAGTTTGTATAGTTAAAATATACCTTTTGAGGAGTCAATGCTAAAGCCACAGCTGTACAAAATCATTGTCGTAAACAAGGATAGATTTGTAAGATATCGGTTGGATGAATTATTAAGGGGAAGAGGACAGACCGTTTTACGTCTACCACCGTATTATCCAGATCTTAATCCTATCAAAATGATTTGGGCAGACATTAAAAACTATGTTGCTACACACAACACAACATTCAAACTCCCAGACATACAAAAGCTCTGCGAAGAAAAGTTTTCTACGATTGGCCCAGACCAATGAAAGTGAAAATGCGACCATATTAAGAATGCAGAAAATGAATACTCCCCCAGGGAACCAGCGATAGATGACATAACTGAATCCTTTATCATCCACGTCGGGAGCGACTCTGAGAGCAGCGAAGACGCAGGACCAGACGACTCGGATGTGGAGATATCCGGAATTGAAGAGCTGCACTAGATTTACATAACACCGGAATTTACCGTTAGGAAGGATCACGTGAAACGCCAGCCAAACTTTGGTGAGTTGTAAATTCTTTTTGCAATCATATTTCATGAGTATTGTTTGGTAAACAAATTTTCTATCCGAACACAAGCGTGATTGATTTGTTCAATTATGCAGAAATATATGTAAATCAAACTGGTTTACACTTCACGATTATGTAAAACGTGATAATACTCAAATATTGTTACGATAAAACTACCTACTCTATATAATAATCTATCTCGTGATACATATATTTATTTTGGATATCGAAAACATTTGTATACGCTGAGTTTTAATGCTTCTTTATTGGAAATAAAAATTTTCAAGAAATTCTAACATTATAAAACCAGTTAAAATAATCCGATTTTAATGGGACAAAAACGGAAATTATTGTTCAATAATTTTATAACATAAGCGCAATATAAAATTCCAAATTATTGCATCATTTGTATTATTGTTTTTTTAACTAGGGCCAGGGACGTAACTAGGGGGGGTCACGCGGGGCATGAGCCCCGGGCGCCAGTTGTTGGGGGCGCCAACACAGGCACAGATTTTTTTCAAATAAAAATTGCTCAAAATATTTTTAATCCGTCTTGTATTGCAAAAGAAAATCATTATATTTTTTAATTGTTATACAAGTCTAAGAAAGTACAAAGTGAAATGATGAATGCTATCTGACTGTTATTATACTGTTAACGAATCATGTTAACCGTCCGTATGAACTTGTACAGAGCGAGTATGAGGATGAGCATACTGCGTTGTCTGTCTGTCGTCGATGAGTCACTAGGACGGCGCCGGCGCGGAGTCAGAACACTTCCAGTTGACAACTAACAGTTCATACGGAACTTCATTCTACTAGTAATCAGTGATTCAGGACACGAAATGTGGTTGCGGTGCTGTTTCTTTGCGTGTTACTAGCAATATTATTTTCGTGTTTTGAATAATAGTCATGTCAAAAAAACTGTCAGGTGTGAAAAATCGCAAAAGAGCTAAAGAGAGAAAAAAACACATCAATCCTCGTCTCTTCTATCATCATGGCTAAATGAAACGAAGAGTAAAGTTCAGATAATATACAGTACTTTGTTACTTTGTATTTATTTATTCATACAGATTCATATTAATATCCAGTCTTTCAAACACTTTGTGTTGAGTACCTAACTTTTTGTTGCTGTATATATTTATATGTTTTCAAATTGTTTTTAATTGATTTACATGTTTTTTTTATTAATTTAAGAATTTATTAACAAGAAAAGCCCGAAAAGTGAAACTCTATAAGAACAATTAAATGTTTAAAATAAGTATTTTCAGTTAAATTTTTTATAATTTTATCTAATACATGACCCACTTGTACATAGTTTATTACCTTAAGTGTTTGTTGTAAACCTGAATGATTTTGTTTTCAAATAAACTATTTGTCTTTGAAAATACGTACTGTATTCAATTATTTACCACTTATATCTAGGCCTTAGTACTTTGAACTTGAGTTTAAGCATTTTAAGATCTGAATAGTATTAATGTATTGCACCGATGGACACACCACACATTTTTTAAGAAGATTTGTAAGGAATTAGTTTCAGTCCAATTGAGGGGGGGGGGGGGGGCGCCAAAAGGCGTTTGCCCCGGGTGCTGAACGTCCCTGACTAGGGCGTGCACAGAAGCGTGCTAATAGGATTGTTTGAAGGGTCGGGATGGGCCTATATATATTTAGGGGTCATAAATATACATATAAATACACATTTTGTACCTAGGAGCCAAGTGCCAACTTACAGTATTTTACATGTACAAGGAAAGTGAACAAGAATTGAAATACTATTATTGTTGGCCCTACTGACGATACCTTATGTTGTGATGCAATACATATTGAGAAGGCAACAAATGTAGTTAACGTTAAGTAATGAATGGTTGTTTAGAAACACTTTAATCATGATTTATATTGCTTTTAAGAAGCTAGCTGTTTCACAGTGGGGCAAATACTTGAGAACCCAGTTTTTTGTATCGGAACCTGCCATTCCTCGTACAACAATAGGTGTTTAGACAAAGCGATTTAAGCTGCCTGGCCACATATTTACAACCTCCCTACGGATTCAGGGTATTCCGCCGAATTCCTAGGGACTATCCCTTGTTCGCGGGGTTAATATCCGCATGGGGTGAAGTTGTCTAAACTTTTAAACAATTTATACAATTTTTTTTTTAAAATTTATATAACCTAACCTAGCGGTGGTGTTGAACACGCTGAATCCGTCTAGAGGGTAAGATACGCACCCTGGCCTACCTGAACCTTATCTCTTTTAGTCTGGCATATACTGTTTTTTATTAGCCGCCCAAAACGTGATATTAGTTTTATCAAATATTAATACCGCTTTCCAGTTTTCTTACATATTTCTATTTATTTCAGATCTCCAAAAGTTTTACTTGGCTTCATTTAAGAAATCATGGGACGTACGGCGAAGACATCAGCCAAGACAACCCTTGAGCAACAGAGGGCGAGGAAAAGAGAACAGCAAAGACAAAGACGAAGCAAGTTTACTGAAGAGCAACTAGAACAAGATTTGGAAAGGTATTATAGACTAAATGAAGCAAAGCCAATCAAAGGAATTGCCGACAAGAAACCAAGAGAGAAGAGGAAACTGCGAAAATATTGGAGGAAGAGTTCAAAAAAATACAGAGAAAAGAAGAAGGCTACATAGCATGCTATAAGAAACACGCCCACTGCATCTGATATGGAAGATGAACCAAATGAACAAAAAGAATAGAAAAAAAGAGGATGAAAGCAACTTAGAAGGGACAGAGCGAAGGCCTATAAAAAAATTAAAAACAAGACAACCAATGTTCAGTAAAAGGCCAGCTGACCATATGAGCCTATTAAAATAATCCCCACATGTCAACAACAATACAATAATACAATTTTGAAAATGTAAACATTCCAAGGTAAACATTCTGGTTCAAAAAGTGCAATTTTTCTCTCTCGTAATATCGTTTCTTTGTGTAACATCATTCATTTCTCTCTCCTTTTATTTTGACTTGTTTCATTTACCTTTTCCTTTTGTGTGCATTAAATAAACCCTTTTTAATTTGACTCTAAATTCTGTGTACTGTGAGAACATTTGGACATTCATGAAACATATCTTCTCGACTAGAGACAACATTCGACCAGATCTTCTTTCAAGACTTTAATAACGTCAAAGTGGTAACATAACTATAGTTCAGTGTTAAAAATTAAACCAAAAGTCCATTATTTTCTGTTGTCAAAATTAAATTAATAACCCATGTACAGTCCACTTTATTATTTCTAAAATAACCTTTTGATTACGCTACATCTTTGGTCCTTCGAGCCGGATTGTTGATTAACCAATTGATTGGATTAATTATTTGGACTTTTGGTGAAGATTAAAGACGAACATAACCTCATAAACTCTCAATATTGTCGTTCACGCATATTTTGTACTCCCCCTCTACCTCTATCTCTCTCTCTCTCTCTCTCTCTCGATCACATTAGCCTAATAGGCCTACTCCAATGACTGAAACACTTTGTGACATTATAGTCATTTTGTAAACATTATACCAATCCTTCAGTGTTTATATTTTTTGTTGATTGGTTCCGAGTTAAGGCCCACAAACTGTTTAATTGAACTAGCCTAATTCATTTTGTTTTATGTAACGAAGTGAAATAACTTTTGTGCCTTGTGTATTTTAACTGTATTTGTGTTCAATGATGGCTCCTGTGAACCTAGCCCCGATTAAGGTTTGTACTTATAAAAGACTAACCAAACAATTCAAAGTTAGGCTTGGAAAAATTCAAGAAAATATAGATTATATTAATGAAAGTGCTAAAGCAAACAACCTATCCTCTGTGCAAATAAAATCACTTCATAACTATTTAGATAAAATCAGGAAAAAGCGAGACGACTTTGAACTAAATTTCAGGCGCGTTTTAGAACATTGTTCTGACGAAGAACTCGATGGCATTATTCTAAATGATGATGAAAACACTATTGGTGAATTATGTATACATCTTTGTAGTACTATAGAGTCACTAATCCCTATTGACGAACCTCAATCTCCTCCTCAAGAAATGGTGAATAATTCCAACTGTACTGATTTCATGCAACCTGTTCGCCTACCGCAACTTGACTTGAAAACCTTCTCGGGAAACTCAGCCGAGTGGATTAATTTCATCAATCTTTTTGATAGCGCTGTACACCTCAACACATCTCTGTCTCCAGTATCAAAATTTCAATACCTACTAAGCTGTCTAACTGAAGAACCTCTAAATTTAATTAAAAACTTAAACATCAGTGCATCTAACTACGAAATCGCATACAATTTGTTGCGCGATCGATACCACAATCACAGACGCTTAACTTCTTTACATTTAAATGCTATATTGGATCTTCCCATTGCCACATCTGAAAATACAAAATCAATACGTGAATTTCTAAATCATTTTCTGGAACATACACAATCACTTATTGCTTTAGAAAGTGACATCACTACAAATGACAATCCTTTGCTGTCAGCTCATTTGCTCCGTAGACTTGATAGAAATTTACGGCAAAAACTTGAACATTACCGCTCATTCAAATCATGTGAAACTCATTCGTTACCATCTGTGGACGAAATCATTAAATTTCTCAATGAAGAATGCTCAAACAGTGAAGATGCCAACCTACACTCTTCAACTTTTTGTCACAAGGCTAATTCAAAGCCTGCCCTCACATCTAGTAAAAATTACTCCAAACCAAGCACCCGCTATACTGCACTTGTAAGCTCAGATGATCACTCCACTTCTGTAAAGACATTTCCATCATGCTTTGCCTGTCAACAAACCGATCACAAAATCTACATGTGTAAGGTTTTTGCTAAGAAATCTCCAAACGAGCGTTACAAACTTGTAAAGGAGCAAAATAAATGTATTTCATGTCTTGGCAATCACACACTCAAAGATTGTCGCTCAACAGGCACATGTCTTAAATGTAAACAAAAACACCACACCTTGTTACACTTCGAAAATGTTGTAAAGTCTCCTCCTGTAGCCAAACCCTCAAAACCTTCAACTGCTACACCTTCTGTAGTCGCTTCTGCTCAACCAGAAATGTCGCTCTCGATTTCTCAGCCTGCAACTACGGTACTGCTAGGCACCGCTCTCATTAAAATTACCGCTAATAGTAATAATGGAATCTCTCATGTCTTTCGATGTCTGCTCGACAGTGGAAGTCAACTCAACTTCATGACGGAGAAGGCAGCACAGCTATTAAACGTCTCTCGTCACCGCTCTACTCACACAATCGTGGGAATCTCTGCATCGCAATCCTCGACAAAGGGACATGCACTCCTAGAACTATCCACACTAGGCAGTGAAGTAATTGCTTCAAATCAACCTTTCCATATTCTAGATAGAATTTCCGCTCCTTTGCCTCGTACTCAACTCTCTTTTGAGGTTTACGAACTGGTAAAACCTTTTCTCCTCGCAGATCCGACCTTTCATATTCCTCAGAATATTGACATTCTCATAGGAGGTGCTTTGTTTCCAGAACTTCTTACTCATCAATCCTACCCATTGGGCTCAAACCTTCCATTCGTTATTGGAACACGATTGGGATTTGTGTTAATGGGCAATGCACCAACTTTGTCTAACTCTTCTCCCACCTCATGCCATTCATCTCTACTCTCCACTACGGACGAGCTACATAATACTCTACTTCGCTTTTGGCAACAAGAAGAGGTACCGCAGTGCAATCTTATCTCTGAAGACGATCGCATCGCTGAAGATCACTTCAAATCAACTCACTCCCGCTCTCCAGATGGAACATATGTGGTTCGACTCCCTTTCAAGGACCAACATCAACCACTGGGCACTTCAAAATCTGCTGCTGAACATAGACTTCACTCAATTGAACGAAAGTTTGAATCCAACTCTAATTTCAAGGAATTGTATACACAGTTTATGGCTGAATATGAACATCTCGGACACATGGTCAAAGCATCCCCTTCCGATCTTTCGCAGCCACACTACTATTTGCCTCATCACGGTGTACTGAAGGAAACCAGTAGTACAACCAAACTTCGCACAGTTTTTGATGGTAGTTGCAAAACCAGTACCGGTGTCTCACTAAATGATATTCTTTTAACCGGTCGCAAACTTCAAATTGACATTTGTGACATTTTGTTGAATTTTCGTTCACATAATTATGTGTTCAGTTGCGATATAAGGAAAATGTATCGTTGCATTCAAGTTCATCCTGACGACCAGAAGTATCAGTTAATTCTATGGCGTGATCCAAAGACTCAAGAAATCTCCACATACAAATTAACGACAGTTACATACGGTCTTAGCAGTTCACCTTTCCATGCCATCAGAACGTTACATCAACTTGCTGACGACGAAGGAGGGTCCTTCCCAGCAGCAGCCAAAGTTCTACGGGATAATACGTATGTGGATGACGTCATCTGTGGAGCTCATACACTCAACGAAGCTAAACAACTACGAGATCAGTTGATCGAACTTCTTGCACGTGGTGGTTTCGAGCTAAGAAAATGGACATCCAATTGCCCAGAACTACTCCAAGATTTGCCTCAAGATCATCTAGAAACACCAGTCTTTTTGGAAACCATTAATCACCCTAATTTCGCCATTCTTGGACTACATTGGTCACCCATTTCAGATTGTTTCACTTACAACTTAAGTCTCCCTGATGGTCCTCCTACAAAACGATCAGTGCTGAGCATTATAGCACGCATTTTCGACCCTACCGGATTTTTGTCACCCGAGACCATGTGGGCAAAAACCCTCATGCAAATACTCTGGTCACAGGGTATCCAATGGGATGACACTCTTCCAAATGAACTCGCCGAAAAATGGCACATTTTCGTTGATGAAACCTCTCTCCTTTCAAGTATTAAGATCCCTTGCTCGTTCCATTTCACTACCACATGTTCCTTACAACTCCATGGATTTTCAGATGCCTCCGAAGTAGGATACTCAGCAGTTTTATACTTCCGCTGTGAGTTTTCAACTGGAGAAATCATCACTCGTCAGATTCTCGCAAAAACACGTGTAGCTCCTTTGAAACGTGTTACTCTACCCCGCTTGGAACTATGTGGTGCACACTTACTTGCAAAACTCGCAACCTACTGTTGTACAGTTTTCAAAGAAAAGATTGACCTTTCTCAAACTACATTGTGGTGTGATTCATCAGTAACCCTCACTTGGTTACACACCCCATCATATCGACTAAAAACGTATGTTGCCAACAGAGTTGCTCAAGTCCAAGAATTGATCCCCTCTCACTCCTGGCGCTACGTTCCCTCAACGGACAACCCCGCTGATTGTGCGTCACGTGGTTTGCTTCCCGCTCAACTCATTGATCATCCTCTATGGTGGAATGGCCCTCCATGGTTAACTCTTTCAGATGATCATTGGCCATCTAATCGCTTCGTTCCCATAAACTTGCAAGACACTCAAGAATGTAAAACTACTCCTCTAAATGTCCTAGTTTCAACCCAACCTCCAGAATTGGATCTTTTCTCCAAGTACTCATCGTGGTCTAAACTACTTAGAGTAACAAGCTATAGCTTGCGGTTTATCCACAATACACGTAGCTCTGACCGAAGACATGGGCATCTCACCGTCTCTGAACTTAAGAACTCAGAGCGTACGATCATCAAGTGTGTACAAGCTACATGTTTTACGAATGAATTGACTCTACTACTCAAAAACACACCCAGTACCTCTAATCTTCAACCCTTAGACCCTTTTCTGGATGCTTCCGGCATAATTCGTGTGGGAGCCCGGTTAAGAAGCTAACACGTAAATTCAAAGACAAACCTCCTGTAAATAGTTGTAAATAACATTCAGAATATTCTTCAGTGCTCCGTTTTTTGTACAATTTTGTGTTCATTGTTATAAAACTATCGTTTTATGGAGGCCGGTATGTTCAGTAAAAGGCCAGCTGACCATATGAGCCTATTAAAATAATCCCCACATGTCAACAACAATACAATAATACAATTTTGAAAATGTAAACATTCCAAGGTAAACATTCTGGTTCAAAAAGTGCAATTTTTCTCTCTCGTAATATCGTTTCTTTGTGTAACATCATTCATTTCTCTCTCCTTTTATTTTGACTTGTTTCATTTACCTTTTCCTTTTGTGTGCATTAAATAAACCCTTTTTAATTTGACTCTAAATTCTGTGTACTGTGAGAACATTTGGACATTCATGAAACATATCTTCTCGACTAGAGACAACATTCGACCAGATCTTCTTTCAAGACCTTAATAACGTCAAAGTGGTAACATAACTATAGTTCAGTGTTAAAAATTAAACCAAAAGTCCATTATTTTCTGTTGTCAAAATTAAATTAATAACCTATATACAGTCCACTTTATTATTTCTAAGATAACCTTTTGATTATGCTACAACGAAATAAAAAAATATATAATTAAAAGTAGAAAAGTATAAAAAGCGATACCAGAGAAAAAAAAAAACTAAAACCAAATGTTTCACCATTTCCAGGAAAAAAGGAACTGTTAGGGAAAGAGAAAGTTTTGCCAAATGTAAGGAAACAATTGTTTTTAGCCTTTCAAAACAAGTTGAGAGCCAGATCGAAGAAGCAAAAGGTGGAAGGAAGAAAAAATAAGTTGCCCGAAAAGTACTTTGAAACAAGGTGTTAAACAAATATAGAGTCCAAAAGTATTTCAAACATTTGGTGCCTTACAGGGTGAACGCAAAACTTAACACATTCACTGCGGGCGTATCCGATCGGATACGGGCCGAGCGCTGTTCAGACGCTGCCGTAACCGATCGGATACGCTCGGCAATGCCTTTCGTATATCATCGTTTTTGCTCAAGCGTCGGTCGAAGGCAGACCTATTCCACGTTAGCGTGTAGTGGGTGACTTGCTTTTTGTTGTGTTGTAGGTTGGTAGTAAAATTTCCCCATAAAATCCCCGTCTGGCAAACTTAAAAATCAACTTGTTGTCCCGTCTTTCTCCCTCCAATTGGCAATACGATGGGACCGGCTACGTTCCAAGCAGTGCTGCTATATGTGAGTGTTTAGCGAACTACGTCGACTCTTGTTATAAAACAGGACATCACTGCACGTTATTTGCTATTCGTCATACCGAAATATGAGAGCCAATCACCCGGCAATCGGGTTTGTTCGACGCTGCGGGCTGCGCCGCGCTGAGGCTACGCCTGCTGTTTGATGGCCCGCAGCGAACGTGTTAAAGAACAAAATTTTGAATACATCAGAAAAACAAGACAATGCGTTCAACAAAAAGAAAAATGAAAGTTGATTGACTTTTTTGAAGATGACACGACAAGTAGAATGTGCCCAGAGAAAAATATTTTGTGGTAAGAGCCAAGGTAAAAAAACGTCGCAGAATCTTGTTGGACTCCATTACAAACTTTTACAAACGTTTTGTCGGTAAAACCAACACAAAAATATCTTTTTCAATGTTTTGCAGATCACGTCCATTCTGGGTTACGTTTCCTAAGAGGTCTGACAGAGATACCTGTGTTTGTATTAAACACTGCAGAAGAACATGGGACTCATGCTGGAAGCCTTAAAGAAAGATAATGTCACTCCAGAACACTATCACAGAGATGATACAAAAAGTGGTTTGTTCAACTAAATCTGAACAATGCATGAAAGGAAAATGTGCTCTTTGTAAATATTCTTATATATGTTCTTATATATATTCTTATATATATATTCTTATATATTTTCTTAAATCAAATTCACTTATGAAGAAGATTTTAGAAATAAGTACTTTGCATGGAAGACAATCAAAGAAGAGAGGACCATAAGGGGGAAGAAGAAAGTTATAACAAAAACAGTAAAATCTAAAGAAATCGTCACAGCCTCTAAAATAGAAGAGGTTTTTAATGCCAAACTGACTGACTTCAAGGAAAATTTTTATGTCTACTACCAAGCAAAACAGCTGAGAGACAAGATTAAAAATTTGGGTCATGAAGAACTTTTATCCCAAACAGATTTTTCAGAAAAAAATATTGCTAAACATAATAAGGAAGATCAATCCGCCCACTTTAGGGCATCAAAAAACAGAGTTGCCAAATACTGCAGTCAGAACTCGACAAAGTAGTGGTAGAGGGCAAGGTAGAGGGGTAGAGGGCAAGGTAGGGGTAGAGGGCAAGGAAGGGGTAGAGGAGGAAGACAAGAAACAAATGAGCAAGCTGGAGGAAAGAAAAAAAGGAAAAGAAAGAAATGGGCTGACGCTTGGATATGGGCGGATGAAGACAACGTTGTAAAAGAATTTCCATATGTTGATGAGTCCGGTTTGAACCCTTTCTCAGCTAGAAAGCTAGGAGATAACCCCTCGGCTTTTCAGTGCTTTTGGGAGATGAGTTTTTTCAGATGGTTTGTCGTGAAACGAATGATTATGCTGCAAGGCAATTAGTAAATCCAAATAGGCGCAGACTAAAAGATGATGACAAGTGGCAGGACCTGACGGTACCTGAGCTGAAGGCATACTTTGCTCTTTACATACTAATGGGCCAAGTGAGGAAACCAACAATTAAAATGTATTGGACGGCTAGAAAAATCTTAGAAACTCCAATATATGCACAGGTTATGTCTTACTGTCGGTTCAAGCTAATTTCTAGATTTATGCATTTTGCTGATGAGGAATTCACTGATCGAAATGATAAGCTTAAAAAACTAAGGCCCGTGATTTCTTACTTGCAAACAAAGTATATGCACGTCTATACAATGAAAAGGGATTTAGCCATTGATGAAAGCCTTGTCAAACTTCGAGCTAGGCTGTCTTACGTCCAATTTAATCCTAAAAAAAGGGCGCGATTTGGAATAAAAATCTATAAGCTGTGTGAAAGCTCCAGTGGGTATTGTGGAGACTTTAAGATTTATACCGGCGATGACAAGACCCCAAACGTCCCTGCTAGCGAAGCCGTAGTCATGCAATTGGCCGAATCGGTCTTAGATTTAGGCCATGTGTTGTTTATAGACAACTGGTATAACTCCCCTGGTCTATGTCAACGTTTACTTCAACGCAGCACACATTGTGTAGGAACAGTAAATCTTGAATGAATCAATATGCCTGAAGATTTTGACAATGCCTGCCTGGAAGTTGGAGAGGCCATGAGGCGGAGTAAGGATGGTATCCTTGCGGTAAAATGGAAAGACCGTAAGGATGTTCATGTTCTGTCAACTACTCATGCTAGCATAGAAATGACTGTAGACAAGGAGATAGAGAGGAGGGGAGAAGTCAGGCAAGTATTGAAACCCAAAAGCGTTATTGATTACAATAAAGGTATGCTGGGCGTAGACGTTCAAGACCAGATGTTAGCCAGCCACCCAATTATGCGAAGAACTGTCAAGTCATATAAGAAATTGTTTTTTTACCTAATGGACATGACAATTTTTAATTCATTTTGTATATGGAAGATGATCCATGGGAAAAAATTCACTATAGAGACTATAGGATTGCCCTGGTGGAACAAATCCTCGAAAACATCAGCTTACCAAATTGTCTGAGTCCAGGTCGACCAGCCAAAGACAACCCGATGAGACTGCAAAGTAAAGCATGGGGCATTTCCCAATGCAAATCCCCCCCACCGAAAAAAAAACAAAAACCTACTAGGAATTGTAGAGTATGTTATAAAAACAAAATTCGATCTGAAGTAAGATGGCTTTGCAACAAGTGCTTGGTGCCTCTCCACCTCGAAAAATGTTTTGAAGAATATCACACAAAGATTAATTATTAGAAAGACAGCTATCAACAAACTTGTAAATTTTGTGTAAATATTATTTAGGTCATATTTTAGTTTTTATTATGAAGCTTAAGAACATTGTATCATGGACATTTTCATAAGTGTGTCGGTGAACAATTGTAGCCTGTAGATTTTGTGTGCTTCTTCAAACGAGTCTCGGTCGCAAAGAAAATCCACTTATGGTGAGTTTTTTTTATTTTTTTAATGTTTTGCTAATAATATGTATAATTTTTACCAAAATAATTATTAAAATGGATTACAACAAGAAAACTTAGAGTCCTGTTTTAAAAATTATATTGTTTTATTGAGAAATCGCAATATTTTGAAATTTGTAATGATTTACAAAAATAAATATATAAAAAAAGTATAAATCCTACAGAGATAATCTTGACATTTCCACGTAAGGAATTAAATTTTGCACACATATATATATCAATTGTAAGACTCATGGGCTCAAAAAATGCATTTTATTTATGTTTGCTTTTGAAAAAATAAAAATATTTTTTTTATTTATTTCTTAAAAAAAAAAAATTTTAAGTAAAAACCACATTACATAAAAGAAAATTTTTTTAGATAAAGAAAAACATAATTTTTATGTATTTAGGTAAAAGAATAAATTTTTACAGATTT
The DNA here is from genome assembly GCF_028750875.1 of Macrosteles quadrilineatus. NCBI lineage: Eukaryota > Metazoa > Arthropoda > Insecta > Hemiptera > Cicadellidae > Macrosteles > Macrosteles quadrilineatus. The sequence goes on from NW_026542595.1 coordinate 86,824,883, forward strand.
TTTAGTAAACCTTTGCAAATTGGCCCATTTTAATAGGGTTTTTAGCTATCGTCAGTGAATAAAATACTCGGTCTCCAATGGGTTAAAACTAACTTTATTTTCTTTACAAGCGTTTCAAATGATTTCCAATAACATGATTTCAAAGTCCTCATGTCATATATTCATGGTATTGTTTGTTAAATAAATGTCCTATCAAATCACAGATTGTTTTATTTTACTAGATACCATATTTATTTCTTACGATAAAACCCTTCAAAGTTTATTTTGATCACGGTTGCGTAATTTACTTCGCTACCACGTCATTTTGGTCGGCGATAATTTAGTGGAAATATACCCTTCAATATTAAAATATCCAGTTTAATAATTGAATAAGTATTTTAATATTTTGTGTAAAATGTTCTTTTTAAGTTGTTTTTTTTTAACAGACTTTTTCAGTCTTTGGTTGTTGTAAGACTTCAATTTTTAATGTTTGGCCCAAATTGATGAAATTAAAGTCAATTAAAGTGGTTTAAATACCTGTAATGTCGATAATCCAATCGGTTGTGAAACAACTAGTTTCGGCTCACAAAGGAGCCTTCTTCAGGTTTTCCCAAGGACATTTGTTCAAGACTTTTCCCCCTTGATCTGCATTTAACATGTGTATATTTATTTATCATATGTTATTATTTCTTTCTGTTTACTTTTTCATTACATTGTTTTTATTGCTCAAGTCAACATGGTTTCTTTTTTATAATCTTAATTTTACCATTTTCCAATCCAACAACATTGTCACTTCTTCTGAAGGTCATCAAAGATCACAATATTTACAAAACACAAAAAACAAAATTTATAAGGCAGTCAAATTGGACAAACAAAACGTGCTAAACGACAAGCTTTCATTCGCATCTAATTTCATTTACAACACTACAATAGAAATAATGGAAAGGGAGAGGGAGAAGAATGATACCCACAAACAACCTGTTACTGATAAGACGCACCGACCATAGTGCCCGGCAGTCTAGACGTAAACTCCCGCCGGTCACATCGTTAAAGCTAGGCCTAGGCATGCATGTAATGTGTTTTAAATGTTTTTTGTGTTTTGTAAATATTGTGATCTTTGACGACCTTCAGAAGAAGTGACAATGTCCTTGGGAAAACCTGAAGAATGCTCCTTTGTGAGCCGAAACTAGTTGTTTCACAACCGATTGGATTATGAAATGAAATGAAATGAAAAATCCTTTATTTTTTCAGGCAAAGTTAGGGCCACATGGCCCTTTCTTACACTTAACCTGACATTAAAAATATAACAAAAATAAAGTGACATAGGGATAACTTAATCTAATTAAACATAAAATATTTAACAATTCAAGTACAGTACCTACATATCTAAAAAAAAACATAAAAATTTAACAAATAGAAAAACACATTCACACACTCTCGCATACACGCATCAGCAAACGCGCAAGGCAACAGCAGCCCTAGGGCACGCCAGCCGAGACCATCTTCTCAAAATAGAGCTTTTTCAGTGCCGCCACAAACTGGGAACGTTTTTCAAGGGTCTTAATGTGTAGGGGTAGGCCGTTCCACAGACGACAAGCGGTAACAACAAAAGCCCTGCCATAAGCTGTGGTCACATGATGAGGTATACGCAATGTGATCGAAGAATAACGAGACATTCATGAACTACCCTGAGACACAAATTTAAAATCGGATTTGAAATATTTTGGGGAGCCTGTTTTCAAAATTGAAAAAACCAATGACAAAATTTTAATGAATCTTTGATCATTTAATTTCAGGATGTGTGCCTCAAGGTAGTATGGCGTGATATGCTCCATACGTCGCAGACCATAGACAAATCTCAAACAATAATTCTGTGACCGCTGGAGCATACCCGCCTGAGTCGCAGTCAAGTCATTGATCAATGAGTTGCAGTAACTGAAGTGGGGTAGTACAAGTGATTTGATCAAATGTAGTTTAGTGTGTTGTGGTAAAAAAATCTGTAATCTTTTCAATGAATGTATGGAGGCAAAAACCTTTTTTCGTGTGTCCATAACAGCTATGTCCCAAGTAAGTGAAGAGTTGAAAGATATACCAAGATTCTTGACATTGTCGTAGTATGGAAGTGCTTTGCCATTAACTGTGATTGGGTTTATGGAGTCTAAGTCAATTGAAGGTCGAAGTCGAGAATGGCTAATGACAATCGGTTTCGTCTTTTCGTGATTTAGTCTCAGTCCATGATTCTCAGTCCAAGTAACAATTCGGTTGACATCTTCATTGATCCTTCTGACACAGTCGTTTTCGTTGTTTGCAGTAAAATGGTCATAGATTTGTAAGTCGTCAGCGTACATATGGTGTTTACAGTTGACCAAGGTCAAGTTTATGTCATTGACGTACAGTACGAAGAGCAGAGGCCCAAGGATTGACCCTTGAGGCACACCACATGTAACTGTCGCCCATCTCGTGTCACCAATCTCCACACATTGCTGCCTATCTGACAGATAAGATCTCAGCCATTTAAGAGAATTATCGACATTACAGGTATTTAAACAACTTTAATTGTATCTTGATAATCCGGAGGCTACCCATTCGAAAAAATGAAATTAAAGTCATTTTACTATTTTAATTCAATAATCCATTATATTAAATAAGGCCCTCAATAGATTCCAAATACGTTTTTATGGTTAACACGTTCGCTACTGAGCGTCGCATATATGCGACGCCGGGGTCATTGCCACAGACCGAGGTATACAATTGAATCTTACACATAGACCAGCTGTCACTTGGTTAACAGTACACACAGACCATGAGCGAAAACCTGTAAAACAGTGATCATTTACATTGTAATACGCTGCAATCGTGTTTCTTTCTTTTTGAAGTTCTTTTTTTTTAGTTGGAAGGGGTGGCCAGAAAAGTGTTTTAAATTCCAAGGGGGAATGAAATTGTATTCACAAAACAGGCTAGATCTACTCCTAGAACCAGCCACATTCAAATTTCTTCCCCAGAGTGCTCAGAAGGAGCTAATAAAATCCAGGGGTCGATACGAAAGCTGTTCTACGGTTTTAACTGATTACTTTAATTTAATTGAAGGTTCAGAGCTCTAGAAGCGCTCAGGAAAATCTGCAAACGCTCAGGTGGAGCTATATTATCATCACCTTCATTAAAGTGGCTTAAAAAATGTTGCCTACCTTTTAGAATGGCTCTGTAGGTCTGACTTGTCAATTCAAAACTACTTGTCTTACTAAATGATTTAACAAATGGCTATGATAAAAGAATGTAGAGAGATAGTTTACTAGAAAAAAATATAATACAATAATTCCTACAAGTCTTCGGGGACCTAATTTGGAAATCTACATGAAGAATTTACTGTGATATGGTTGAAATAAACTTTGTATTGTTTACAAGAAATTCAAGAATATTTTACACGTCAGTCACATTAACTATATTTTATACCTTTTTTTGTAGTAATTGGAGAAGGCTGACTAACAGGAGTACTTGCTAATAAATAGATTAAAATAACATTAAAGATATGTTTTGTGTGTCGGTATTACCTTTAAAACTCTTATTTTTTTATAACTTAAATGAAATGATCATTCTCTAAATACATTTTTAAAAATCTACAAAAGTCATTTATCATTCCTAATTAAGGATTTACACAAATGAATCAACTTATCACTCTGAAACAGATCTACATGGAAAACATAACCTCAAATTTGATGTTTGAGTTTGACATCTAAGTTCGATTTTTGTTTCCTGCACCCAAAACTGCAACCAAAATGGTTTGTTAAGTTTATTGGATTGAAACAATACTCATTCAAGTTTTGTAAATTTATAAATAATATATTTCGTACCTAGGGCCGATGAGGTTTTGCCGGATCAAAAAAATTTTGGTCCGTGGTACGAACGTTTTTTTTTTGCCACACTATACCCTATTACCACAATAATAATGCACACTGATAGTTAACACAACTACAACTTTAAGGTTATGTGAAGAAATAATTTTAGGAATCAGCAAAAATAATCTTACTAATATTATAAATCTGAAAGTTTGTGAGTTTGTGTGTTGCTCAATCACGCATAAACTACTGGACGGATTGGGCTGAAATTTGGCATGATGATAGCTCACATTCCCGATTAACATTTAGGCACATTATTATCTCAAAAATCCTTTCGGGCTTCGCCCCAGTGGCTCTGTAGTTCCCCATGTTAACCTTATCTATAATATTAAAACGAAACAGTGTTTTTTTATTTCACGATTCTGAATCAACCACTCGACGGATTTTCATGATTTTTGTGTTGAAAGAAAGATAATTTTGAGAACTAGGGAATGTCGAAGCCATAATTTTAGTTTAGGGTCCCAGTTTTTTAGAAATTAAGTTTTAATTTTTAAAAAGTCTAGCAGCCGACGCTAAGATTCTAAACTAGCTTTTGGAATAAAATAATTTTCTTAACATAACAGCTGTAAACATTCAGCTTTTGTGTCACAAATTCAGTATTTGGATATAAATGTAATGACATACTTAGGGTTGACTTATTTATACTATGTGTAATGCTAATCATTGATACGTTCAATTCTTCTGTAAGAGGATGACAGATTAATTAAATACCACCTCATGGTAAAATACTAGAATGTTCAAATTATTTTTTAAAGCAATCTTTGTAATCTTCGATTTGTTTTAGAGCAATATAATTTGTTTTAACTAACAGCTGGTTAGTTATAAAAATGCCCTATAGAACTATGAGGTTATTTACTCTGATGTTGTCATTGATTATAGGAAATAAGTAAGATTAGTAGACCACCGAGATAAGTAACACCATCGATGTGTACAAGTCGAGGCTCTGTACACGAGTTAAATAAAAAAGATATGCAAATTATTATACTGCTCAACTTTTTTGGAAAGTGTAGGAAAATCACAATTTTTACATGTTTTAATTCATCTTGGCAGCTTTTTGTTTACAATCAATGTTTTTGAATGCTTGAACTTTGTTTGGATCAGGCCCGGAAATATTGATGTCATAAAAATGGAGATCAAGAATCCTCAGGAATACGATTTTAAATTACCACCACAACCTCAGACGGGTGTTATCCAAAGATATACAGATGAATGACATAGATTGGACACAACGTCATCATTGACCCTAGGATACTGCAATTAGACTAACCACCCTTTTATGAAACCTAAAAAAGTTGTTTGGCGTGTGTTTAGTTGTGGTTACGTTTGGAGGCCCTGAATATTTTATAGTTTTAATAAATGAAATGGGGAATTACGATGTACATTGATTCATTGAGGGTGGTTTAATTATCAAGGATATTGGAACTGATAACGGAATGGATGATAAACATAGACAATTAATTACGTTACTAGCTTTACTAGCGTTTTTACTTTTTAAATTCCTTCAACATGTGACCAGTTCTTTTGTTCAAATGAATATTATTTTTGACTCAGCTGTTTACAAAACAAACTAATATGTTGTTGTGTTTACTTTTCTTTGTTTACACTTATTTATTTAGCAATTGATGCAGTGAAATTGACATAAAGGATGTGTGTGGACGATTCGTTTGGTGATGTCAGGACACCAACGTTATAATTATGTGTACTGTGAATTTTATTGGATGTTTTCGTTTTATTTTAGGGAGTTTAAATTCAGACCTACTGGAAATTGTGTATAGTATGAGTAATTGTATTGTGGTGATATTGATTATGGAAGAGGTAGGTATGTGATGGAAGGTGATATCATTGACTAGGCCTATACACTTTTCAATTGATAATTACTCTTTCTACTGTAGGCTGCAATAAAATTTGTCTTTATACGTGTAAACTAGCTGTTCTGAATTAGGCCTACACCGTTTTAATTGACTACTCCCGTACGTAGGACGGGCTAACAACTCGTAAGTACTTATATTTAAATGGAATTAAAGAATCTTAACAGCTGGTTCAACTAAACAATTTGATTCTGTGATGTTCATAGCATTAAAAAGTTAATAGGTTTACTAACAGGGTGCAACACTATTATTTATTTTAAATTTATAAAAACAGCTATTTGCAACCAAAAGGTGAGTGAGCATAGCAAACGAACTTCAACCTGGAGGCGAGTTAGCGTAGCGAACGAGCTAAACCTGAAGGCAGGTGAGCGCACCGAAGAAGCTACAACCTAAGGTGAGTAAGTGTAGTAAACAAACTTCAACCAGGACGTGTTGAGCGATGCGAACGAGCTCATCTTGAAAATAAACGAGCATTTGACTAGTGATGTTGGCCGGGCAAATGCCCAGTGGGCAGGTCGTTTATAAATGGGCATTTGTCCGGGCATTTGCCCAAAGCGATTTTAAGCGCCCAAAAACTGGGCGTTTATAAAAAGTTCAGTTTAAGGCGTAATACAATAAAACCTGTAATATTTTCAGTGTGGTATTTTAAATAAATAATTTTCTAAATTGTTAAATAAAATCTTATATACTGATTAAGCAGGTTTCTACTCTGTAATTCATAAATATGTGCATAAGATAAATATATGATGTCTAATTAATTAAATTTAAAGTTAAGTATTAAGGTTTTGTTAGTAAAACAAGTTCTAAATTAATTCTATTACATTAGCCAGATATTGTTATTTTTATTATTATTTTTTATTATTATTTTTTATTATTATTTTAATTTGAAATAAAAATAAACCTATGAAGTTATTTTTGGTCTAAATTATTTCCTCTTGTCGACAAAAGAAAAGTGTTGACTCTCTAGTACTGACTTCCTACCAATATAATTAAAATTATACAAGTAGGCCTAATTATTTTTTTTTTATATAGGCTATTATGTAAATATCTAATGTTAGAGGTTTAAAAAGTTGACTAGAAGAGTAGTGTTCAATTTAATTTCCATTAATTAGGTTTATTAGCCTTTAACTGGATAAACGCCCGGCGCTTATGGATTTTGGGCTGTTATATGGGCAAATACCCTGGGCATTTGCCCCGAGATTTAAACGCCAGGGCGTTTTACATCACTACATTTGACACAAAACCACATTAGGACGTCTTTTGGGCCAAAAAGTTGTGGTACACAATGAGAACTTTACTTTTTTCTATGGTTTAGGTGCAGTGGTAGAACATTATGGCAATGGTAGATGTGTGCTACACTATAGGATACCTTCTAAATTAAAAGGGCAAATTTTCTTAAACTGTGTCCCCTCCCATAACTGTAATATGCATTTTATACTTATATGCTAACCCCGTACAAAGGACGGGTACTATGCTAGTATTAATTAATTAGTTGCTAGGCAGCGGTGACAATAAAAAAATTCTATTTAAATGCTATGGATACTGATTGGTCATTTAATATGCATTCATGTTTTAAGAAAGTAAGCGGGCAGCTGATTTTGCAGCCCGCCAAGGGATGTAAAAACCTGCTTGGTTCTCAATGACGATGACAGCTGGCATGGCCAGCCAAACGTAACTTTCAGCCACCAATTAATGTATGTTAAAAAAGCTAAAAACATCATAGTGTTGTGAAAATTGTATTATTTGAGTGTGACTGCAGTATAGAATAATAATTCATACACTTTTTAAATAGTACAAAATTGATTTCTTAAAATAACAAATAGATGGGAAATCTATGTTAAGCAGTTGGGAAAATTTAGGCTTCTCCCCCCCTGGAATTTTACCAAGCAACACCACTGTGTTTTTTTTTTCATTTCCAGTTTTTTATCAAACAGAAAATTATTCTACCATATATTATAATCAACATCTCTTTGGGAAAGAATGGATTTTAGATAAATCTCTGACAACTTTAGTGAAAATGTCTTTATTTAACCCTAACAAATATACAATAATTTAAACATGGGAAGATCTTTCACATGACCCAACAAAACGCTAACAGATGAGAAATTCATTCTTAGCTTAGACTAAGAAATCCAAACATTTTTGTTATTATGAGATGATTGCTATGTTTCCAAAGCTTAGTAAGTATTTAACACTATTTTTTTACAATTTTAAAACATTTTTATAACCTTTTCACATTTTGAAGTGTCATGACAAAAAAGACCACATTAAACCAACTAAGTGAAAGTACTTCAATAAACACAACCATTCTAAGTGTAAAAAAAACTTGACCGACACAGGTGCAGATAACACAAGTCCTCAGGAATACTGTTACAGCTGTTACTGTTGGTGAGCTCACAGCCTCGAAGTGGTGTATTCGTTGGGGAACTTGAACGAGTGGTGGCCGAGCGCGAAGATGCTGGGCAGCAGTCCGGCGTTGGGGATGATGTTCCAGGTCAGAGTCAATGTGACATTTGGGTTACTTCTGTAACAACAAATCAAAGATAATATAATGAGTACCAACCCTTATTTGACACACACTCCCTTATCGATTTGCCATCCTAATGGATCAGCTCAAGATCGCACTACTGACTCACCGCATTGCTGCTAGACAATGCACTCTTACTCCTGGACTCTGAGGATCTTGCAGGTAAGGACATTAGAGTGATCTTCTTACCCCCTCGTGTGACTTTCCCAATTCAGCCAATTAACCAAGGGGCTCTAATGAAAAGTTTAAAAGAAACTAGAAAAAAATGTTGACTTTATACATTAAACAGTTAAATTAAGGGAATACTGTGCCGGCAACTCAGAGGGAAATACAGTAGACACTTAACTGACCCTATCGGGACTGGACCTAGGTCAAATAACTCTAAAGGTCAGTTAACCCAAGCAATCCCTAAAAAATTAAAATATCCTTTTTCAGCTAATTTCCCTATAGGGAAGTAGCTATGTCCGTAAACACGATAACTTGAGTAATTATTGTGCGATTTTGAGTAATTTAGCTTGAAAGCGGGATAAACTTGAAGGAGTTAATAATAAGGATAAACCAGCATATCAAACCAAGGAAACGGGGATTTACGGGGTAAAAAAGAGGTTCTCTAATTTTTGAAATACAAAATTTTCCAATTTCTCTCTAGACCATTTTGAAGAGCTTAAAATAGCTTATTCCCTATATGGGAAATTCGTTAAAAACAAATATGCCTAATTTAGTTTATTAAAGTGTTTTTGTAAAATTATTAGTTACGGAAAAAATAAAAAAAAACAATGTAAATTTAAAATTTCCATGTTATTTTTATGGAGAATATTGTGATCTGATGTAATTTGCTTGTTTATAAGTATATTTTTATCAAACTTTGCAATCTTTTTTAGTTTATACTAAGCCATTGATATTTTACAAAAAACACACTTTATTAGCCTCCCTGAAGCAGTAGTAAACCTAGATACTCGTTAAACCTAATATTATTTAAATAAATAGATTTAATAATTGAAAATCATATCAGGCAAATTAAAATTCGATTGGTCTGCAGGTTTGCTTCGGCGGGGGTATTTTTCTTTAGAAAAGTCACAAATAAACCCAAAACACAGGTTAAAAACTTTCAGTGGAATAAATTATTTTTGTAGGCAAGAGTCAATAAAAATTCTTATTTTTTTAATACATTTTGATGTAGGCCTATACAAGTTCATTTTGGTTCCATTTAGCCTACCGTTAAATGAGTGGAACTCTACTGTATTTTTTGAAAGACTTTGTTGCATTTTCAACATGGTTTAACAAAAAATGTACTACCTAACTTAATTAAGAAATAGGCTTTTTATTTTCTTTAGATAAGCCTAGAAAACCTAAGAAAATCCTAAACACAGATACATATTTGATCAAAAAGTAAAAATTGCTTGGTTGTAACTTACTTTAAACCGTTTCCATCATCCCAGAAGTAATATTTAGTGTTCATATTTTTAAAATCCAGCACTGCATTTTCACCTCTTAATATGATTTTGTCCCATAAGACAACCTGAAATAGACATCATAACATTAGTGATGTGATCTGTACTTAAGGTTCCAATACCTGGTAATGGTAAAACTCCAAGTGATTGTTTTGATTTTACTTTTGATGTGGTATTCATTTGAAAATTCTCTAATATGCTATGGCACTTTCAAGTGTTGACACCGTTGTTGAGCTGACACACTTCTTATGCTTACAGCTCCACACAGGAAGCGCAAGACTAAATCGTTTGTATAACATTGCACAACTCACCGCCTTTATCAGTAATTATTTGTGTCGCAACAGAGGAACACCCAGAACCAAGGATAGGTTCTACAAAATAGCACTAATTGTAGATTACTAAAATCTTAAGATAGAAGAAGAGAAAATTTTGTCATCACCCAGTAGGTACGACGAAGAAAAGCGCCACAATTCACAAATAAGGTGTCAGGATATAGTCAATGAAGGAACTGGAGGGGCTGCATTTTGGTTTTCATGTTAATTAGGGGAAAATTGAATCCATGTTCTAGCAAAGGGTAGGCCTCTACAATAAAAAGGTCGTTTGGGGGAAGGCATTAGCTACTTATGGACAACTTTTACAACAGCTACACCTTGTCATAAAACTAGGGTTCTGCAGGTCCCCAACTTTTTGGGTCAGGTCGGGCCAGCAGAAGGCCTGAGAGATTGGGTTGAGTCAGTGATTTGTTGCCTACAACTCAATGATACTTTCGATAACTAAGTGTACCATTAAATAAATCAGACTGATACAGAGGTAGCAATAATCAAACATATCGCTAGGGCTAATGGTTATGTTGACAATTTAGTGAACAGACTCATCACCAAACAGAAGAACAAATGTAAAACTAAAATTGAAACTAGTCAACTGAACAATGAAAATATATTCAATATATTCATTAATATTCCAAGGACCCCTCGAGGGAGGGGAAAACCTATTTGAGTTACCTCGTTTGACACCTAGAAGCATCGGTCCACCCAAATCGGTACCAGGGTGTAATAAGGCCAAATATGTATGTATTACATACAGTCACACTATCCAACAAACTTTGAAAAGTCTATGAAGCATAATAGCTTCAATCTAGTATTCAAAACAAAAATAAAACAATAAAAAACCTACTTTAGGAGAAAAAACCATGGAAAGACAACAACATTCGTGTATGCAGAAAAACCTTATGTGCAATTTTTAATGTCACGCCACGCCGTGTCCAGATACTTGTGGTTAAATCAAATTTGACAGAACTTTGTCTGATGGGCGAGGTTTACATCGGAACCACCCTCATTAAGTAACGGAATAGACTAAAGACCTAATTAGGCAACACATTTAGTCTTTTCCATTGCAGGAAAACCATTACTCTCGCTCCCAGAGTAAAGAAATTGCTTAAACCCTAACCTTAAAATAAGAAGAATGTGGAAGCTCTTTGTTATCAATCATCCTGAGACGCAAGTAACTCTTCAAATGTATAGAGATGTTTTTAATTCAGATTTTAATTTAAGGTTTGGCATGCCAAGGTCTGATACTTGCATCTATTGCGACCGGCTCTATATCAAATTAATAGCAGCTAACGATGAGAACAAAAGAATAACAGTCGAAAGAGAAAGTCAATTTCACCACTCAAAGGTAGATCTTGCCTATTAGTCATTGGCAGAAGACACAACTTTTGCTAATGCTAACCCAAACACAGTTGTGCTATGTGTTGATATTCAACAGGTTCTTTTTTGTCTAAACCTTACGAACAACAATGTATTTTATCAAAGACAGCTTTCATGTTAAAATTTAGCCTTACACAATGCAGGTATGAATTAGGCCATGATGTGTTTTTGGGATAAAACTGTTGGGAAAAGAGGTTCAGCCAAAGTTGCTTCATGTGTTTTGAAATAGATAACTCTACATTTTTCTTAACTCGCGGAAGGTGAAATACGCAACTTGTTTATCTGGTCCGATAGATTCGTTGGCCAGAATAATAACTTGCGCATTATTGCTTTGCTACAACATCTCCTTGTAAAAGAATATTTTTGTCTGTGGACTGTGGAACAACATTTTTTGACCACAGGCCACAGTTTCCTTCCTTGTGACCGAGACTTTACGATGATCGATAAAGCAAAAAAGGGGGAAAAGTGTACATCCCCTTTTATTTTGTCAAAATCATCGTAAACACCAAGGATTATTCCCGACCATTTGTAGTAAATGTGATGGATGGCGAGGACTTCAAAAAAATTGATATAGTCTTAAATTCATTGTGTACAACTAAGTTCAACATAACAGACCACGGATGGTACCAAATCACCAGACGACCCAATTACACTACGTGCAAGACCATCACGTAATGTCTTGCAACCATGGAGGTCACACTGTTTGGCAAAGAAAATCAAAAACACCAAAAGGTTCTACCCCCCTATAAAAGTAGCAGCGTTCCCTAACTTTATACCAGTTCCTTAAGAATAAAGCCTGCAAAGAATTTAGATTATTTGTCCCGATATATGCCAGAAGAGTTTAAAGCTTTCTATGACAGTATAATATAAAAAGAAGAAAAAAAAAACTGCACTGGCCTTAGCCTTGAACAACACGCCACCAGATTCGCCAGGCATAGATGAACCAGCTGAGATTCAGGTAAATGAATCCAGCCAAAAGAAAAGGGGAAGGAAGGCTGTTTAAGAAAAGACAGAAGTGCTGCTTATAGAGAAAAAACAAACAGCAGAAGCAAATAGAAGATCTTGAGCAAAGACTGAAAAAGTATAAAAAACTACTAGAAAGACAAAAAAAGAAGTCAGTAACACAAACTTCATCTCCATCACCAAGAAAAAAGGTTGCAAACCTTGTTGGAAAGACATTTGTCTCGCCTGAGATTAAAAAAGCAGCTATTTGTAGGATATGCATTACAAAAGCAAATAGAGGGAAAATTTAAAGAGATAAAGGGGCATAAGAAGAAGGTCCAGCACTTAAGAAAAGAAGTGGGATGCGATGTAATAAAAAAGTATAGAGTACAAACGCATCTAAAAAAAAATAATACCTTACAAATGTGCTAAGGGAAAGAAGAAATGCTTAGTGAGGAGTTCTTTGGCCAAAGAATTGATAACTTTCTTCGAAAATGATTCTGTCAGCAGAATTTGCCCTGGGAGATGAAGAGGGATGTCATAAAACGTAACAAAATCACAAAACAGAGGTGTGTTTTGCTGGATACACTAAAAAATCTCCATGTAAGATTTCAGGAAGAAAAAAAGAAAAATATTTCATTAACATCCTTCACTAGATCTAGACCATTTTGGGTCACATTTCCAAAAAGATGCGATAGAGAGACCTGTGGATGTATCAAACACAAAAACTTTGGTCTGATAATTCAATCATTGAGAGCAGTGAAAGTTATAGAAAAAAAAACACCACAGAAGTAATTAGTTCACTTGTTTGCTCGGTAAAAAACAAAACATGTATGCTTGGTGAATGCCAAAAATGCAGAAACAAAGAGTTGGCATTTTTTTATAATAGTAACTTCAGCATAAAGTATTACCAATGGACAAATGTCAAGGAAGAAAGGATGATAAAAAACAAAAAGAAGGTTGTGAAAAGAACTGCGAAAGTGAATAAGGTCACACAAGTAACGCAATTGATCAAACTTTTCAAAAAAGAAGTGGCCGGATTTAAAAAACACCTATATTATTCCTTTCACCAAAACAGCAAATTGAATGAAAAGTTAAAAAACCTAAAACATAAAGAGCTTCTTTTCAGGATTGATTTTGCTGAAAATTATGTTGCAAAATATGCTAAAGAGGTACAGTCGGTTCACTTTAGAGCCTCCAAAAGGCAATTGTCCCTACACACTGGTGTTAGATATTCTAACTATGAAGGCCAGCCGCAAACAGCATGTTTCACTACAGTAAGTAATACTCTTGATCATCAGTCACATGCTATTTGGGCCCATCTTGAACCCATTCTAAAACGATCTGCAATCCAATACCCTAATGTTGAAGCAATTCATTTTTTTCCGACTCTCCGTCCACTCAATATAGAAACCGCAATAACATATATCTATTTAAAACCATCATTCCAACTATTTTCCCTAAGTTGAAGGCTATGACATGGAATTTTACGGAGTCCGGCCATGGTAAAGGAGCAATGGATGGCGTGGGCGGGACCCTAAAAAGAGAAGCTGACCGTGCTGTGTTACATGGCAAGGACATTACTGATGCAGGTTGCTTCATAAAGGCCCTGTCAGGTGTGGACATCCATTTGATTGAGATAGGTTCAAAGAACATCACAGATCAGAAAAAACAATTAAGTTGGAACGTTATTCCACCAATTGAGGGTATAACTCAAATAACTTTTGTTAAAGGAGGGAAAATGTATGGAAACATGCTGTCATGTTTCACATGTCCCATGGCCAGCCCGTGCAAGCACTACAGACTTTTTGAGGTCTTTCCTGAACTACCCGTGTTAAAACGCAAGCTGAAGGTTGAAAACGTCTGGTCTTCTGACAGTGACGACTGCTACATGCCTGAAGTTGAAGAAACGTCCTTCTACGTTCTTATATGAAGAACATGGACGTGCCTGAATATGGGGTTGACGTTTTTGATAATGGCGTTGACTTTCTTGAAGATGACAATGGCGTTCTTAAAGATGACGTTGACGTTTTTGAACCAGTGAATCCAGGTAATTAAATAACTCATTTATTAAACCAAAGTAAAAATACATATACACATTTTGGTTTACAGTAATAATAAAAAAGCTAAAATCATAAGTTCTTTACAATTTATTTCATTGTTCACAGAGAAGATTAATACTAGCCATCAGTCAGGAAGTCATGGACGCTGAATTCATGTAATAGAAATTATTTTTAATTCCTTTTAAATTTTAGATGGTTTACTATGTTTTTCAGTCAGATGGTTTTACTTTCAGGTGAAGAAAACGTCGACTTACCACATGCAATGGGGATCACAATAGGAACTTTTCTCTTAATCAGGATCAGCCATGCGGGACCAAGCACTTAGAGAGGCCAGGACTTTGTGGCAATTGACCAAACTGAAGTTATAAATGAAGAATTTGAAGTCATGTTTATGAAGTCATGTGAGAAATACGCCGCGGTTGATTTTTTCCCTGATGAAAGTGATGTTTCTTTTGTGAGCTCTAGCCAAGTTGTGAAAGTGCTGCCAATGCCAACAATGATATTACGAGGGAATCGTATTATTTATAAGTTTTCTGAGGCTCCTTTGGACAATGCGTAAAAATGTAAAAATGGACAATGTATTAAAGTGTTGTTATGCCTTTCAACTAAAATTGCTAACTTTTTTGTAATAAATAAATGTTTTGTACTGTAATTGACAGGCCTACAAACATTGAACTTAGTACAAATGTTTTGTGTATTTTGAGGACGACTATGTGTTCAACAAAGTTTAAGAAGACAGCTTGAAAATGTAGCTATGACATTCCCAAACTAATCGCTTGATGCCATTTTAGGATTGATGACCAATGAAGTAACCTATTTTCAAATTTTCAAAAAAATAATCGTGGAAGCAGTAATAAACACATAAAAACTTTCATTGTTTCATGTATTCTTTCTCAGTCATTATCCCCAATTATACAATATTGATTGTCTTAAAAAAAAATGGAGAATTGAATGTGAAAATAAATCAACGCTGCTGGCCACTTCAATCCGGTCACGGCCATTTCAGTCCGGTCACAGCTGCTCCATTCCGGTCACAGTAATGAAATATATTTTATTTCACTCTTATATTTCCAAAGTGTATACCATTTTGATTTTAGATTATCAACTTAAGTTGTTGCTTGGTGTTTGTGAATTTTGATTACAATTATTTATTTTTACTAACCTTATCACAACTTGTTGTGGTATTGATTACACAAATTTCAAAATACAACATTTCTTTTTAAGGTTATTAACGTCAATTGTACAGTTTAAGGATAAATAATACATTTATTTATACATTGACAATATGTCTATTCAATACAACCATGGCTTTAATTTTACAATTGCTCATCTAAATTCTTTATTTTTTGTATGTTTAAAAGGTGTGACCGGATGGTAAAATTTCGGTTGCATCACTCATTAAAAACACCCGTAAAATGAAAAATAAAAAAAATAGCTCTGCTGCTAACTTGGATGCATATATTATGAAACAATTTATTGTATTTTACTATAAATATAATTTTTTTAATTAGTAAAAAATAAAAAATAAATGTTTCTTAAAATTATTATATTTCGTGATTTTGACCCCTGATCATAACAAAAGCCTAAACTTGCACCACTTTAATAACATAATAGGTTATAGATGTGAAATATTTTAAAGTCTGTAATTAATGTATAAGTAAGCACATGTGAACGTACAAACTTACCTGATTGAGAACATTGTTGGAAGTTGTATATTCTGCTGTCAGATACAAGAACAGCTGCTTCACATTCCAGTTGAAAAGATGAGTGAGATGTACACAGATGTTAAGGAAACTATAGGCGTAATGGAATCATCTTGCAATAAAATACCTATATATATTTTTTCAAAAACTCATTCTAAATTTGATTAATTTTATACAAAAACAATTAACATTACTTAGTAAATAAATACTTAAATACCCCACCATTGGTGAAGTTCGCTCTACGATCAGATCTGTGTTGGAGAGAAATTGCAAGCCAATTAAAATTTATCACCAGATTTGTGATTTTTACTTCAAAGGAAAAGGAGTGATGGGAATTCCTTGATCAATGCTCGTTACATAAATGTATCAATGTTTCAACGGTTCCCTTTACAAAAAATGTAAGAATATGATAATGGCAGGACTCTTAATAAAAATTAAAAATAAATGCACTAACAATAGCTATCTAAATTTATATGTTTTGAACTACTCTTAATGCAAAAAAGGCCTGAGGCTGTGCTTGAAAAGTGTTGTGAGCAGGTGACCAAGAACGAGGGTGTTAGGTTTAGTACTGGAACTGTTCAAACGGTTGACCATTGGCCATAAAGAGTTCAGACATATTGAACAGTTCATAATTTTTATATGTTTGTCAGTTCTGTGCTTTTTTCATTAAATTCACACACAAAATAATTGTTGGCTTATAATTTTCTGTGACATGGAATTTGGAACAAGTCTTTTTAAAAGAAACTAGACCTACTTGGCTTGGATGGAATGTGATGAGATGGGTGGGCTCTTTGCAAGTCAAATCAATATTCAGCTATTTCCAACTGTTTACCAATTATTATATATGTCTTTGAACAATGTGGCAAATTTTGAAAAAATATTTATAAACTACTAAAACCAATATTTTTAGTCAAGAAGTCTCAGAAAAGGATATCAGTCTTCAAGTTGAATGTCAGGTAGCCTAGGTCGTTCTTCTCTCTTGACGCACTGTAATCAGGTACATTTTTCCTAAAACATAATACAAACCATACTAAACAAAAAAGGATGCATGTAAAGCATGATGTATTTATGTAATTAATTAACCTATATAGGCCTACTACAAACTAAGGAGAAGTAGGAAGGTGAGAAAAAGATTTAGAAGCTCTTGCAAGCCCATCTCACATTTCTAGAACAAAGATGAGACAAGTATATGTTTGCCCCAAAACAGGAAAAGTGATTGTGGCTAAAGGCTTTTAAACCATATAAAGTTAACCAAAGTCTATAACAGATAATGTTGACTACTAAACGTGTGTCACCTTAGCCACAAATGTGTAGACTAGACTCTCTCAAGAAAATATGATTAAAATATAAAGTGATGGCCATGTACCTGGGATTGGATGTTAACCTTTTTAAGGCCGGCGGCCGTAATAGACCCCCGCAGTAAAACATGCTCGTGGCCGGTGGAAAATACATAATAGGTACATACAAAATACATAACAGCCGGCCATCTCGTTTTTGTCAATTTACTGGCTTCTCACAAATCCAAATGCCTTAATTCTTTGTTTAGGAGTAGTTTAGACACTATAAGGCTTCATGGTAACACTCATTGATGGCCTTTCTGACAGTTGTCAGCTGGCTTTTTTATCTTCTTCAGTCCTACCAGTGTTTTTGTTTACATTGGCTATGTAGTATAACGTGTGTTATTCTCTGTTGGTTAGATTTGAGATTCATACTAAGCGATTGTTTTGTAGTGAATGATGTTTTTAATGGTTATTTTAATTATATCTTGACATAAATATGAGAAGAAAAAAAAACTTTAAACGTCCCCTACAAGTGAAAGTACCTTTATACAAAATGTAGTTTCAAGTGGTGTTAGATTTTGTGATGATGCCGGACTTTCTGAAAGTGTGCTAGAAGAAATTATTGAAAATGAATCTGAGGACGATTTAGAAGACATATTAGTGACTTGTTTAAAAGGACACTGATGACGATCCCGATTTTGACCCTGCCCAATGCTAACCTGAAGATTTATCAGATGAAGAGCAACCCTTAACATAAACAGGCAGGACTAGAGGCAGACCACCCAGATCTAGGACCAATGATTCAAATAGTAGGCCTAACATAGATGAAAATGCACATCAGGTTAGAACAGTACAAAACAAAACCATGACCAGAATGAAGTTTTTGATGTTCAATGGGCAGTTGGTGAAGCGGATGCAAATGATGACTGGAGCATTATTTCTCATAAACCATAGAACATGAACTTTTTGAGGTTCGAGGGCCAAAACATTGCCCTCCAAATGACTCAAAGTCTATGACCTACTTTTTATTGTTCTTCACAATTTTTTTACTTGAGACATTCGTACGTATCCAGACTAATCTTTACACTGCTCAATACTTTGAAAAATTTCCTAGATCCAATCTGAAATGCAGCCTATTACTTTAGTTGAAATGAAGGCTTTCCTGGCTGTCATTCTTAATATGTGTTTAAATATAAGACCCACAATCGATAGCTATTGGCGTACCTACTAATAATGAGAGTCAGAATTTACCATGGTTCAATAATATGTTTAGCCAAAACCGGTTTGAATCGATATTGTGATTTTTTTATATTACTGACAGTCGCACCCTTGCTAAGCCAGGTGAACCGCAGTATGACCCATGTGGATGATTTTCAATGTTAGTCAACCATGCGAATAGAGTATTTCGGCAATGTTAAACCCCCCGTAGAGAGCAAAGATGAGAGTTTGGTAGGGATGAAGAGTCACAAAGCGACGACGCTGTATCTCCTCAATAAACACCACCAAAGATGGGGTATTAAATTGTGGATGATGGTTGACTCCGTTTCTAATTATTGTCTCGTTCCCTTATTGTTTTTGTTATTGTCTTGTTTCCCTTTTGCTATAAGGGGAAAAATATCACTGGCAACCTTTAAATAAAGACAAAGACCATGGGAGCCTAGCATGTAGTGTGGTTGTAAAGTTACTTCAAATGGGTCAGTATCTAAATAAAGGGTACCACGTATTTTTGGTAACTTTTTGTATGTCTGTTCCTCTATCTCAGCATTTATTTGCTAAAGAAACTTACTTAACAGGAACAATGAGGAAAAATATAAGAGAAATCCCATTTAAAATTAAGGGGAAATTAGGGGTTGGCCATCAGCGCTATAAGGTAATCCACCAAATGTTGTCCACTAAAAAAAACCGGGCATTTAATCGGCGACTCCGGCCGAGCCCGACCAAATGTGTGCATGCGCCGCGACGGTTGATCGAATAAATGTTACGTGTATTCAGTGTTTTGTATTTTAAGTTTATGACAAACCTGAGAAGAGGATAACCTGATGATGTGGCAGTTGCCACGAAACATGTAGTTTGTTTACCAACACCAAAGAACAAGGATATTGTAAGGTAACAATATAATTTTATTAATACAAAGCAATATCCGAAGAAAGTAGAACGATGAATTCTGTAATAAATAGATGATTTTGGTTCCTAAAGTAACGTGTTCTACCCTTGGCTAATAGCGAACAATGTGCCACTGCCAATTATACTGTTCATTGATGGGCACGTTAGCCACATTACAAAACATCTGAGTGACTTGTCTAAGAAAAAGTCCATCGAGCTTATCGCGCTGTACCCAAATGCCACCCACGTCCTCCAGCCGATGGACGTGGCCGTATTCCATCCTCTTAAGACGGCATGGAAAAATTAATTGGATGAGTGGAGAACTGAAAACGGGGGAAGAAAAATTAAGAAGGAGGAGTTTGCCACGATCCTTGAAGAAGTCCTCGACAAAAGCTTCAAACCTGAAACAATAAGTAGTTGGCTAAACAATAAGTAGTATGGTTTCAAGGCAACCGGGGTCCTAAACTTGGATCCAAAAGATGTTTCATTTTTTAAGGGAGCGAAAAAGGTTCCACTGAACCAAACAAAGAATCATCTGATTGAGCTATAATCTCACCTCAGCTTCCTTGAAAACAGGATAGAGCTGGGGAAAGTTGTAATATTTGAAAAGAAAGAAATCCCCAGACGTGACGAGTCACTCTATGACAGTGTTTCCCAACCGGTGTGCCGCGAAATTTTAAGTAGTTAAAATTTTTTTGATCTCATAATACACGTGTTTTAAGTGCGGTTGCGCATTCATGACAGCACGTTCTTTTGCGTACAATTACTTGTCAGTGTTGAATCTATGAAGTCACGCCCCAACTTCCACTCCTTACCATTCACTACGTTCCGCTTCTAACATTAACTAATAGTTTGAATCTTTCCCGGTAGAATTCGGTAGCGCACGGCATATCTGCCTTCCAATAGTTCACTAATCATCCACTAGTAAGCGCTAGGCGTAGAGAAGCGATAGCATAGCAACAGAACAGAATACTCATTGACAGTTGTTAACCTGTCAGTGCTAGTGTTGTTTTGTACTTTGTTAGTATTGATTTTGTGTGACATGGATCGTTATTTAACAAAGAAAAATGATGTTAGTACCTGTTCTAACTCAAGTGAACAGACTAGTAGTGCTGACGTTAGTGGAAACAAAACAGTTATGGCAAGTAGGCCTACAAAACGAAAACATAACGAACGTAACGATGGTGGATCGGTTAAGTTTCGTCAGTACCATGACAGCTACTTGTCATTCGGGTTTACGTCGTCTGGTGGAGAAGAGCCAAAACCCCGTTGTCTAATTTGTAGTGACCAGCTGTCAAATGAAGCTATGGTACCAAGTAAGTTGAAGAGACATTTAGTTACGAAGCATGCTTTTGCTGCTGAAAAACCGGTTGAATATTTTAAAAGACTTTTGTTAAATCAATCCGCACAGGCTTCAACATTTACAAAACTCTCTCCTGTATCAGAAAAAGCACAGGAGGCCAGTTACGTTGTAGCTGAATTAGTTGCTAAAAAAATGAAATCACACACAACAGCTGAATCAATAATTTTACCAGCTTGCTGTGAAATTGTTAAAATTATGTTTGGTGAGGAATGTGAAAAAGAAATTAGGAAAATCCCATTGTCTGACAATGCAATAAGTAGGCGCATTGAAGACATGTCCAAAGACGTTGAAGCTCAAGTTATTAAAAACTCTTAAAACAGTAGATTTTTTTGCTCTACAGTTGGACGAGTCCACAGATATAACCGAGAAACCTCAGGTTCTAACATTTGTTAGATTTATTTGTGAAAGTGAGTTAATTGAACAGTTTTTATTTTGCAAAGACCTTCCTGGAAATACAACTGGACTAGATATTTTTCTGCTAGTGAACAATTATTTTTCCGCTAATAGTTTGTCATGGCAGAATTGTTTGAGCGTTTGCACAGACGGTTGTCCTGCAATGGTTGGCCATATAACAGGTTTTCTGGCCTTGGTTAGGAAAGAAAATCCTGATATTATTTTTACACATTGTTTTCTTCACAGGGAAGCTCTAGTTGCCAAGTCTTGGTACCTGAGCTGAATGATGTTTTGCAAATTGTTATAAAAATGGTTAACTTCATCAAGAGTAGGCCTTTGAAGTCCAGATTTTTTGACAGTTTGTGTTCTGCTATGGATGCTGAGTACACCCAGCTATTACTACACACAGAACTGAGATGGTTATCAAGAGGACGTGTCCTTCAAAGATTTTATGAACTTAGAGATGAGTTATTGATATTTTCTACTTGTGAAGAATCTGAGTATGCTGATTTTCTCAGTAATGAAAACTGGTGTGCGAAAGTAGCTTTTTTGGCTGACATACTTGGGAAATTGTATTTTTTGAACAAAGGCATGCAAGGAAAGCAAGAAAACATTCTCACTTCCACTGACAAAATAAGTTCTTTGCAGCAGAGGCTTTCGATGTGGAGAACTAAAATTGAAAAACATGGAACCTTGGGCATGTTTGAACTGACAAAAGATTGTGACATTAACTAAACTTTTTCCAGGCTAATTTTGAAAAGTCTGCGTCTGTTTGAAGGAAATACAAAAAAGTACTTCTCATCCCAAGATATTTTCTCAATGGACTGGGTGAGAAATCCTTTCATTGAAGCTGCTTACAAAACTGCATTGTTTTTCGACTGATGAAGAGAGTGAGCTGATCGAGTTGAAAAATTACCGTGGTTTAAATCTACAGTACTCCAAATTAGTTGAAGATGCGGAAGCAGAATCAAAACTGAAGAAAACCAAAGTTAATATTGATATTTCATCTTTTTAGATTCCTTTGCTAAAGGAGTATCCGTTAATTTCAAAGAAGGCCATGAAAGCAATATTGCCCTTTTCTACTTCGTACATTTGTGAAGCTGCATTCTCATCAATGAACGCAATCAAGACCAAAACCCGTTCTCAACTAAAGTCTTTGGAAGAAGATATGAGAGTCTGCTTGTCAACCATTCGTCCAAGAAAGAAACTTTTAATGAACAAACGTCAAGCACAAGTTTCCCACTTTTGAAGAATACACGGAAGTATTCATGTATTTTGAAGAATACAGTTTCAAAAACACTAGCTGCGGGGCTTAGGGTACGGGCAATTGTGTGTGATCAGGGAGCACCAAATAGAAAAGCGTTATCTCTTCTAAAAGTAACAACAGACGACCCTAAATTAATAATTGATGGACAAAAGATCTATGCCGTTTATGACGCTCCTCATCTCATCAAAAGCTTTAGAAACAGATTATTGGAAGCTGTTACTTATGTTATTAGATTCACAGATGTTCAGAATTATTTATTATTATGTTTGATTAATTCAATGTTGTTGTTTAGTTCAATGCTAACATTATGAAATGATTAAATTGAGTTTTATACAATTCTTGTTCTAATAATTGTATTTAATAATTGGCGACGAGGACAATTAATTATTTCTACGTTTCTATTTTACACTTATTACATTTACTAGTACAAATAATTGATTATGGCCTCCTTACAAGGAAATGAAACATTGAGTGAACTGAAGAAAGCAAGGGCTGTTGTTAAAGGTCAGTTGACTAGAGCTGAAAGAATGCTGGAAGAATTGTCTGGTATTAAAGTTGATAGTATCAGAACAAGACTCTCAGTGATACATGCTTATTGGGAACGATTCGAGCAAATCCAGCACAACATTGAAGTAAAAACAGATGAAAAAGAACTTGACACTGAAATCACATACAGGACCGACATGGAGGATATGTATTTCAAAATAGTTGATGTATTACAACTCCGATTAAGTGAATTGGAAAGAGTCAACGAAACAGAAGAACTACAGCAGATCAGACCATACAGTGTTGATACTCAGAAATTGCGACCGCTTACATCAACAATTTCGTTCACACCCTTTCAAGATGACGAGACATTCAAGAATTTCATAAGACGTCTGGAAGTCTTCATTCACTTACATGGACAAGGAATGCATCCTACAGACAAGGTATACACATTACTTCATTCTTTAACCCCTAGCCTACATCAGAAGGTTTATGATTTATGTGCTCCAGAAGTACCTCTGGATAAGTCATATACAGAATTGGTGAGAATGTTGACAGATTATGTTGATCCACAGCCAAGTACTTGGGCTTTACAGCACAAATTCATGTCTAGAGTACAGGAGCCCAATGAAACAGTTAAGATTTATTCAGTTGAATTGCAAAAACTTACATCTAATTGTGAGTTTAACTGTGAGTCTTGCCAGAAATCAATCGCTAATACACTTTTGCGAATGCAGTTCATAAGGGGGTTAGTTAATAAAGATATTAGAGCCAAATTGCTTCAGGATAATTCATTTGTATCGTTTCAAGATGTTGTCAAAGCAGCGACAGCGATGGAAATTGCAAACCACGAGAGTGATCTATCTGAATACTATGCAACTAAAACTAATAGGCCTAGTACAGTACATCAGATTGAGGATAAATACAAAAATGCATCAACTAAATCGCACATGACGTCAAACCAGAAAAAGCCTTCACCTCTTTTTGAGAGTCTTAAAGGAAAATGTTACAGATGTGGTTCTCAAAACCATAGGGCCAATAACTGTGAGTTTGCCTCAAAGATATGTAATAAATGCAAGAAACAGGGACACTTAGCCAGAGTATGTTTAGGATCTACAAGAACAAAAATTCACCAAGCCGAAGAAGAAGACTGTCAAGATGAACAACACGAGATTTTCAAAATAGATAGAAGAAATGGAGATAAAATTATGCTTGACTTATCAGTTGAAGGTAAACCAGTTCAAATGGAACTTGATACCGGTTCTGCTATAAGTACTCTGCCTTACTCTACATTCAAGAAACTTGAGATTAATAGGAAAATTTTTCATACACAAGTGCAGCTACGAACATACACTCGAGAAGTTTTCAAACCAAAAGGAGTTGTTTTTGTGCATTGTACATACAAGGATCAGAAATTTACAGGCAAACTTTACATCGTGGATGACAACCTTGACGCAATATTTGGTCGCGATTGGTTGCGAGAAGTACAGTTAGACTGGGCTGAACTAAAGGCAGTACAACAATACCCAAAAGTAGGTGGTCTTGACAATCTTTTAGAGAAGTTCAAGGATGTGTTTAAGCCAGGTATCGGTAAGATTCCAGATCAACTTGGACACTTACAACTTGTCGATGGGGCTCGTCCAGTATTTATGAAGGCTAGGCCTGTGCCATACGCATTAAAACTGAAAGTCGAACAAGAACTTGACCGCTTGGAAGAAGCAGGAATAATTTCGAAAACTCAAGAATCTGAGTGGGGAACACCAATCGTTCCAGTAGTCAAGCCTAACGGAGATGTGAGAATATGCGCGGATTACAAAGTGACAGTAAACAAGCAGATCCAAGATGAACATCACCCTATTCCCAAAATTGAAGACATATTTGTCAACATGAATGGTGGAAAATTATTTTGTACACTAGATTTAAGAAATGCTTACCTTCATTTGGAAATGGACAGTGATAGTGCAAATATCCAAACCTTAAGCACGCATAAAGGACAGTACAGGGTACATAGATTAATGTTTGGTATTAAAGTTGCTCCTGGAATTCGGCAGAAAACAATGGACAAGACGTTGGCAGGCCTAGAGGGGATACAGTGCTTCTTTGACGATATAGTCATTCAGGGAAATTCAGAAGAGGAACTACTTCTGCGTTTGGAAAGTGTCTTAGGAAAACTAAGAGAAAAAGGTTTAAGACTCAATCGTGACAAATGCAAGTTTCTCCAGAGAAGAATACATTATTTGGGCCACGTCATTGATGAAAAAGGTATACATAAATGTATGGACAAAGTAGCTGCCCTAACTAAGGCAAGAAAATCTGAGAATGTAAGCGAACTACGGACATTTTTAGGTTTGGTAAACTATTACAACCGATTCATAAAAGACCTTGCTACTCTACTGAAACCATTACATAAACTTTTACAGAAAGGGAACAAATACGTTTGGAATGAACAATGTGAACAGAGCTTTGAACAAATCAAGAAAGTTATCTCCAGTGATACTGTTCTTTGTCACTACAGTCCAGAACTACCACTAGTATTAGCTACAGACGCATCTCCTGTTGGGTTAGGCGCTGTTATATCACACCGTTTTCCTGATGGGACCGAGAAACCAATTGCTTTTGCCTCTCGAACGTTGACGAAGCCCGAAGAAAAATATAGTCAGATAGACAAGGAAGCAACTGGCATTATTTGGGGCCTTAAAAAGTTCTTTACTTACTGTTACGGTCGCAAATTCACCCTCGTAACCGACCACAAACCACTAGTCACAATCTTCAACCCAGAAAAAAATCTTCCATCCATGTCTGCAACTCGTTTGTTCAATTATTCTCATTATTTATCAGGCTTTGATTACAGCATTGAGTTCAGAAGATCAAATGAACATGGAAACGCAGATTTTCTCTCTAGATTTCCTACTGAGACACAAAATAGTACCTGCATTGACCAAATTGATGTTTTCCTAACAAGTCAGATCAATCAAATGAGTTTGGATCATAAGTTGGTAGCAAAAGAAACTTCCCATGACACGGAAATGAATAAGATAGTACACGCTTTACAAAATGGTCAGTCTGTTGAAAAACTTGGATTTCACGATGGTGAACTGAGTCTTCATGAAGGTTGTATCCTCAAGGGATGGAGGGTTATGATTCCGAAGTCTCTTACTAAAACTGTTTTGAATGAATTACACTTTGGACACATGGGTGTATTGAAAACGAAAGCATTAGCCAGAAGTTTTTGTTATTGGAAAGGACAAGACAAAGATATCGAGGAGTTGATTGCATCATGCAGAGCGTGTCGAGAAAAACAAAATGCACCACAAAAAGAAGTGAACCATCCTTGGATACCAGCTACTAGACCTTGGGAAAGGATTCACATTGATTTTGCGGGCCCTACAAATGGACTTTACTTCCTGTTAGTCATTGACGCATTTACCAAATGGGTAGAAGTATTGCCTACGAAATGTACTACAGCTACTTGGACAGTAAAGGAGTTGCGAAAAATGTTTTCTACTTTTGGATTACCAGATCTTCTTGTGTCAGACAATGGACGACAGTTTACTTCCTTAGAGTTTACTAGCTTCCTTGAACAGTGTGGAATTACACATAAAACAACTGCACCATATCACCCTTCATCTAATGGGCAGGCTGAACGTTTTGTTCAAACTGTAAAGAAATCACTTAAATGTATGGAAAATGAACCTGGGACTATCGATGAAAAATTACATAGATTTCTAATGCAGATCCGTCAAGCTCCTAATTCAACGGGAACCTCTTCATATTTCCTCATGTTTAATAGAAAGATTCGCACTTATCTAAGTCTACTAAAGCCTCGGGGAAAACACAAACCTACCTGTCCAAAAGGTATAATGCGAAGATTCAATCCTGGGGACCGCGTACAAGTCAGAAATTATTCAGGAAGAGACAAGTGGGCCTTGGGAACAGTTGAAATGAAAGATGGTAATCTTCATTATTACGTTAGAATGGATGATGGTCAAACTTGGAGACGACACGTGGACCAGATACTACGCACAAAACTTTAAGGGGGGGACCACTGTTACATATGTTATTAGATTCACAGATGTTCAGAATTATTTATTATTATGTTTGATTAAGAAAAGCGTTATCTCTTCTAAAAGTAACAACAGACGACCCTAAATTAATAATTGATGGACAAAAGATCTATGCCGTTTATGACGCTCCTCATCTCATCAAAAGCTTTAGAAACAGATTATTGGAAGCCAAATCAATTAAGTTTAAAGACATTGTCGGTGAATGGAAACACATACAACAACTATTTACACTTGACCAAAAGGCAGGAAAATAACATAGTAAAAGCACGCCTTAACGTGAAGTTGAGTGAAAAACACGTCAATCCAACCTCAAGGGAAAAAATGAACGTGAGGGTGGCTGTCCAGGTTTTCAGCCATACGACACGAGCGTCATTATTAAGGGCAGCTCAAATGCCCGAATTCGGCGGTGCGGCCGAACAGACAGCTCGATTTATTGGGACCGTCAACGACATATTTGACGCGTTAAATAGCAAAACAGTGGCAATAAATTAAGTTGTGCACTAAACATGAGAGATGACACCACAGCAAGATTTATTTGTGGTATTAGATCATGGTGCGATCAACTGAGAGTTATAACCAAGAATGAAAAACAAAAGATTGTGCCATGTTTCTTGGGCTTAAAAATGAGCATCACCAGCATTCTCCAGCTATGGGATGATCTGAAAAAAAATCTCATTCCTACTAATGGCTCGGTTGAACCAAGATCCTCTCGAGAACGAGTTCTCTATCATCCGTCAGCGAGGTGGTTGGAACCTGGACCAGACTCCAGCTCAGTTTTCAAGGTTATATAATTTGTTCTATTTTTTATACTAAACAAACTTTACCACACAAAATCTAATTTTGAAAATTAAATTTCAAAAAAATTCTGACGTCTTAAATGAAAAAACATAAATAATATATTTATCATCACATTACATTATTTTAAAAAATGTTACGCAAATAATCTAAGTGCAAAATATTACATTTTTTCCCCTAAAAACACAAAATTTCACAATTTCTTTCCAAACCATTTTGTAGAGCTTAAAAAAAATAATTTGAACTGATTTTGCGCTTGAAAAAAAAAATTTTATGGTTAGACTACAGTTGTACAGTAAACCTTCAAAAACTGGACACTCCTTTAAAGTTCAACGCTATTTTTTTTACATGAAACCTGAAAGATTTCGGAAATGGCAAGAGAAAAGAAAAAACGTAAAGCAGATAACTCTGATAAAGATGAGACAAGTGCGAAGAAAAAAAACTAGATGTTGAAAACCTTGCAAAATATGTGCGGCAAAAGAAGCTTGCAGCTGAAGATTTAAAGAAAGAATGTCTAAAGAACAGCTCCAGAAAAAAAAGGGAATGAGATAGGGAACACTGTCGACAACTAAGGGAGAAGAAAATAATAAAACCTATAGGAGAGATGAAGGCACGTGACCAAAAAAAAACAAAGACAGGAATGGAGAAAATACTCAGCAACTTACAGGGAAAAACATATTTAAAGGATGCCATGCATTACACTCCTCCACATTCTGAGTTAAAAGTTGACGAACCAGCCCCTCTTTCAGCACAGCAAGAGGCAGAAAACAAGTTCGCCGTAATCGAGCAAAAGCCTACAGGACGATCACCTAATAAGCCGAGGAGATTAAGAACTTAGAAAGAAATGTAGCCAAATACAAAAAAACGGCTTCAGCGAGAAAAAGGAAAATGAAAAACCTAAGTTCACCTTCTCCTTCAAAACAAGTCAGGGACTTAGTTGGGCATGAAAGAGTCTCTCCAAAAATTAAGAAAAGGCTTTTTGTAGGATTTGCTTTACAGAAGCAGCTCGAAACTCAAATAAAAAGCTCTACTCCAAAAGGGAAAGAAAGACGATTGGTGTCTAAAGCAATTGGACAAGATTTTGAAAAAGTATAGGATACAGCATTATTCGAAAAAAGTTGTATATCATAAATATAAAAGTTCTAAAAGTGAATGATAGTGGAAACATTGATTTAAAGTATTCAAGGAAGCAATATAAGACACTTAAGGTGAAGGAGGCTGACACAAAAAATTTTTTTTAAGATGATTCGGTTTCCAAGATGTGTCCTGGGAAACATGACTTTGTTCGCAAAGGGAAGCAGAAAATGCAGAGAAGGATTCTTTTAAATTTAAATGAAGAACTTGTACAAAAAATGTATTGATGAAACCCAATTGAAGATCAGCTATGCAACCTTTACCAGATCAAGACCATTTTGGGTGACTGTTCCCAAAATCCAAGGACAGGGAAACATGCGCTTGTGTTAAGCATGAAAATTTTGAATCCCTAATTTCAGCACTAAATAAAAGCAAACGTCATTGAGCAAAAGAACAGCCACGAAGTGTTAAAGGAACTGGTATGTTCAGTAGACAGTGATGCGTGCATGTCAAAAAAGTACAATAAATGTAAATACAACATGATCCAGAAAGTGATGAAGAGTTAAAATATTTCAAGTGGGAGAAAATAGTTGAGGAGCGCATGATTAAAGGGCAATCAAAGCAGATACGAAGAGTAGTAAAAAAAGGAATGTCATGCTCTTGCTTCACAGATTATTGAGCAATTAATGTCCATGTTTGCCCTTATTTAAAACACATGTATATAATGTTATACACCAATCACGTCAACTAAAAGCCCTGAAAAGCAAACTCAAAAAAGGAGAGGTGTTGTTTCATATCGACTTTTCCCAAAACTATGTTTATAAATTGAGTACTGAAATCCAGTTGATGCATTTCGGTGCTTCAAAGAAAAAAATATCACTCCACACCATAATAAGATACCACATGGAAGAAGACGAAACCAAGTCTCAGTCATTTTGCACAGCATCAGACAACCTAGACCACCACTGTCACGGTGTTTGGGCCCATTTGCAGCCAGTTTTTGAAGAAACGGCAAAGGAATTCCCAGACATTCACACTGTGCATGTATTCTCGGATGGACCAACGTCCAACGTCGAAGAGACAAAAATCAAGAATGTATCAAGATCGGTCTTCTATCGCTCTAGACCCTGGTGGGTGCAGCGACCCAAAAAGAAAGACCGCGAGACCTGCGCTTGTATAAAGCACGAAAATATTGAATTCATAGTGGCAGCATTGAAACGTGCTAAAGTTATTAGTTATACAGATGTCCATGATTTGTTACGAACCACAGTATGCTCAGTCAGGAACGAAAAATGTATGATGGGCCTTTGTTCTGATTGCGGGAACGAATCAGTTGAGTATTGTTTAGGAGAAGATAAAGAAATTTATTACAACAAATGGGAAACCATTACTGAAAATAAAATAATCAAGGGAGTTACAAAACCAATAAAACTTGTCGAAAAGACTTTGAAATCAGAGAAAAAGTCAGAATTAGTAAAACTACTTAATGCTGACTTAACTCCTTTTAAAAAACATGTTTTTAACATGATGCATCAGGCACAGATGTTGAAAAGGTTGACGAAATTTCCAAAGGAAAATGAAATATGTTTTCAAATTGATTTCTCACAAAACTATATTGCCAAACTTTCCACAGAAATACAGAGTGTCCATTTTGGTGCATCTCAGAGGCAAATTTCTCTACACACTGGAGCCATGACCACAAAAGAAAATAATAAGGCCAAATGCACCACATTTTGCACCGTCTCTGATGACTTGGATCACCATGCACATGGAGTATGGAGTCACATGAAACCCATTTTAATTGACGCCACAGAGCAAAGAATAATAATAGAGCGGTCGCTCAGTGGTGTGGCGTTGAAGCCCGAACACCCCACAAGATGGCGCCTCCCCTCCACTTCCCGGCACTAGTGCTTCCGCGGCCCGAGCGTCGTCTCGTCCCGCATTGCGCATTCGCATCTATTCGCATCCACCCTTGCCATCGTATTCGTGTATTATGGCAAGCATAGCCTATGTTATTTTATTACGATTGTTGACTTTGTTTCCAAAATGCCGCACTGTGTTTGTTTTGGTTGTAGCAACAGCACCAAGAAGAAAAAGGAAGGTTTAACATTTCACAGGTAGGCTAAACCATTCTTTATTCCTTGTTAACCTTTTGACTCCCACGGGCGCGTATACGCGTCCGCGCAGTAGCCCCGCCGGTAGCCCACGGGCGCGTATACGCGTCCGAGTGTAGTTTAAACTTCCCGCGCTAACTACGATCGCTAGGAGAAGAAGAATATTGCCTTGTTTGGTATTGATCTGTTCGGGAAAGAATGCCGTTTCTTGTGGTATTTTTCGTTTTGCGCTCGCGTTAGCTGCATCACTGCTACGATTGCTGAAACACAGATGTTTATTTCGTTGCGAACTAACCTGTAACACCTGTTGTGCAACTGCGTTATTTCAATGGTTTATTTGTAAACAATGTCGAATCGTGCGGGACCCTTTCGTTCACTCGCTGATAATGAAATTTCAGAATATTTAGATGATGATAGGTTTAGTGATGTGTCCGTAGACGATATTTGTGACGATTCGGATAATTCTCAAGTTAGTGATGTCATCTTTACCGTGGACGATATTTTTGAGACGTCTACCCCGAATTCACCAACTGAGCCTAGTGAAGATGTTTGTGTTGAGATGTGTAGTGTGGATTTATGTGAAGATGTATTGGTTTTAGAAGATTCACAGATTTTGGTAAGCAATACAGAGCCTAATTTTGAAGGTGTTAGTGCTGTAAACATTTCAGAAACCAATGTAAACACTGCCCCTTCCCAGTTGTTGTCAAGCAATACAGAGCTTACTTTTGGAGGTGTTAGTGCTGAAAACTATTCAGAAACCAATGTAAATATTGCCCCTTCTTTTGTTACTAATGTAAATATTCCTTCCACTTCTCAAACTACTGTATCCATTGCTCCTGGGCCCTTTGGTGATAACCAAAATATTTTGGGCCATGAAAATACTAATCTTGGGCCTACAAAAAGAAGGAAAGTAGCTTCAAAAAACAAAGGTATTGTGAAGCCTAGGCCTAGCCAAAGGAGAGAAAATACTTCTGAAAGGCATAAAAGTATTGCTCCAGGGCCCTCTGGTGATAACCAAAATATTGTAGACTATGTAAACTCTAATCCTAGGCCTACAAAAAAAAGGAATGTAAGTTTAGCTTCAAAAAATAAAGTAAGAAAAAATGTCCCTGGTCCCTCTGTAGATGATGAGAATATTGTTGAAAACCAAAGTACTGGTCCTAGGCCTAAAAAAAGGAAGAACAAAACACCGGAAATTACCTTTCCCTGGGTGAACAATAAAGACTTTGTCCCTAATCTTTTCGAATTCGATGCCACCAATTGTGGCATAAATAATGGTTTGGATGTAACCTCCTCTAATTTGGACTATTTTTTGGAGATATTTGGGATGGACCTAATAAATCATATTGTAAATCAAACAAACTTGTACTTCACTGAAGTTGTTTCAAAACTCCCTAATGCATCTAAAAATGAATTAAAAAATTGGAAAGAGACTAATGCTAGTGAAATACTCTGTTTTTTAGCTTTATGCACCCTTATGTCACATATTAGGAAGAATGAGATGCGGGATTATTGGTCAAAGGACAGTCTAATTGAAACAAAGATATTTGGAGAAATCATGAGCAGAAATAGATTTCAGGCTATTCTTAGGATGCTCCATTTTAACAACTCAATGGTTACTAACTCCAAGTCACTTGGTAGGTTACACAAAATAAATCCTGTATTGTGTACCTTAAATAAGAGCTTTTCCGACAATTTTACGCCCTCTGAGAAGTTAGCGATTGACGAGACCTTGTTCTTGTACAAGGGAAAACTATCGTTCCGGCAATATATTCCCAAAAAGAGGGCGCGGTTTGGGATAAAGTTATTTGTATTGTCTGACTGTGCTACTGGGTACGTTATGCATATTTTGCCATATGTTGGGGCAGAGACTAACTTGGAATTCCCTGACATATTAGGGGTCGGCATTACAGGAAGAGTTGTGCTTACACTTCTTGAACCCTACTTTGGTCTGGGACATAAAGTGTACCTCGACAACTGGTACGTTAGTCCATCCCTTGCAATGCAGCTTTATAAGCACAATACCAACATGTGTGGAACGGTTCTCCCAGATCGACAAGGTTTGCCAAAAAAACTACCAAAACTGGAAGTTGGCCAAGTGGATGTGCACCATACAGACGTAATGTCCTATGAACGGTGGCAGGATAAAAGAGAGGTACGAGTGCTTTCCACCATGCACAATGTGAGATGCTTCCGACGGGTAAAACTAACTGGGAAACAGGACAAATGATACTCAAACCCAAAAGCGTTTTGGATTACAATTTGAATATGGGCGCAGTAGACATCGGAGACATGGAACTTTCTTTTAACGTCACTGCTAGGAAGTCCATCAAATGGTACAAGAAATTGTTTTTTCATTTTTTCGATGTAGCAATAAGAAATGCTCATATCTTGAAGAAAGTGACGACTGGCACTACTTCGCATTTGTCAGAGTTTAGGAAGGAATTGGTTAGGGAGATCCTTGAACTACACAACCCAACACGTGCGAAACCTCAAGGAGGTCGACCTTCCCCAGGCGAAACACCCCTTCGTCTTACCCAGAGGCATTTCCCAGAGCCTATTCCTCCCACAGACAAGAACCCTCGACCGAGAAGAAAATGTCATGTATGCAAACACACAACAAGACAGCCTCCTAAACGACAAGACACCTACTACATGTGCAGACCCTGCGGTGAAGTCCCTCTCTGTGTACATCCATGTATGAAGGACTTTCATACCCTCCGCCATTTCTAATCTGTAAGTGCAATTTATTACTAGGCCTAAAGTGTTGTTTTCTTTTTTAAATACTTTTTCATCATATGTATATTTATGTAGGGAAATAAACTATCTGGTACAAATATGTAATAGGCCTAATAAATAACTTAAAAAAATTTTTTGAAACTTTTTTAAAATTTTATAAAAAAAAATTATTTTTCAGCAAAACAATCCAACTATTTTTTACCTTTTTTTGTATTTCTATATTCCTTTGTTCTTTCTGAACAAGAAAAATACATATTATGTATGTTCACTTCATTTTTAGATTGTGTACAAATTTATCACTCAAAGTCTGCAAAATTACAACAAAAACCCTTTTGCGTTATTTTACATTTTTTATCATAACTTTGAGTTGATATGAGATTTTCTATGCATTATATATATTTTTATGTAGGGAAATAAATTCTCTACCAATATGTAACAACAAATATTTACAAAAACATAAAACTAATGTATTTGAATCACTTTATTTCCAATTTTTATGTGAAAAAAATTTTTTTTTCTGAAATATGATCCTACTTAATTTTTTTTTTATGTTTAGGACCAAGTTTTTGGTATTTCTATATTCCCTTGTTCTTTCCGAACAAAAAAAATATATATATATGTATGTTTACTTCATTTATAGAATTTTTACGAATTTATTACTAAAAGTCTGCAAAACTACAGAAAAAACCCGGGCTGGGGGAAATACACAGCTAATTGAATAGCCGGGAGTCAAGGGGTTAAGAGTTTCTTTAAAACGTATAATTTGTCATAACCTATTTCCATTTCAATTTAATTTAAAATCAATGTATTTTACTAAAATTTTAAATAACTGTGGTACTTTGTGTAAGAATATAACTACTGTGATCTCATATTTGAATAATTTCTAGGATTGTTTAAAAAACTATTGATACCTATTTAAATTAGCGTATACTAAAGTTTTTAGTGAGGGGACATTGCATCGAAATTCAGTAGATTTACTAAAGTACAAAAACAGTTTAAACGGCTGTAGTTCCCATTAATATTTGTCCCCGCCTAAAAATGTTTGCACAATTGTTTTCAGCTAAAATTCTAGTTTCTGGTGCTGTATAAATATATAGGTTCTCATGGTCACTCATTCCCAATGATTATTTTATTTTTATTTTAAAATTGTGACATGGCCTTATTTTTCAGATTTCCAAAGGAACCTGTTCTACGTCAAAAATGGACAGCTGCTGTAAGACGTAAAGATTGGAAACCTTCAGGTGAGTCCCGTGTATATTCTGACCACTTTACTGAAGCAGACTTTGACAGAACATCACTGTGTTACGTCAGGCTGAGGTAAGGTGTTATTCCGAGTGTGTTTCCGAGTATTCCTAACTCTAAGGCAACTTCTACCCGTAAGCTTCCAGCAAAAAGACTCTTCAATGAGACAATAACTAATGAAACTACCAAAGAAACTGAGCAATGCTCAATCATCAGTACCAATGAAACTGAGCAACACACAACAATTAGTGATCCTGAATGCTTCAGACAACCACCTAAAAAAAAGTTTAAAAAATCTGTTACTAATAAACTTAATGATTCGCCAAGAAAGCAGGCTTTGAAAAAAGAATTGAGTTTAACTAAAAATTAACTTTTCCAGGCAAGAAAAAAAGTTAAAACCTTAAGACAGTCCAATAGAAGGTTGAAGAAAAAAATTGTTAACATTGAAAGCATCTGTAAAGATTTAAAAGAAAAACTAAACTTTCAAGAAGAAGATTGTACAATTGTACATTACTTAGTTCAATATCACAAAATGCTGACTGTTTAATTAGACGTGCTATAGACAAAACAACAAATCCACAGTTGAAGAAATGTTATGAAGAACACTTGAGAGCATTCGCTGTCACACTTCATTTCTTGTCGCCAAAGGCATATACTTATGTTCACAAAACATT
This sequence comes from Macrosteles quadrilineatus, assembly GCF_028750875.1. Classification (NCBI taxonomy): domain Eukaryota; kingdom Metazoa; phylum Arthropoda; class Insecta; order Hemiptera; family Cicadellidae; genus Macrosteles; species Macrosteles quadrilineatus. Next base: position 86,860,609 of record NW_026542595.1, read on the forward strand.
TAATACTGCTTTGCCTCATACCCAAACATTGCGGAGATGGTACAGTAGTGTACAGTGCGAACCAGGGTTCTCCACAGAGGTAACAAGAGCCTCAACAGAATACGCTGCTAAGAGTAAGCACCCTTCAATATGCTCACTACAAATAGACTGTATGGCCATCCGCAAGCATTTGGAATGGGATGGGAAAAAATTTCATGGCCCTGTCAAAGTTGGAGTACCAGTTTCAGACGATTCGTCAACTTTGGCATCTGAGGTACTTGTTTTCCACCTTGTTTTTTTCAATTCTGCGTGGAAAATACCTCTTGGATATTTTTTCGTGTCTAGCACAACAAGTGAACCGCTTTCTGGCCTGGTTACACAAGGTTTGTCACTAGCACATGACACTGGGGTAACTGTTGTGTCACTGACCTGCGATGGAACATCTTGCAATGTAGCAATGGCATATAAACTGGGTTGCTCAATATTGACAAAAAAACTTAAAAACTTTTTCCCTCACCCTTGTACGGGAAATCCAGTGTTTTTATTTTTAGATCCTTCACACATGCTGAAACTGGTACGAAATACACTAGGAGATTACGGAATACTAGTGCATGGGAATCAAAGAATAGAGTGGAAGTATATCAAGTTATTGCATGAAGTCCAAAACGAACAAGAATTACATTTAGGCAACAAACTCACTAAAGATCATGTACAGTATTGGAAACAGAAAATGAAAGTGAAGTTGGCTGCACAGGTTTTCAGTAACTCTGTTGCCGGTTCACTTAAGTATTTGCTAGATAACAATGTAAAAGGATTTGAAGATTGTCAAGCAACGATTGGTTTTATAAGACAATTTGTTTGATGTATTGAACAGTCAGAGTATAAGAAGTAGTGGTAAAAAAAAGGCACTTTGTGCTTCAAACATAATTCAGCAATCAAAATGTTTAAATGAGACGTATGATTACATTTGCAGCTTAAAGACTAGTAATGGTGAGGACATTCTCCAGAGCAAAAGAAAAAGCTAGTTGGCAAGCCAGATCCACCATTAAAATACCTAACTCTGTACAAGGTTAGCCAGGACCACCTTGAAAGGTTGTTTGGGTACATACGTTCCCGAGGAGGTTCAAATAATAATCCTACCTGTAGGCAGTTTACTGCAACTTTTAAAAGGCTCTTACTGCATAGTGAACTTCATGAAAGCAACACTGGCAATACCTTTGCTTTGGACAGGTCAATAATGTTCAAAATCAGGCAAAAGAGCGAACTTCAAGAGATAAATACCTCCATTCCCTTCTGGAGAACGATGACAGATGACGAACAAAATATATATTGTAATGTTGACGAAACAGAAAGTGACTTTTTAAATTGCGTAGCAAATGACAACATGTCTTCAGATATCGCAACTGATATTGTTGAATACATCGCCGGATACGTATCCAAATCAACAGCTGCTAGTATTATATGCGAACAATGCATATCACTACTTACAACTACTGACAAGAGCAACAAGACCAACTTAATATCGTGTAAAAATAGGGGTGGTCTTATTCAACCTTCAGTAGGAGTAACAACAGTGTGTAGGCTGAGTGAGAAAGTTCTTCGTACTGAAATAAAAACTGGCAATGTGTTTAAAAATAACATTTTGGAAAAAATGACAATGGATGTAGTAAACAGTTGTGTTGGAATGAGAAATCTTTTTATCACTGACCATATGATGTACGAAACAGATCCAGAACAGTGCCACTTTATACTACTCATACGAGCACTCTGCAAAAAGTATTTCAAAATAAGGTTGAATTATTAGCTACTCAAAGAAAGTGAATGAAAAAACTCACCTCAATAGGGTTAGGAATGACTTATGTAAAAAGGTTTTGTTTTTGGGTCAATGAAGTAGTAAAATGTAAAACAATGACTAACAATTTTCATACCGGTATATATGTTTTATAAACCTATAATACACAAATTTGTACTTTTAACATAAACCTAATTTGATGTAAACCACCATAATGTAACAAAATAATAAAATGATTGTTTTTGCCACTTGTCAACATGTAGATTTGTAGTATTAATCACGTTACAAGCATCTAGACATTTTAGTTTTGCTGCATGATTATGTAGTCATGTTAGTTGCCTTCTTGTTCTTTTTATTACATCATGCATAGCTCATCTGTTTTTTTCTTTTGATTTGGATCCATTTTCATCTTAATGTGCCAAAACCATACTTTAAGAGAATGCCAAGGATTTTCTGGGTCATTGCATCGACTTGAGACCCTCAAAATTCACATAGACACATTAAGGGCTTTCAAACAACATATTAAACGTGAAAATTGAGCCAGTCGTTTTGCCGTAATCTTGGTGACAAAAATCACCTCACTCTTTTAATAAGTAAGATGATAATGATTATGTATAACTTTGCATTTCATTGTCTGATAAAACATACTGAAATCCTATTTAAGACCTAACTTTACAACTATCTTTAAAGCTCTAATAATTTGCAGTATATTTTGCTTACAACCTATCAAATTATGACATTGGTTATTGCAATAACCAATGTCATTGTAATTGTACTTTAGTATAATTACAATTTTAGAACAATCTATCTATATATATAATACGTGAAGCCGTTTTTTGTTAACGCAACTCCTCCCTTATTTGTGGACCAATTTCAACGTTTAAGGTGTCAAAAGATTCGTCTCAATAGCCTATGTAGTTTTGCAATAAGGTTTTAGAATTTTGAAATCCCCACTCTTAAGGGCGTGAGACCCTCTCAAAGGTTGGGTTTTCCCCATAAGAAATACATAGAACAAATTTAAAAACAAAAAACAGCTGTTTATAAAAAGAAACTCCTTAGCTTTTTGGGAGTAAACATTAATGTTTGTAATATTGAGTAGGTTAAGACCAAGTTAAACCGGTAATAAACTTTGTAGGAAGAACAGAAAATGCCTCAAGTTCAAAGAAGAAATATTTAAAACGTGAGTAGGAGACAATTAATAATAAGATATCTTATGCGTATGAGGAGAGTAGAAATAGAGAGGCCTGGTCTAAGAGACACCCATCCAGATACACGATAGACATTTACTCGGTGATATGAATAATATTTGCCAGTTCTGCTATACATCGATGGTTCTGCTATGCAACTCACTGACTGACAGACAACACGTTAAAATACGTTAACCAACTTTCAATGGTGTTGTTGCTTTAGCCTATTCAAAGCAGATTATGACAGTCAGTTGGCAACCCAGAGTTTATGGGTAAAAAATGGAGCACATGAAATTGTTGATATCACCTCACTATTTAGGGTTCTCCACGAAGAAAATTTGTTTGATTAGGGGGATGTCTCAAATCAAAGAAATAAAATGACCCAACTTAAATTACTAAACACAGGTTATCAGTAGGCCTAAGGCAACAGTTTTCTTCAATTCTCAATGCTGGAAAAACTTTGTTGCAACATGTTAACTCGAATTGAAGCAGATCGTTAAGCATTCATTAGAAGTTATCAATTAAAACTGAGAGCAGAAATAATGTAGGTGAACCTTGACGACGCAAACAGATATATTTGAAATTAGTTTCTAACAAGTGTGTTTAAACAACTCTAAGATGTAGTTACAATTACTCGAATTTAAGAATAAAGTTTTCCTCGGCGTTAAGTTTCATACTATGCGGCTCATTGAGCTGCACGGGTTCTCTAGTTATTATTAATTTCATAACGTTATACGATTTATCACTTGAAAAAATATTTGCATTACATTTACTACATTTCTAAGAGTTATAAAAGAATTGTAGAACGTTAGTTGCTGCTGTTTATACAGAAAAACACTGCACAGCTATGGTCGGGTGTGGCGCGGCAGCCGGCAGCGGTCTGCGCAAAAGACAGTTTTGTCGCTTTCTTTCACCTCAATTTATGACGAAACCAAACACTTGAGGAAAAAAAGGTTTGAATAAAATTAAAATTCGTTCATTTATCTACAACTTTCCCGCTGACAAAATTTCTCTGACCAAAAAATTAAAAAATTTCCTCGCAATGTACTTTTTTTATGTCAATAAATCCTCGAATTAAAAAATAATGTTAAAAAACCTTAATTTGCAAAAAAAGTAGTCATTGAAAAATTATAAAAACACTTCTATAAGCAGCAATAGCTCTTTCTTTAACTGATATACAAATTTGAAAATTCTTGGCCATCGTTTTCTTATTTAAAATGCAGTTTTAGTTTAGCGCGGCGAATTAAAATCGAGAGCGCCCTAGGCCTTGGTTTGGCTAGTAGGAAGTGAAACCCAAGGAGTTCGCAATGTTTAAGTCCCTAATTCCATAAAACCTCGAACCAGTTGTAGGAATCATGAATATCAAACAAATTACACGGTCTATAAAACTAAAACAATGAAATTCAGAAAACTCTCTTGTTTTGAATGTGAACTGGATTAAGAACGTGTACATCATAATTTGTTTTCAATCGGACCAGATGGCAAGCTAAAGATAACAAAAAGTAGGCCTACCACGAATTGGAAAATGATGAAGAAATACAACAAACAAGAGACAAAGAAAAACCTATTTTAAAAATCTCTGACATTTATACTTCTGATTAAGACGATGAAGACGTTCTACCTTATAATGTTGTGGGTCAACCAAATTTTAGGGGTCTCTAAGATAAACAGAAAAATCAAATATTTGAAACCGGAGTCACAACAGTGCAAATGTGTCCTCGTGTGATTGCCCCGACGAAATTAAGACAAGTAGGGCACGTAACTTCAGCAGAACGGGGACAGACTGTCACTGTCTGCAATGGTATCAATGCCATTGGCAATAGCATACCTCCATTTTTTGTTTTTCCTAGGGTCAAAACCAATCCAGCGTTCCTATTCGGAGCTCCACCTGGATCTGATGCAGCAGCAAATTTATCCGGATGGATGACGGAAGATATATTTGTTCTTTACCAAAAACACTTCATTAAATATACCAAGTGCAGCAAAGAAAATAAAGTCTTACTCCTTTTGGATAATCACGAGAGCCATATTTCTTTGGATGTGATTAACTTGGCCCGAGATAGTGGCATAGTAATGCTCACCTTCCCCCCCCCCCCCCCACTGCTCTCATCGACTCCAGCCTTTGATGTGTCTGTTTACTCCCCATTCAAAACCTATTATAACAACCACTGTTTTCAAACAAACTCACCATTGAGAATCCAGGTGTACCGTTAACAATTTATAATGTTGCAGAACTTGTAGGGAGAGCTTTCCCCCCGGCATTTACACCAGTAAATATCATGAAAGGATTTAAGGCAACAGGGATTTGGCCTTACAATCGTAACATATTCACTGAGGCAGATTTTCTGGCTGCCTCAGTGACTAATCGTCCTCTTGAAGACCAAACACTTGAAACCTCAAAACCACCTTCTACATCCAGTTTAACTGGCTCTAATCTTTGTGAACTTGATCAGAATTGTGAGGATTCAACCCCTTCAACTTCCAAAGGTCCAGAAGATCTTAATGCGGTACCGGGCAACTCCTCTAGCATGTGGCAAATCACCGGCTGAACTTTACCTCCGCAGGAAGGAATATATTTTTCAAAACGTACAAAAACCTTCAACTAGAAATGCTCCTTCTGCACGTTCATTCAATGAGGGGGAGAGAGTTCAGGTTAGTCTCTTCATGAACAACAAGAACGTTTGGGAGTTTGGAGAGGTAAATAAAAAGTTGGGAACTCGACACTAGCCTATCTAGTTTCCCTTGATACGTCAAGCCGACTTATAAAACGACACATTGATCAATTGCGGTCTACTTTGATGCCAAAACCAAAGGTTGTTAGGGCTGGACCAATCCACATATTTGATGTTCCACGGGCTTCTAAATACAGCACCAAAGGAAACACTACGGCTGCTACTCCTTATAATCAATTAGCTAATCCTGAAAGACCATCAACTGCCGTAAGAACATCAAATGCCGGAGGACCGTCAACTCCCGAAGGATGATCAATTCCCGAAAAACCGCCAACTTCCAAAGCAAACAATTCAGAGGTTCCAGAAGTTCAGGTAACAGAAACAAACAATGGCCATATTCCTGAGAATCAAAAGAGATCAAGGCGACAAAGGCAAATGCCGGGCCGATACAAGGACTTTGTGCTTTCATAATAATACACTGAAAGTTCAAAATAGTGGGGGGGACTGTTATGTCTTCTCTTAGACTGTTAATAATTCATTTATAGGCCTACATATTTTACTATCATATCTATCTACATATCTAATTCTGTAAGCCCAAAATTTTACAATGAAATTGTGAGCGAACTGGAGGCCGTAGAAAGCTGGGAGAGGTCTCATTTTAAAGGTCTGGGTATGAAATTTTGGGGAAAAATATTCATTTTTCTTAATTATGCACCAAAAGGTTATTACAGAATAAAATAATTCACATTTAAATAGCATGGGAATCTAGGTCATGTCTGCTTTGTTTACTTTAAAACATGTGGTTTAACTTTATTTAAAGCATATGGTAATATCACTGACTATTGGCTACAGAAGTTGTATTAATAGTCAAAGGTACTGCATATGTAACTATAGTACATTTGAAGGTAAACATGCGTGCAAATGAAAATGAAACAGAATTTTGTGATTGGCTTCTACGCTTAGGTAATGGAACCTTAGAGAGCAATAGGGCAACACCGGCAATTGACATTCCAGATAACTTTGTTCTCTCTGATTGTGCAATTGTACAACATGTTTATGGCAACTCAATAAATCCAGAAAATATTCAAAACTACTCCAATCAAATAATTGTATGTCCTTTAAATGAACAATGTGATTATTTAAATGAAGAAGTATTAAAAATAATCTAAGGAGACTATAAGGAATACTACAGTAATGATGAAGTAGTTTCAGAAGACCCTACAGAGAGGTTGAACATACCAATTGAGTTTATAAATTCAATTACCATCTGGAATGCCACCACACAAATTAGTTGTAAAAGTTGGTTCAATAGTGATGCTCATAAGAAATATGAACCTAGGGTCTGGATTAGTTAATGGAGTACGATTGGTTGTGTTAGGTATGTCTGAAAAAAGTGTAAAGTTAGAAGTAATTACTGGAGTAGGCAAAGGGAACATATTTTTCATGCCAAAAATAAAACTAATATCTACAGATCCTAATATGCCCTTTAAATTTACAAGGATTCAATTCCCATTGCGATTAGCTTTCGCTATTACTATAAGTAAAGCGCAAGGCCAAACCTTCTCAAAAGTTGGCATTTATTTGAAGAAAAAAAACAGTGTTTACCCATGGTCAACTTTATGTTGCATTTAGCCGGGTAAAGCGGCCAGATGACGTTAAAATAGTAATAGAACCAAATAATGACCAAGGAATGGACCAAAATAGATATTATACAACAAATGTTGTTTTCAGAGAGATTTTGTTACATAATTAGTATTTTACAATTTGGAAGATGACATTATCTCTATGTGTTGTGTTTTTTCTAAGTGAATGTGTCTATATTCAAAGAAATTGTGATTGGTGTACATAATGCACCACGTAGGTATATCACTAGGCCTACTTTTCATTTTTAACACTAAAACAATGATAAACGTAATAACACACATTTATGTATAGCCTATATATTTAATTAATAGTCAATAAGATTATTATTGAAAATGTTCTTTTGTTGTATTATGATTAGAAATTTTTTTTATAAACACACCACATGAAGAGTCCTTTCGAATTTTTATCCTAAACAGAGTAGACATAAAAATGAATTATGCAGGTACGTGAAAACTATTATACATTATTATAATATACAAAAAATTTAAACGATAATTCAAGGTAGGGTACGGTAACCCATGAGACAAATAATTTGTACAAAATAATTATTAGAATATATTACATATATATAGGGGCTATTGCCCCTACAAGCCACTAGTGTTTTTCTATTGTTTTCGTTTTGTAAACATTCATGAATTAAATTTTGTGTTGAGTTAATATGCGTGCATTTATTAATTATTTTGTAATTAATAAGTCATTTTTTTATATGAAAGACTGAGATACGAGTTCCTTTTGTTAATTAATCTAAAATTCAAACCAAAAAAAATTTAAAATGAAAAATTACAAACTGGGTCAAGTCTCCCAACCTCCCCCTATACAAATAAAAAGTTGAATGAAAACACAAACCTATCGGCTACAGCTAGGATGAGAAAGTGGGTGAACTCCACCATCTCAGAGATCAAAAATGGTTCTCCCTATTTATAAACATGGGGATTTTGAGGACCAAAAATGCAATGCTTTACATTACTGGGATACATAGGAATCACAGAACGTTCCTTTTATTAGTAAGGTTATGTCTTGTAACCGCTTCCTTCTTATAATGTCAAACCTACAACTGATATCAAGCAATCTATTTCACGGCTTGAAATCATCGGTCCATATTTCTTCGAAGAAGAAGGCGTTGCAGTTACTGTGAACTCACACAGGTATACTAACATGATTCAGAATTTTTTTGAACCAGCATTGCAAGAGAGGGATTTTGAACATGTATGGTTTCAGCAGGATGGTGCCACATCTCATACTGCTCGGTTAACAATGACCGTTTTGCAGCAGATGTTTCCTGGCAAATTAATTTCGCGGGAAGGGGACATCACGTGGCCAGCGCAATCCCCAGATCTCGCTCCATGTAGGCTAATTTTTTTTATGGGATTACGATTACTCTAAGGCCAAGGTGTTCAAAAGTCGCCTCAGGAATCTGCCAGACCTGAAAGAGGCAATACGCCAGGAAAAACTGTGAATAGGCCTACCTCAAGCCATGCTTGTGAGAGTCCACGACAGCTTGAGAGTTCGTCTGCAGCAGTGTATAAACAGCCATGGTCACCACTTAACAGACAGTAATCTGCCTAGTGTTTGGTAACCACCCAATGATTGGTAATCCCCTTTTATTTAGCCTACTTACAGCTAGTGTCACATACCATAGAACAATTATTTTTATACCATATGATAGAGCACATTTTTCTCTACAAACTGGTTGTTTTTTTGTTATTGTGATTGTCTACTCAGTTTTGGAAGGAAGTTGACCAAAGTTTTGCCTCAAAATATTCTTCATTTTTGTTGAAAAAGTTAAGAGATAAGTAAATTGATATCCATCATAATCCTTAGTATTAGTATAGATAACCTTAAACTTCTTAAATAGGTTTATTCTGCTAAAAATTCTCTTTAATAACTGATGTATCTTTATATATATATATTACATATGGTTAATCTATGGCCTAGGCCTCAATGGAACTTTACTGTACAAGCCTTTGGATTGTGATGTAGAAAACGGAAGTTGTCTCTTGTTGGTCATTAATAAAGATGTCGTTTGTCGTTGTACAATGTGGTCTTGTCTTTGTCATTTTTAATCCTAACTCATCTCGCTGTCCAATACATCATTGGCGACGAGCAAAATAGTGTAATATTAATTACTTAAATGTCTATTTTTTTAACTGGTGAAAGATGTCTAAAGCACCATCGTTTGATCCGGGACTTGAAGACTTTAGTCAGTACGTCGAAAGGTTAGAATTCTTCTTCAGCATTGAGAAGATAGTCGATGATGGTTTGAAGAAAAGTCATTTGTGTGTCAACCTAAGTCCAACTATTTATTCAGACTTAAAGTGTCTCCTTGCTCCAGTTGAATTTTCAAAAGCTACTTATAAACAGTGTGTGGATTCTCTGAAGTCGAAGTATGCTAAGGTTAAGAAGACTATAGCGGAGAGGTATGCTTTTCATAATCGAAAGCAGCATGTTGGTGAGTCCATATCTGATTATATTACCGAGATAAAAACTTTAGCCAATCATTGTAAGTTCGGCTCGTTCTTCGATCAAGCTTTACGAGATCGTCTAGTGTCTGGCTTGTCAAATACGTCAATGGTTAGTAGGCTTCTGGCAGAAGAAGATAAGTTAACTTTTGAGGAAGCATGCACTATAATTCAGAACATGGAAGCTGTTGAACAGTCAGCTAATATTATAGCTGGCAATGTTAATAATGATTTAAGCCTATTAGTGACAAAATCCAATAGGCCTACCGGTTACAAGGACAGTACAAATTTTAGGCCAAGTCGTCCACGTTCAAAGTCAGTGACTTCTGTCAGTTCTAGGAGTAGTTATCGCAGTGGTTCGGTTAGCAGTGAGCGGAAGAAAAACAATAACTTTTCTAAGACTAAGAAAAGGTGTTAACATTGTTTCAAAAAACATCAGCCAAGTAATTGTCCTGCCAAAGATTGGGTGTGCCATAATTGTGGTAAAGTGGGGCATACGTCCAAGTTTTGTTATTCCGTCAAAAGTGTAGGCTATATGAATACTTGTAATACTATGTCTGTCTCCAAACCTTTAACAGTAAGTCTTAATGTTAACGGTTATTCTATTGACTGGTTAATCGATACAGGTAGTGCAGTGAGTCTAATGAGTAAGTCGACTGCATCGAAACTTCAGTTATGTGGTAAGCTAAATCCATACATAGGACAAGTTAGGGGAGTGAACGGTCAAAACTTAAATATATTAGGTACATGTGAAGTCGTGGTCAGTGACTCAAGTGTCGGTAGTTCACATTATTTACCTGTCATTGTCGCAGATAGTCTAGTAAGCTGGAATGCAATTTTAGGCCGTGACTGGCTTGATATCCTGTCACCTAACTGGTCTGTAAATATTATGCCTAAGTTTATTAATTGTTGTAACATTGATACCCAAGTGGAACCTAATACTGGAAAACTTTGTAAGCTAGAGCACTCAAACGAATGTTTAAAGATCTGGGACGTGAATAATTGTAAGCCTAATGTTAACTCTGTTCCTGATAACTCGAAAGCTCATATTGTCAAGAAATTGTCGCAGGTTTTTCCAAGAGTATTTGCACTTAAAGATAATGATAAACCCATTGAAAGTTTTAAAGTAAATGTCAATCTAAAAGATGGTTCCAATCCTATTTTTCATAAGGCCTATAATGTACCCTATGCTTTGCGAGATGAGGTCTCTGTTGAATTGAGTAGGCTGGAAAAAGAGGGCATCATTACTAAAGTCACACATTCTAACTGGGCGAGTCCTATTGTAATCGTTCCCAAGTCAAATGGTAATCTCCGGCTTTGTGTTGATTTTAAGACAACTTTGAATAAGTGCTTAAGAGTTGACCAGCATCCTTTACCAATACCTGAAGATATTTTTAATAAGTTTACTAGCTGTACTGTCTTTACTAGGTTAGACTTATCGCAGGCCTATCTCCAACTAGAGGTAAATGAAAATAGTAAAGATCTGTTGGTAATTAACACTATCAAAGGATTGTATCGTTACAATCGCCTACCCTTTGGTTTAGCGTCGGCATGTGCCATTTTTCAATCTGTGATTGAGTCTATACTAACAAATCTGAGTCATACAGCACCTTATCTAGATGACATTTTAGTAGGTGGAACTGATCTTAAACATTGTCAAGAAAATTTGAACAAAGTGTTATCTCAGCTTGAAAAGTATAATGTAAAACTTAACGTAGAAAAGTCAGAGTTTTTTGTATCTTCATTAGTATTTTTGGGGTTTGAACTGTCAGCAAAAGGTAAAGCGCCTTCGGCTTCTAAAGTACAACAAATTTTGTCGATGCCAACTCCTACAAATCTGTCTCAGTTGAAATCATTTGTGTCTATGTTCAACTACTATAGAAACTTTGTTCATATGTGTCCGGACCTATTAGAGCCTTTGCATAAGTTAATGAGAAAAGATGAACAGTGGAATTGGTCGTCTGAATGCGCTTTAGCGTTTGCAAAATGTAAAACAGCTTTAAGTGAGGCTACTATGTTAACTTTGTATGATCCTAACAAAGAACTAATTTTATCAGTTGACTCCAGTTCTTTTGGAGTAGGGGCCGTCCTTAGTCAAATAATTAATGGAAAAGAATGTCCAATTGCCTTTGAGTCAGCTACCCTTAATCAAGCACAAAGGAATTATTCCCAACTTGAAAAGGAAGCTTTGAGTGTAATTTTTGGTCTTCGCAAGTTTCATAAATACTTATGGGGGAGAAAATTCACCATTTACAGTGATCATTTACCACTTAAGAGTCTATTTGGTGAAACAAAAAGAATTCCGTTACTAGCTTCAAGTAAATTAATACGTTGGGCAACCATTTTGTCAGCCTATCAGTACAACATTGTACACAAAAGGGGTACTTTAATTCCTAATGCAGATGCGTTATCGAGGCTACCTAGTGCTGTTAGTTCTGTAGAAGATCAAGTAGATAGCCTATTCACTTACTTGTCAACACCATTGATTTCCTTTGAAGAAGTTAGCCTTGAGACACTCAAAGATCAAGCATTATGCAAAGTAGTTAAATATGTACTTGAGGGTTTTCCTCGTTCTGTTGAAAAGGAATTGCAAGTGTACGCACAAAACAAGCATAACTTAAGTGTACACAATGGTTGTTTATTTTTTGGTAGTCGTACTGTAATACCAGTTAGCCTAAGAGATAAGGCTCTTGAGTTAGTTCATTTTAGTCATGCGGGCATAACCAGATGTAAGCTGTTTGCTAGATCGTATGTTTGGTGGCCATCCCTAGATAATGATATTTATAAGAAAGTAGTTTCTTGTACTGTTTGTCAAGCCACGCAAAACAAACGCAACAACAAGTTCCGTGTCTCATGGCCTAAACCAAAAAAGGCCTGGGAACGGGTTCATCTTGATTTATTTGATTTCAATGGATGTAAATATTTGATTCTTTGTGATGCATATTCAAAATGGATTGAATGTTTTTTATTGAAAGGTAAACATGATTACAATATCATCATGTCCAAACTTGCTGAAGTGTTTGCTAGATTTTCTTTCCCTAATGTAATTGTTACGGATAATGGTCCTCCTTTTTGTTCAGTAGAGTTAAAACAGTTTTGCTACAGGAAGAATATCAAACTATTTTACATTCCTCCATATTCACCTCAGTCAAATGGGCAGGCCGAACGGGCAGTACAAACTTTCAAAGTTTTGCTATCTAAGTTGACATTATCCCAATGCAAAAACTTAACACCAGAGCAGTCATTGTCTGAATCTCTGTTTGCATACAGAGCTACCCCCACTTCTGTCACTGGAAAATCTCCAATGGCTATGTTATTGAGTTTTGTACCTAGGACACCTTTGACTGTAACAAAAAAGGAAGTAAATTTTAATTTGAAGGATACTAAGATAATTAAGCCAAACCAGTCAAAAACTAACATAGGCCTACCTAAAAAATTTCAATGTTATGAAGTCAATCAACTTGTGTGGGTGAATCTTAACAAACCTGTATCCAAAGGTATAAAAGTTAAGTATCAGATAGGAAGAGTAGTTAAAAGAATAAGCCCTACAGTGTACATTATCAAGGTATCAGCTGGGACCGTACATAAAGTCCATGTAAATCAGTTGAAAGTGTGTTTTTCTACTGGTAGTGTCCTGAAAGGACTAGTTCTTAGTGCACCTAAACCTGTTACTAGAAATCCAAGCACTCCGCCAAGACCTATCCCTCCTGGAGGTTCCCCTGTTGCTACTCAATCTGAATCCAACCAAACATCACCCTGGTCTCCACCTAGGCCTAGCTTTAACATGAGAGACACTCCATTGCCTAATGTCTCAAGTAAAGGGAGAGTCATTAAGCCACCTAAAAGATTTACCTTCTCAGAATATGACTGAAAGGTTGTGTTAATGTTGTTATATTACAAAATGTAGGCCTAACCTAATAATTAATTTTTGTTATTTAAAGTGGAGGGCAATGATGTATCTTTATATATATATATTACATATGGTTAATCTATGGCCTAGGCCTCAATGGAACTTTACTGTACAAGCCTTTGGATTGTGATGTAGAAAACGGAAGTTGTCTCTTGTTGGTCATTAATAAAGATGTCGTTTGTCGTTGTACAATGTGGTCTTGTCTTTGTCATTTTTAATCCTAACTCATCTCGCTGTCCAATACATCAATAACATGTGCAAAACAACAACATAACCTAACCTTAAAGAAGGAATTAATGCTTACCAAAGAGGGTCTGACTTAGGGGAGGTACGAATGAGGCATTAGTTCAAAATTCCTCCGTGAACAGCGCTGTAGTAGAGAGCACTTTGGCAATGAAGGTTTACTAATACCATAGACAAAAGAAATACCAATGGTCTATTGTCTGTGCTAAATCGCAAAAATCGTTCTGTTCATAAAATAAAATTATAAATGCCTCAAATTCAATTTTATAATTTTTTAAATATAAAATTAATCTATCATAACCTAACCGAACTAACCAAACTTGCTGATAATTAAATAATTATAACAAATGTTTAGTAATGAAAAAATAATTCTGTTTATTAAATAAAACTAGAAATTGCTAAATTAAAATTTTATAATGACTTATAATAAAATTAAACTGTCATAACCGAACCAAACCAACCAAACTTGCTGATAATGAAAATATCTTGGACAAAAAGTTAGAGCTACCAGCGGGATTCGAACCCGGGACCTTCAGCATATCAGCCCGGCACGCTGACCACTAGACCATCGAGGCCGATGGCCACTGGCCGTATTGTTTCGGTAATGGCGTTCCTTCAGCTAATAAAAAGTCCACAGCTGTCATCGTAGCCTCTTCTGTACCTCCCCTGAGTAAATACCTACCAAAGACTGGTTAGGCAAGACATCGATTTTCCTAGTGTTTGGTACCTGTTACCATACACTGGATATAGGGATTTCTAGTGATTGGTAAGTCAAAATTGAACCACTTGTTCTTGCTAAAGTAGAACCTTACAATGGTTAGACAACTTAAATAAAATTACAAATGAAAATAAATCATGCCCAAAAATATTCTTCATCATAATAGGCCCTAACTTACTAAACAAATACTATTTTTTTCCATTACGGTATATAATGTTTGCCGATATCTACCTAAGTTTGCTTTCAGGCTACCATAACTTACTGTGGCATATCCAATACCACTTTTTATGAGGCTTTTTATAGTACAGTATAATATATAGTAAACATTTTAAACTAGGCCTATCCTTCCATCCAAATTATGTGCAACACATTTCAAACTATTTATCTCTTTAGAGATAGGCCTAGGATAGACACTAAAAGGTTGTTTTTTTTTTTTTCAGATGGCGCCTAAGAAAAAGCCCAAATTCTCTTACAGTCAAGAGGATCTTTTGAAAGCGTTGGACGCTGTTCAAAAAGGTCAATCTGTAAATGCAGCGAGCAAATAATTTGGGATTCCCCAATCTACTTTGGCTTTAAAAGTGTCAGGTAAAACCCCATTAGAAAGAAAAATGGGCCCTCAGCCTATTTTAGGGACTGATAATGAATTCATGTTGGTCAATTGGATTAAGGGACTTGCTGAGAGGGGGTTTCCAGTGACAAAGGCAGACATTATCTTATCTGTGAACAAAATGATCAAAGCAGATACGAACCTTGCTGACAAAACCCAAAATGGCCAGCTTGGGGAGAAATGGTTTTCACTCTTTATGAAAAGACATAGCGATCTTTCAGTTCGTAAACCTGAACAGCTAACTAAAGTCAGAGCTGATGTGAAGGAAGAAGTCGTAAGGAAGTGGTTCACAGAAATAACCACTTAACTAGAAAATAACAACACCACCGATGTTCTGAAGGATCCCAAAAGAATTTTTAATCTTGACGAGACTTGTTTTTGGTTGTGTCCAAAAACAGGCAAAGTTATCTGTGCCAAAGGAAAAAGAATGTCTATGAAGTTCAGGGAGGGATGATAAAGAAAATATAACAGTTTTGGCAAACGTCAATGCAGAGGGTGGTGTTGTGCTGCCACTAGTTGTTTACCCTGGCCAAAGATTCCCGGCATCCAACCGCCTTAAGTTCCCTGATGAGTGGAGCATTACAACATCAGAAAGCGGTTCGATGAACGGTGAAATTTTCTTCGAGTATATGGCCAACTATTTCATGAAATGGTTGAAAACTCAAGTGGGAATTAAATTCCCTATTGTTGTGTTTTTAGATGGGCACAGGTCCCATTTAACGTATCACCTGAGTGTCTTTTGCTCTCAGAATGAAATCATTTTGATCGCTCTGCCACCAAACACCACCCACTTTATGCAAGTGCTAGATGTGGCAATATTTCATCCACTTAAACAGGGGTGGGCACTGAAGGTTCATGAATGGCGGATGTCGAAATTGTTGGAAGAAAATGAGCCTCTTACCAAGTTCAACTTTGCTCCCCTTCTAAAAACTGTGCTAGATCAATCAATGAAGAAAGAAACCATTTTCAATGGATTTAGATCATGCGGCATTTACCCTTTCACTCCTGAAAATCTAGATTGTTCCAAACTTAACGTTTTAAAAGGACCTGATCAGCAATTGTTAAAAAAAGGCCCCTCAACAAGTGGACAAATCGCACAGAAAAACCCTGACCATTGTTGTTTAAAGTTCATGGAACAGTTTAACAAGGATACACTATAAGAGTTCCATGAAACATATGTCAAATTCACTCCTGTGTGGTTAGGTGACGAAAAGTCACAAAACCTTTATATGTCACTTGGAAGAGAGCAAAGAACTCAATAATTGAGAGTCAAACTCGATCAACCGGCGGACAAATGACTCCTGAAAAACCACCTGAAAAACTGTTGCCCACTCCTGAGCAGCAATTGTGGAAAAAGGCTAAAGATTTTGTCGATGTGGAAAAGAAAAATTGGACGACCTGGGCCTTCCGGATGTTGGTGAGACTCCATCTACCTCTCAAGGAACTTCAGCAGCTCGGCCTACAGCTCAGCGAGACACTTCAGCTACGCCATCCTCATCTCGAGAAACTTTAGCCAAAGTTTTATCACCAACTACAAATGGTGAAGGGGTACCTTCACCATTTAAGAAGCACCTTTTCTGGCCTGGAACTCCAACAAAAAATAAAAATAAAAGAGCACCTAAAGTAAAGCTTCCTTCTGTAGTCTCATCCCAGGAATGGCAGTCTTATGAAGAGAAGAGGCGGCAAGATAAGAAAGAGATTGAAGACAAAAAGATGGAGAGGAAAAAATTAAGGGAAGAAAAAAATAAAGGAAAGCAGACTACAGAAAAGAAGGGACTGGAGACAAAGACTACCACAAAAAAAAAATAGTTTTCGATGAGGAAGAAGACTGGACCTGCAAGATTTGCATGAAGAGATACTCAGCTGAACTTATTTTGCAGATAAGGCGGAGATGGATTGAGTGCGATTCTTGTAAGGGCACCTATCATTATAAGTGTTTACCTAAAAAACACTTGGACATCTTTGGGCTGGAAGAGAGCGACGAGGATGATGACGAAGTTCATTTTATTTGTCATCTTTGTTCGAAGGATTGTGATTCGGACAATGAACCCTTTGTTTTAAGTGAGAGTGAATCAGATTAAATAGCCTAAGTAACCTTTCAATTTTTGACTGTTCACAAGATCTGGTCTGTTAATCACATTGCATTAATTAAAGATGTAGGCCTATGTTTGTCACTCGTTCATAATATGATTTGTTGTCCTGACAGGTTAAGCGTTAAATATAACATTATTTACATTGGAATCCTAACCTTATATTTATGTTCACCTCACCTCCTTGTACCAAAACATTAAAATGTGAATTTGTAGGATAAATGTAGTTACTTAAAGTGTATAATTAAGTGGTAAAAAAAAAAAAAAAAAAAAACAACTATGTTATCAATCACTGGGTACTAGGTTACCAATCACTAGAAATTGTTATCAAACACTAGGTAAAGTGTGCAAATTTAAGAAAAAAATGTTTTGACTTAATTTTCACTTCTATAGAGTTCAATTTCATATCAAAAGAAACGGAATTAACTGAGGATCAATCTGGTATTTTTTTACTCAGTTGTGATAAAAAATAAGAATTCTATGGCCTGATGAAATCAAAAAATTATTAAATTACCAAACACTAGGCAGATTACCCCATTCTTTTTAAAACTAACTTAAGTAAAAGTAAACTTCACTTGTTAGAGAATAAGTAAAAAAATAAAAACCTGTTTTTTTTAATTACGTTTAAAAATAGGGAGGTTATTTTGCCGCACCCTGTACAATTTGAAGTAGGCTAAGTTAGTAAGCACAGTTTACAGAGTACCGTACCTACTATTCCTATTCCATTGTCTGAGTTTGTAATGGATAAAGATCCTAAGCGTTGTCCTGTCTCCTGTCCTAGGAGGAATAAACTTTATGTTTTAACACAACGTTCAATCCTCCTAGCTTCTGTCCTAACGTCATTATCAGTGTAGTATATTTCCCCCGTCCCCCTGCATAAGTCCATTAGTCTTTAAATTTGGTTAGGCCTAATTAGTAAATATTCTATAATGGTAAGTAGCCTAACTTAGAACCTTCTTAAAGGCTAACAAGACTAACAACTGTTAGTCTTGCCTTAGAAATAGAAAAAAATAATTGATTCGATACTGTACTCATTCAATTAACTTACTTAAGGTTAAACTTACTTAATCGATACTTTTGTCGCAATATTCTCGTGGTATCGATACCAAGTAGCCTAATGGAAGATTTGGGGTGAAATCGGAATGTCCCTACTTAAATCTCCCCACCTAAAACCCCGAATGGCACTGTGTCCCCAACTAAGTTGGAGCTGGAAGGTTTTGTTTGTTTATGTGTCAGACACAAAGAATTAGGCTAGGTACCAATAGTCCAAGGATACCCAAAACTAACTAGGCTAGGCTACAAAATACTTACACAACAACCACCACTGTTTCAATCTTAGATGTAGTTCTGTAGTCGATAAAGAGTGTCGAAATAAAACATACGAATGTAAGAAAGGCCAAAACAGTTAATGTGTAAGCTAATATTGCATTTGCTCTACTTAAAAATGAATGCATCGTATTCGTAACCTCTAATTTACAAGAAAACTCAACAATTGATATTGAAAATGTTATATCCTAACATTCGTTGATGGAGTTGGTTCGATAAATTATTTTCCCTAGTGAAACCTGAAACATAGATCCCGGTCGGTAAATTCTACCTTTCAACAGTTTCAACCCTAATAATAAGCCGAAATGCCGAAACCCGAGCTCCAATTTCGTGTCAATAAGAAAGAATAAAGAATGGCGGTAGGTAGGGTAGACGTAAACAACGACGTGTACAATCCCAAATGGTGTGGAATGAAATAGAAAAAAATGTTATTCGACGATTGAAATGCATAGAGTAACAACTTAACTGGAAAATATGTTGTACCGGTACTGTTGATGACATTTGGTACAAACGTGTAAACCTACGTTTATTCAATCAAACGAGTTCCCGATCCAGCATGATCGGACCCGATCGGACCATGGGAACGGGTGTTTACGGGGGGTTTTATGGGGTAAAAATATGTTTTTCCCATTTTTGACCCAAAAAACATAAAATTTAGCAAACCATTTTGTAGAGCTTAAAAAACAAATAATTTAGTATATTGAAGCGTTATTATGCGCCTAATGGTTACGGAGAAAATTCCCAAAATTGTAAATTTAAAATTCCCATGTTATTCTTATGGAGAATAAGTAAACTGTTGTAGTTTGCTTGTTTATGAACATATTTTGATCAAATTTGAAAAATGTTTTTATTTCTTACTAACTATTGACATTTTACAAAAAAAAACAGTTTTACCCTCCCTGATGTAGCAAACCTAAGTACTTGTTAAACTAATTCTATTTAAATCGGGAATAAATGTCATATTTTTAAGTAGATATTTCAGTGTAAATCCAATCAGTCAAATGGAAATTCGCTTAGTCTGCAGGTTTGATGCGGCGGGGGTATTTTGTTATTTATGACACATTAGTTGAATTTTGAATTGTTACTCTTGTTCGATTTATCCGATTTATCTATATATTAATTTGAAACTGTTTTTCTTTGTGACAGCTATTTTGAGAGAACGGCTGGGCGTAGAAACTCGGTAGAGGTGTCTAAAGAAAGGTCCTGGTCTGTAGATGAGCAATCAAAAGAGAAACGTGGAGAATTCCCTCAGGGCTCTGCCCCAGTGGCCTTTAAATTCCCATCCCATGTTATTCTTATAGAGGAAAACGAGGTTTTTGTCACAGCTAATTTGAGAGAACGGCTGGGCGTAGAAACTTGCTAGGGGTGTCTAAAGAAAGGTATTGGTCTGTAGGTGAGCCCTCAAAAGAGAAACTAGGTAAATTTCCTTGGGGCTCTGCCCCAGAGGCCTTTAAAGTTCACTCTGCAATGTTGTTTACATTTCGACCATATGGATAATTTTACACTACTTTTAATGAACCGAACCAGCTGTTAATATTAAAATTGTATTCAAAGGTCTACTGAAACTGTCAAAATTAAATGTTTACATTATTATTTATAATTTTTAATGGATTCTCCACCGCATGGCAAGTTTTTTATAGGTTCAACAAAATGTTGAATTTATGATACGTTTTAAATGTTTTGTTCAAAAATTTATGCTTTAGAAAATATTGCTCTTAGAAAATTTTAAACTATGAAATAAGTGTGACATATCAATTTCAAAGGAACATATAACTATTCCTTATCGGGTTAGCTTATATATATTGTAAGGTTGGCACTTGCCTTTTTTTCCTACTTTCAATCACCATTAATTTTTAAATTCAAGAAAGAACACCTGAGATTAATTTATTAGTATGAAAGTTTTTGATAATCGGGTTGAAAATTGTGTCATAGATGAGTACGTTGAGGATGAGAGCTGTGTTTAAGTTTAGGAATAGACTAACTACGGAGTCTATGGTTTTGGTAAAGTAGGTGAACTAATGTCAGTTCAGGTATTTAAAAAAATGTGTACACAGTTTTAACTTTGATGTACACATGTAGCTAGGTCGAACAACGCATCTAAACCTCACTACATACAAAACATTCGGAAACACAACAGTGTCATCACATCTCATCGCATTTGCATAATTTGTTACCAAGGCTGGACTAGGTTATGGATTTGGTTCCGCAAATGTTCAACATTTGTGATAAAATTTCCTACAATTATGGTTCATTCCAATCCACGAAATACATGCACAGCTTTATGTGATCTATATGGCCAAGGCAAAACTATCCCATAAGTTAATGAATTATCAAGTGAGAACAGGAGGATTAAATACATGGGTCGATGTGGCAAGAGAAGGAATTAAAATTGCTGATTTCGAAGTAAGAATGTTAATGCTTTCTGGAGAATCTGAAATTTTTATCAAACAAAAAAACAGATTTAATATGCTGATAGAATTCTGTATCTTTATGACCAAAGATGAAGATTACTTATAAATCCGGATACAATCTGAATGATATTCCTAAAGCAGATAGAATTAGTGGTTAGTAATAAATATTGACTCTTTCCGTAACGTGATAGACTAATTATATGAACGCATTCTATCCCATATAATAGTGAAAGTGGCTTTGGTATGAAACAAACTCATGAACAAACAATTATTATAAGGCTCCTAATAAACCCTTTGGGCAACCTAAAGCCGATTAAAAGGTAGGAAATATTGTGTTAAACGAATTCATCACTCACGTTTTTTAGGGAACACAATCGTCATACTTTATTATTGCTTATTCTCCCTTCATTTAACTAAGATTTTAATGACTTCACTCTATCCATCGCAGTTAGCTGAATTTACATAACACCTCAAGATTAACCGTCGATTTCGACGGGGTTCCACTAGTCTATAGAAAATCAATCAATGTCATCTCAACTATTGGATAGTTATTGATATTTACAAAATTTTGGTAGAAATTTAAAAAAATAAAGCAATCCAAAATTATTGGTCAACATTTTTGTGGAAATTCGACGAATGTTTTATTATGTTCCACTGCAATTGTGGTTCCAAGGGGGGCTACAGGGGCTAAAGTCCCCCTTGGACCCTGGAAAAATAAATTTAAACGTCCTTAAAACACGCAATTTGTCATAAAACAGACATCAATTAATGTAGTTTTTATTATATTTAATTAAGCGATGGCAGGAGTAGTATTAAGTTCCACGTATGTTTTATCTATGGTTCCACAAAGATAAACTTTGTGGACAATAGCACAACGAATAAATCAATATTACGCTATGGAAAGTTGTACGCATTATGCAAAATACAATTTCTACAGCAGTCAGCTGTTGATACCCAAGTAGCATACATCGTTGGCCCAACGTTGGGAAATGGTCGGCACGGTTGGGAAATGGTTGGCAGAAATTTTAACGATTTGCCAACGTTGGCCCAACGGAAACTGGTATTCGTTGGCCCTACAAATAAAAGAATCGTTGGGCCTTCGTTGGGTTTAAGAATAAAACATTCTAAAAAGCATTTTAACGAATTGATTTATTTAAAAGTACATAAATGTTATGGCAGCAGAATATAAGGCAAATATTGTAAAAATTTGGATCTATAATAAATGTAGTCATATGATGTTGTGATACTAGTGGGGAACACCTGCTTAACATATAATAATAATAATTCCTCTTTTTTAGAATATTTTTAACTTATTTGAGCTAATTTTTAATAGTTATAAGGGAAAGATTAATTAATTATATAACAATTAATTATAACAGTAGCCTACTAATCTAATGGTAGTTAAAAAATATATATTTAAATACTAGTATCCTCTCCAACTACCAGAAAAACAATTCAACTACTTGCGGCCTAAACAGATTAACAGAATCATTTTATACTGTAGCATCCAAAATTTAAGTATTGTGACCATTGCACCTGTCGGCTACTCTTTGATGACTTAAAAACAAACTAATCAACAATCACAGTTAGCTCAGAGGAAATTCATGAATGCAAGTTCGTCATAGTTTGATTAATTTATAAAATGTCTACTTGCTCATGACAAAAACAAGTAATCGGTGAAATAGGAGGTTTTTGGACAGTTGGACACAGGTATAGACATTAATAATGGCTTTAGAAAGTCAGTAAACAGCTTTTAGGAGGATGTGGCTATAGCCCATGATACGTTTTGAGATTTATGAATGTAATCGTCATAGTTAATTTTAAAAATGTCTACTAATTCATGACAAATAAATGGGGAAATGGAAGGTATTACACATAGTTCTAGACGTTAAAACTGGCTGTAGAAAGTCGCCCAACGGCTTTTAGGAGGATGTGGCCGTAGTCTATTGTGTGTTTTGAAATTCATGAATGCAGTCGTCATAAGTTTAATTTTTTAAATGTCTATTTGCTCATGACAAACAAAATGTCAAATGGGAGTTTATGGACATTGGGCACGGTTTTAGGTATTAAAAATGGCTTTAGAAAGTCACCAAAAAGCTCTGAAAATTCCAAATTTTCTCGGGAAGGACCCATGGACCCCCTACTTTATTCCCCGGTACGAAGGACCCCGGCGGTAGCCCCCCCCCCTTGAAAAGGTCATAGAACCGCCACTAAAAGTCCCAGCAAAGGGAGATCACCGGGACCGGTAGTGGGGGATTTTTGCATTTATTTTGAAGGATTTACTGTCACCCAAGCAATTAGTTAACCCCGGTTCGCTTTGTGATAACTGTGTAGCACTCTTTGAGTAGGGATTATGTGTTTGAATTATGTACTATCATTTTCTGTACTAATTACATCTGTCTGATACCTCTGATCATAAAGACAGATCTCTAATGGCTTTAAGACATAAAGATAGGATTGTCAAAAGACCATATTTTTACAAATATTTTAATGTGGCCCTATTTTGCCTATTTACATTTAGGGATTTAATATAATACCCTTGATTTAAAATTAGATAACATGTTTGTTAAGAGAAAAAAAAAACATTATTTACATTCTCTTTTGCTCTTTACTACAATAATTAATCACAGTGAGTATATCCCAAACAGTGAAACAGTAAGGAAGGGAGGGCCTTTATTTAAGTTATTCTTAGCTGTGGGAGTGTGTTCCGTTGTTAACTTATACTAAAATTTTAGATGTTTTATCTATGCTTTAAGTAATAATCGATCATTTAACTTTTACTTCCATCCACTTTTAGAAGAGGCGAATAATTCAGTTAGCATTGACTGTGATAAATTAGTTGTTACCATGGCAACACACCAGCTGGTTTTTGTTGTGTGGTTGGTTGGTGCTTGGTGTTGGTGTTGGTGTAGTTTTAAGCTGGTTTTAAGTCGTTCGTTACTGAGATACTTGAGTTGTCTAAATAAATGTCGTACAACAGCACAAGACAAGTCACTTACTTGCAAACAGTTTTCATTGTAATAAGCTGTAAAGCCTAGCCTCTCTATCAATCTAGTTTCGTCTCTTTCAGAGTGTAAAATTATTGAACAATCTAACTTATATAGGCTATATTTATAAAATGGAACTAACCAGGGTTGATTATACACTTCTTGGATTAACTTCACCACATTGTATGAAACTATTGCCTAATAATATACAGAAAATGGCTCAAAAGGTAAATATTTCTTATTAAGGATGTCCCGGAATTAACGTCTTTCAACTTACAGTATAAGTAACTTAGCATTTGCAAACCACACAGTAATTTGGGTAATTTCAAACCCATGAGGTTTGCTAATCAAATATGACATAAATTACCTAGGGTGGACTTCCGTATCTGTTGTCAAAAACAACCGAATGAAAATGTCGATTGTTCGATTGTTTCATTCGATTTATATCATTTGGTTAGTTTAAGTTAGGTTAACCTAACTAACCAAATGATAGGTATATTGAATAATCGATATATCGATCAATATTTTCATTCGGTTGTTTTTGACAACAGACACGGAAGTCTACCCATTACCTAATTTATAATTAAAAATAAATGCAGTCCAGAGAGGAATCTTATGATATTTCAAAGTTTTACAATACATTTTGATACATACACCGTATTTCAAAGTTCAAACAGGGGTTAAGTTAGGCCGATTTGGAGGATGAAGTAACTTGAAGTTTCGTCGGCAGAACTCTCTATTATTCAAAGAGACTGAGGTGAATTTATAAACTTGTTCTTGCCATAAACGTTGACTGCTGAAAACCTTTACTATGTCACTCCCTAAACTGCGGGCAGAGCCCCGGCGCGACTGAATCAGCGATTGCTATTGTCATTGAAATATCTCAGTAAGACAAATCACAAAAGAGCAGTGGTGATTGTTCTGCGTTACCCTGAAAGTGGACGTAGTTCACTGAGACACCCAAAGTTAGCAGCACTGCCTCAGGGATCAATAACCGGAGTCTATGTAATATGGCTCGAACAGAGAAAATCCCCAAAAACGGGACAAAAGCATTGCCAGACGGGATTTTACGTGAATTTTTAATACCAACCTACACTAAAATAAAGCTCGTATTCCTGGCAACAATCACATTGTCACCGGCCGAGTGCTGGGTTTAGACAGACACAATATTTGCCGGGTGAGCACACTACTGATATTGCAATAGGGTAGGCCACGAGCAGTGCCAGTTTCGCGCTACTGATACAGCAGTAGGCCGCAACGTGTTAAAAACTATAAAATTGACATCCCGTTTGACACAGTACTGTACTTACACGTAACTTTGGTGTTTAGTTGGATCAGTGATCGTCTGATGGTTTGTAGTGTTATCTTGCACAACTATTTAAGCTCTTTAATATTTAATATTTTTTTCTTTAATATTTTTAGCTCTTTAGTATTTGTAATTTGTTTTTGTTGAAGCTGTGTTTTTGCTGTGTGTTGGCTGAAGCTAATTGGCGTGCTGAATTATCTAATCGAACTGAGAGTTATGAGCGAGCCTCATAACATTTTTAACATTGATTAGGCCTAGGTCTAAGCCGGCATTTTCTTACATTCTTGGCGGACAAATCATTTGCTTTCAAAGACAAGAAACTCGATGGTTGGAAACACATTAAAGAAATATTACCAGTAACGCATTATTTGAATGAGAATATGAATGAATTAGAAAAGTTAAAACCTCTTTCTCATTTGAAAAGCCGTACGTAAAGCCTAGGTCTTTTAAAAGCATCCAGTCATTCTCTGAGGGTTGGTAGCTTATCTGCCAAATATAAAGCCATGGATGGCAAGACTGATTTGTTCAATAATAATTCAAAACTCTGAAAAATAATTCAAGATGATAAGTTTTTTTTTTTATACCGTAGGTGAAACCCCATTATAAAAGTACTTATCAAATAGATACAGATTATATAGACTTACTACTAACATTCAGGCCTTAATTACACTCAGAATTATTTATTCAAGAGATTTATTCAATTTGATTCCACAAATTGTTTGATTTTAGGTAGCAGTTGGTGACCATGATGGAGTGGTTCAGTTATTTTCCTTAAAACGCGGAGAAATTCAACTTGGCTTCAAGACTTTACCTGGAGATAAAATAACAAGATTACTTTTAGGAGGAGCCTTAGGTTTGTACACCTCGTACGCTCGTAGGTTGAGTTAAGGTTTTATCCTACATTTTGCCACCTAAGCTATATAAGACTACTCGGCCTACAACAATTAATTGATCTTGATAGTTTTTCTGAATCCACCACCCTCTGGCACTTTCAATCACCTCTCATTTTTCAATATTATTTCAATGGTGATAATAAAATACCCCCGCTACAGCAAACCTTCTGGCTAAGCCAAATACCATTTGTCTGATTTGATTTTCACTTAAATTTATTCAAATAATATCAGGTTTGACAAGTACCTCGGTTTGCTGCTTCAGGGGGGTCAAAAAGTGTGTTTTAGTAAAATGTTATTAGCTTAGAATAAAATAAATAAATATGCCAAGTGTTATGAAAATATCTACCATAAACAAGCAAACAACAACAGTTGTTTTTTCACCATAAGAATAACATGGGAATTTAAAATTTAATATTTTTATAATTTTCTCCGTAACCAATAACCGTACAAAAACACTAGGTATACTAAATTATTTGTTTTTTAGCGCTTCAAAATTGTTTAGAGAGAAATTAGAGATTTTATAAGGGTAAAAAATGGAAAAAAACCTATTTTTACCCCATGAAACCCCCCATAAGCCCCGTTCCCATGGTCCGATCATGCTGATTCGCGATCTTGTTTGAATAAACGTAGGTTTAAGTTACACATTTGCACCAAATTTCATCAAAGTAGGATGATTTTTGCTTGAGTTATCGTGCTAACGGATAAATATATATATATCCGTAAAAATAATAAATATAATCCGTATAAATAAATATATAAATATGTATACAGTAGACTCTCGCTCATCCGGATCAGCCTTGTTCGGACTCCCACTAGTCCGGATCGGCAATCGTGATTTATTTTTAGTGGCACAGTACGTATTATCAAATAAAAACGTAGCTAACTTTATGTTTCAACGCCTTCATTTATTGTGCAAGCAAGCCCGCATCACATTAATGGCAAAAATTTTGCGTCTTCAGGCGTTCAAAATCAATAATCATAGTGACGATGACACAAGGCCATTTTGGGAGAGGAAGAGGGCATGTCATTAATATAACCTCTGTCAGACAGTCGGCTACCTGTCAGCCTGACTGTTTCGTCGCACGCGTAAGCTTTTGTGTTCTGTATGTGAGTTCTGTATTGTGATTAAATGAGTTGTGATGAACCTCAAAAGTTGTTTGTGACAGTTGAAGAGAAACTCAACTACGTCCTATCAAGCGTATTGATGCTGGTAAGGTGAGGAAAACAATGCGTGCAGGTAAACTTAACTAAGTTGAAGACACATTATTTTTGTGGTACTGACACTTGTTAAAGGTGTTTCGGTTAATGGTCCCATGCTCCAAGAGAAAGCTAAGTTTTCTAACATGAAATTGAGGGGGATGATGAAAAATTCGCTGCCATTAAAATGAGTTAGATCGCTGGAAAAAGCTATATGGGGTTCGGCAACTGTCAGTAAGTGGAGAAGCTTTATCAGGGAACAAAGACGCTGTCCCAGAATTTAAGACTTTCCTTCACAATCCCCATCGACAATTGCTTGAACAATCTAGCTAAGATCTAGCTTGAAGAAGGAATTGCCAGCGATCAGCTGTACAACTGCGATGAAACAGGCTTAAATTATAAATTGTTACCCACTAAAACGCTTGCCTCAAAAAAAGAAGCCACTGCACCAGGGTAAAAAAAACCTAGGAAAGGGTTACGATGTTACCTTGCTGCAATGTTACTGGCAATCTCAGGTTAACTTTAATCGGAAAATCAAAGAAACCTAGAGCATTCAAGAATTTAATGAAAGAAAAAGTGTTGCCATTATGGTACACTAATCAGCAAAAGGCTTGGATGAATTCGGCCATTTTTAAGGTACTTGGTTTTTACTGAATTTGTTCCAAGTGTTGAAAAATATCTAGCAGCTAACAACTTGCCAAGAAAAGTGATTCTGTTGTTGGATAATGTGTTGACGCAACCCATTGCTAATGAGTTAAAGGACGAGGACGTTAAAGCTGTTTATTTATTTATTTTTTTTTTGCCGCCAAATGTCACTGCCCTTTGTCAGCCAATGGACCAAGTGGTACTTCAGGCACTAAAGTTAAAATACTGCCACCAACTTCTTTCCCATATCGGAAATAGACATTGATGAAGATTACATCACTTCATTGAAGAAAATTGACGTCTTAGATGTAATTAGGTGGGTGGCTGAAGGATGGGAAGAAATCCCGCCCATGACGATCGTTTCATCGAGGAAGACTATGTTGGACCACGAGAGTAACAAATTCAAAGAGATCGACGGTGATGGAATTTAAACATGATGAGAACAAAACAGAAAATGTCTCACTGTTGGAGAAAATACTAGTATGTGACGAAGTGAACGAAAGTGACGTATTGGAGTGGATGAAAAGTGACGACGAAGATGAAATTACAGACGACGACTTAAGAATGGTGTCAAATGACGATGAAGCGGAGTACGAAGAGGAACTATCCGAACCCAAGCCTTCCATTCCACACTTCGAAGGGTCCAAGATGCTGGACGGAGCCCTGGAGTACATCAGTCGTCTGAAAGGTGTGTCTGCTGCCGACATAATGTGCTTACATAAGCTGAGAGACATGGCGGCAAAACACGAGCCAAGACGGTAAAGCAGGCCACGATCAAAGATTTGTTAAAAAAATTAGTCGTACTAAACTGTAAGTTGCGTCAGTTTTAGAATACGTTACAGTACAGTTTTTATTTTTTATTTAACTTATATAGAGTAATAACTGTCTAAAGTTAGGTACTATATTTGTTATTTACGTTCAGTTTGTAACGTTTAAATTTACCAAATGGAACTTCCTGAAAGTATGTAACTCAAGTTTTCTTTTTTGGCCTTTACTTTATTTAAAATAAATTTCTTATATAGTTGTACTGTATTGTACTAAGTTTAGTACTGTACAGTTTATTTTGTTGTTGCAATAAAAAAATGGTATGTTCATCTCGTGAACTTAGTTATTTTACTCCTGTCATGTTTATTCATTGCTGTACTGTACTGTAAATAATTTATATTTACAGTATAGTAAATTGCTTTATTTTTTACAGTTCCTGCAATAGGCTACATTATTATCAATACAGTACAGTAGTGCTAGTGTAAAATACAGTACAGTAGCTGACTGTAATTTATTACGATGAGTTTTAACTTGTTTAAGACGCTCCCGTTTAAGGTGATGGACTATGTCACCTGTTTCACCAGCATTGCTGAAAACGCTTGAAATGTATCTGTGACAATCTATCTATACTTATTTAATACGCAAGCAGGATTTTTGTGACAATTACTCCTCTGAAACTACTGAACCGATTGACATGTTTTTGGTGTCATTGGAAAGAGCGTAACGTGAAGTTGTGGAAACAAAAATTGTTATGAAACTCCAGCTGTTGTCAGAAATAAAAAGTGAAAAGAAGAACATATAATTGTAAACAGTGAATAAGTTTGCTAAATATATTTGCTGACTTGGTTGAAATTTGTTTTATAATTGCCTGTGATACAAAAAAAGTACTTATCAATTGCTCGATTTCGAGCAACAGGGACACTAGTAAAGGAATATTTCATTTCATTTCCCGTTTGTATTAGTGCGTGTTTTGATGTAACCGCTTGCCGAAACAGTAAAGTTTTACAAATGTTTGCTCGACTCTTGATAGTCCGGATTTTTTGTCATCTTTACTGGACGTCCGTCACATTAGTCCAGATGAGCGAGAGTATACTATATATATGAAATTTGAACAGACGGTGCTTATGACCTCTGGGGGACATCAAAATGAAAAGTAAATCGGTCCCGGGTCCAAGTCTGACCATGAGATTCATGGTAATAGCTTATTCCCTGTATGATAAATTTGCTAAAAAGGAAAGATTCATTGATTCCAATCAATAATATTTTAGTTTTCTCATGATAGATGCACTGACACACCAGACAGTCATCCATAGGACCAATTGAGATTGATTCAAGATGCTGGCCATTGGAATGAACAGTTAGACCATTTTGTTTTAAATGCTTTAACGTTTGTCAGAGTACAGTTTGTGAAATTGAGAGTGCATGGTTTAATTTAATTGGTAATGCAATAGCTACACTAATCAAATAACAACATTTTGCAGGAACTCCTCAAGATAAAATCTTTGTTTCCTCAAAAAATGAGGTTCGTGGCTACACAAAAAAAGGCAAATTATTCTTAGGATTTGAGACAAATCTAACAGAGACCATTCAATCGATGTAAGTTTTGATTGTTACTGTAGTAAGAGTAATTTATTGTACACATTAATGATAATAGTAATATTGATTGGTTGTTAAATCTGTATACTTAATGAAATTTTGAGACAAACGTTAATTATTTATTTAGAAGGTTGTCATTGATGATAATATACACATGAAACGCACATTGATAGTCAAACGTTAAACATGAAAACAACTGACTACTCAAGGACACAAGACAGGTAAGACGCAACTGAGCGGAAGTTGTAGTTCGAACTGACAACATTAATGTGCGTGTTCGTATGTGTATTATGTCCTTTTATCATCAATGACGACCTTCATATACTGGAGGTAAATAACCTGAACGACACCTTGTATGGCCTGAAGATGGTTTCTTAGCAGAACCAAAACTAAAGTTGCGACAAACAACAATTTGGATGACTGAATGCTGGTACTTAAACCATTATAAATATTCAAACGTAATCCGGAGGCTAATAACTCTTCAATAATTAATTTACAATAGTCAATCAATTGTTTGGAATCATTATTGATTCACAACTAAATTGGCAAAAACACATTAAAAGCCTGCCACAAAGGCTACGCTTAGCAAACATTTGTTCTTAGGATAGTTCCGGATACTACTAATCTAGAAACTGTAATATCAGTATGAGACATATTTTTCATTGACATGAATCATGGAATTACTGTAGGAGGCTCGTCAAACCTGGCCAAAAAATTGTATTCCTCAAAAGAGAGCTGTATGATTAATGACCAGAGTCTCCCACAGAACATTGTGAAGATTTATTTATTCCGTTTAATATCTTAACCTTGTATAGCTCTTGCTATTTACAATTGGCATTAGTAGTTAAACATGATTTTGACATATTCACGGATAATCAACAATGTCATGCACATAAAACATGATTCAAAAATACCAAAAAAACCCAAGCCTGGAATGCTTTTTTCAAAGGTTTTTGTTTTTTATGTTATAAAAAATTTAAATAAGTAAACCAGGCAAAGATAGTTTTGTAATATTTTCACCATATGATACTCAATTCTATGAACAAGAAACTAAAATACTGTAAAACCATATGAAACTTAGTTTTTTGTAATATTTTATTATTATCACTTTGTTATATTAACACGTTCGCTACTGAGCGTCGCATATATGCGACGCCGCGGTCATTGCCACAGACCGAGGTATACGTTTGAATCTTACACATAGATCAGCTGTCACTTGGATAACAGTACACACAGACTACGGGCGAAAACCTGTAAAACAGTGATCATTTACATTGTAATAGGCTATAATTGTGTTTGTAAATCATTTATTCTTGTTTTTTTGTATTTTTTATTACCTTTTGTAATGTCGCATATTTGCAACGCCCGGTCTACAGCGAAGACAATAGTGAAAATTATCATAGTATTCTTGAAATAGACTAAACGTCGCATATATGCGACAGTTCATTTTTTTTGTGTTTTGAAGTGAAAGTAAGTAAAAAAAAAAACAGATTATTTAAGAACAGTTAATAACTGAACAAATATAAAAGCTACATAGAATAATGCTGCTTACATACTGCATACATACATACAGTGATGCAGAAAAGTAAAGACCAGTTTTTCCAACTATTATATGACGTCACCAATCATCATATCCACAGACCAAGCGATGCAGTTGTGCGTCAAGACATCTCTGTAGACCACTGCAAGGAATTTAGTGCCTTCAAATAGACCACTACGAAGATATAAGCATTTTAATAACATTAGAACCCCGACGCAAATATGCGACGGCAGTCTATTTTAATGTAACTAGCCGACACATATATGCGACGGCAGTCTATTTTAATGTAACTAGCCGACGCATATATGCGACAGCAGTCTATGGGTGGAAACCGGCCGTCGCATATGTGCGTCGCTGGTCCATGTGAATGGAAAATTTTGTACTATTGCAGTAGCGAACGTGTCAATAGTAATCTTAACTTAAATTATTGCTTTTTTTCAAAATGTTGTTTATGGTATTTTTTGGAAGAGAAATTGTTTGGTAGAACTATGTATTGTAACTGTGTGTATTGGTAACTTGTATTTACTTCACAGTAATGTTTAACGTTATGAAAGTTCATGTATAAAGATAGCTGATATTGTGATTGCAGGGCAGTGAGTGCCAGTGACCTGATGGTGTGTGGCAGCCAGATCTACAACCACTATAGAGACTGTAAGGATGCAGACTCTTACCTCTCAGCTGATCATATCAACGATGTCATTGCACTTTCAGCTGAGAAGGTAAGTTTATAAAACATTTCAGCTTTTTCTTTATTTTGGAAATTCTATCTCTTAAAAAAAAAATATTATACCTTTTATGCACAGTAAATATTCTTAACACGTTCATTGTGCATGACAAGCAATCTCCTCACCGCTAGAGGAACCTAACCTCGTATTTGTGCTTGACCGCTTTTTTGCGGTATTTTTTATGGTGTATCAAAAAATGGTAGGTACTTCACCCCAGCTATTTCCCTCCATTTGACAATACTGAGGGCCGGCTAGCAGTATTGTTTAGTGCTGCTATCTGTTGAATTTTTGTAAAACTACGTCCACAACGACTAGGAGCAGTATGCCTCTCGTTTGGATGAAATAAAAGGTTTTGATTGTGATTTTGTTGCAGCTCCACCGCTTGACCCCGGTGTTGGCTTGTGAGGACAGAATGCTCAGAGTGCTGGATCACTCTACTCTAGTACACAGCTTCCCTCTGGCAGGTGTACCAACTGTGCTGCACCTGTACAACAATGATGGCAGCAGCACCGGGGACCAACTCTTGTATGGTACAGACGACGGCTCCATTGGCTTGGTGCAGATTACCAAGTGAGGCAACCTGCAGTTCAAATAGGGTTTTGGAGTTACAATCTAGTTTTATTCAGAGGAATTCGCAAACCAGCATCATTGGACTATGGGAACGGGGGTTTAAGGGAGGTTTTAATGGTTGAAAAGTAGTTTTTCCCATCTTTGACTCTCAAAAAAATAATCTTTTGCAATTTCCCTCTAAACCATTTTGTAGAGATAAAAAAAATTAATATTTGAAACATTGACTGCGTTGTTGTACGCTAAATAGCTATGGAGAAAAGTTTAAAAAACTGTAAATTTAGCATTCCTATGTAATTCTTATGGAAAATAAGGAAACCAACTGTTGTATTTTGATGACATATTTGGCAATTTTTAATTGTTTACTTAACTATTGACATGTTACTAAAAACACACTCTATTCAATTCCATGTAGCAGCAAGCCTAAGTACTAGTTAAACTAATACTTTTCAAGTAGGGAATAAAAATTCCATTTTTAAGGATATATTTAAGTGAAAATCCAATCAGGCAAATGGAAACCCTCTAATTCTGCAGATTTGGTGTGGTAGTGGTTTTTATATTATTTATACTGTGATTGTGTTTTCTAGATTTGTTGTTTACAGGGCAGGGGTGTCAGCCAAGTGGCGTATAGAGCCAGGCAAGCATCGTGGAGGTGTTCAGTGCCTCTACTGTTATGACATGACGGGTGACGGAGTGCCAGACTTGCTTGTAGGACGGTCTGATGGGACAGTGCAGATCTATTCTATTCCTGTTGATGATGCTGATGACTTAAACCAACCTTCAGAGAGGTTTTCACATGTATGTAGCCTATATTGTTTTTATAGAATATTTTATTTTAGATTTAAAGGTATCTTATGTGTTTAAAACCATGAAAATAAGACCAAGCAGCAACTAAGGTCATGTTTAAGAATATTGTAAACCTAAGCTATTGTAACCAAAAGATAAGACCTATAATCTGATATTCGAAGACTAAATTTCTTTGTATGTATAAAATGGAAAAATAATTATCTTTAGATGATAAAATGCTAGCACGTTTAAGTATAATGTGATTGTGATTTACTACAGCTTAGTCATAAGAAAAAAGCTCGATTTGGAGTGGAAATTTACAAGGTATTTTGAGTCATTATCTGAAAATTATTCTGGTGTTTTCGAAATATGTGTTGGATCTGATAAAATGAAGGACGTAGTGGCAAGTGAATCAGTGTACAAAGTGTTACATGATCTAATCGAACCTTTTCTTCACAAAGGATATATTGTCTATTTTAATAAAAGGGAAATTTCTGATACAACCATAAATTTTGTGTGACTGTGGAAAATGTTAACGGAATTATCACAACAACAGTACACTCAAAAGCTAATAACCACCAACACTTTGATATCTGCCACCAGAACAACACAAGACTTTCACTCCCCTACAGCTTAGAATAGCTCTAAATCTGGTTGGCACTAATGCGGCAGATTGTTGTCTTGAAAGCTCTGCATTCTTTTTGCTTCTACAGGAATTGTATACTTTTTTCACAATTCCACATGGTGATGGGAAGTTCTACAAATGTCAAAGACAACCAACCAAGAAGCAGAAGCACAGTCACAAAAAGACTCTTCAAAAGTCAAAGGTCTGAGTACCACAAGATGGTCTGCAAGAGATGATGCTTTGTGACGCATAGCGACACGCTATTTTATATATTGTGTGCATTTTGCGAAGCCGGGCTGCATGACCAACTTGTTGCCTGCCGCGACTGCAATAACGCTCTCTCCCCACCTCCCTACACTCTTGTCCTCCTTCTTCATCAACCGCCCTGACAGGAACAGCTGATTACACAATGCTGAACAACTGATAGGAACAGCAAATTGTGACCTTCTCTACCGATGCAATGGATAAGTTATTCTAATTATATCTATGTAGGAATTAATTAGTAATTATCTTGGGCTAAGTAAGGAAAGAAGCATCGAGCCCTTCTGGCTCACCCAACTATTGAAATGAAGGAAATTACAACTTAGGCGGGTTGGTTGCCTTCTGCAGCCAACCTTCTAAAACCTGAAAACTCAATCACATGTTCCCAGAATGTAACTTAATAGTTATCTATCAAATTCATACACATTTCACATTCAGTATTCAATTTACATATTATTTCATTCACTCATCAATATTAGTAAGTAATTATCCATGTTCAGTTCCTAGTTGGAAGGATAGATCTACAGTTAGATAGTTAGTTAAATTAGTGTAAATCAAAGCTGGCTAGGCAGGTGTTCTGATCTGGGTAAAAGGTCCCTCTGGTCCCCAGCATTGGTAGCAGATTCAGCACGCTAAAACTAAGTTTGGTCCAGACACAGCTATTCCTAACCTATTAGCAAATTACCCTGTTTATTCCCTCCTGATTCCCCGAATTCCCACCAATATCTCACACCATATCATACCATTAACTTAACAACCCCATCACTTTAATTTAATCAATCCCCCCCCCCCGGCTACAGCTTGCCAAGGACTTCTGAAACATTGGGATAAAATCTTAAGTGCCCTTAGAACAATCGGTGAAGATATTTCACAAAAACCACTGACCCGTGCAGAGGCCAATGGTCTATTTAAGAAAATTAATACCCTGGAGACAGCAATTCTAGTACGAGGGTCGTCTCAAAAGTAAGTTACACATTTGTTTTAAATCACAGCGTCGAGTGCTAGAAAGCTGGGAGTCACGGGGAATTTTCGTCTGGATGTAGTGGCAACACTGTAAACGTCGCGGCTGCCTACGGCACTCGCCCCTCCAGTATCGCTCCGGCCATCATGGAGACACCACTTGTTCCCACCGTCGATTGTGAAATCCGTGCAGTAATTAGATTTTTGACTGCAAAGAATAAAAATGTAAATGAAATTCATCGAGAATTGTGCAGTGTTTATGGTGAAAATGTGATGTCTAGGCCAATGGTTTCCCGCTGGCGTCAATCGTTTATTGATGGACGAAAATCGTTACACGATGAACAACGAAGTGGCCGCCCGTTCACTTCCCGCGCTTTAACTGTTGTTGAAGATGTCCGCAAGGTCATTGACACCGACCGGCGGTTGACATTGGATGAAATCATTACACAGCTTCCTCCAAATGTTGAAATTAGTCGTGCATCGCTTCACAGAATCATTTAGGACGATCTCAGTTTGTCAAAAGTCTGTGCAAGATGGGTGCCACGCCTTCTTTCAGAAAGGCATAAGGAGCAGAGGGTTGATGCTGCTCTCCAGTTCCAACAATTTTTTGATGATGAGGGAGATGGCCTATTCAACAGGATAGTAACCGGGGACGAGACTTGGGTGCACATTTGGACGCCCGAAAGCAAGCGGCAGAGCATGGTGTGGAAGGGAAAGGACGAGCCTACTCCAAAAAAGGCAAAAGTCGTTGAATCAGCTGGCAAGGTCATGGCAACGATCTTTTGGGACTCTACGGAAGTATTGTTGATTGATTACCTGCCAAGGGGGGAAACAGTTACAGCTGAACGTTTTTGTGAAGTGCTACGTAAGCTGGGAAGGGCGATACAGAACAAAAGGAGGGGAAAGTTGACCAAAACAGTGTTTTTGTTTCACGACAATGCTCGCCCACACACCGCCCGTCAAACACAGGACCTTCTGGAATCCTTCCGATGGGATGTTTTCGGCCATCCACCTTACTCTCCTGACTTGGCGCCGAGTGATTTTCATCTCTTAACGCAGTTGATGCGGGATTTAGGCGGGAAGCGCTTCGAAAACAAAGACGAACTGAAACGGGAGGTGGAACAATGGCTAACCAAAATGGCGGCAGAGTGGTATGATGCTGGACTAAAAAAACTGTTGCCACGTTATCAAAAATGCCTTGAAAAAGATGGCGACTACATAGAAAAATAGTCTATGTATGTATCTTTTAAAATATACCCTTTTCAAATCAAATTTGGTTTTTTTATTTATTTTGGAAATAGGTGTAACTTACTTTTGAGACGACCCTCGTACAATCCTAGGGATTCATACTCCATCGGTTGAATGCAACGAATAAGAAATTACAATCAGCACAGCACAATTAGAAGCAGTCGAAACAGATTTAAAAACTGTTGTATGCCTCTATGAATCTCTTGTTGATCTTATTACAAAGACACAAAATGAGTTTGAACTTTTTGAAAGAAAGGCTAAAGAACTCTCTAAGATGAATAGCTACCAGGCCGATTTGAAAAGAACCAAGTGCTTAACTGGCATATGTAATATGGACATAAGTGATAAGTGATAACTCGTGATCGATTTCACCACTTATACTGTTCAGATTGTGATGATGTGGAGTAGTATGAGTGTAAATGAAGATACCTGGGCCCTATATATCTTCCTCTAACCACTGCCAAATCACGCACATTTCCTGTCGTAACCCAACTCTATTGCAAGAATTAATCTAACTCGTCAAAGTGCACAATATTACCTTAGCTGCCTATCACAGCCAGCTTTTATGTTCATAATGTATCTAATTATAATATAATGAACAGAGAAATATATATATATGGTCTTATTCTAATTCGTGAAAAAGGTTACTAGACTTAGCAAATGTGAATTCAAAATTAGTGATAATAATTGCCAGACCACGACCTTTCGAGAACCTAATAAATTACATAATTGAATTACTATCTACCCTAACCTACACCCTTCCCCAACCCCTACTTCTATTAGCTAGACATCTTAGGCTACAGTTACTTATCCGGTTTAGATGTACAGCTCCAGGCGCTCGACACTACACTACTGGTCTCTTGGCTCGCTGCGCGTGCCTACCCGGGCCGACTGCGCGCGCATCCGCGTCACGTGACTTGCGCTATTGTAGCGACTCGCTACATCCTCCCCCCGGTGGGGTTGTTTTTTTCTCTTTTCTTTTCTTGTTTTGGGGTGATTTTGGGTTTTGGGAAAGATGAAGGACGAAGAATTTTTTTTTTTTTTTTTTTTTTTTTTTATTGTGCTCGCTGTGAGATTGTGTCGTTGTGACATCGGTGTCGGTGTGGAAATGTTCCAACCGTTTTCTGCACTCCTTTTGGTTTGGCTCATTTGAGGTTATAATGTGTGTCGGTTTTGCTTATAAACTATTAACTATTTTTTTTCTAAACTAAAGGTAACTATGGTTTTGAATGAATTTCTTATAACTATGTTTGGTGGGATTGCTTAATCTAACCCTGCTAAAAAATGTGGGCGGGCGTATATCAGTGATAGATTTAATTAAGTTCGGTTGAGAAAGGTCTGTTTGCTGATGAAACTGGATATATGGCTGATGATGATGAATTTGGGAATGTTGTCGAAATACTGAAGGTTGATGAAATTCGATGGATGTATTGAAGTTTGGTAATTGCTGGTAAATATGGAAGGTTGCTGAAGTTTGATGAGTTTCTTGAAGTTGAGTAGTTGGAAGAATGAAGCTGTGTAATTGAAGAATGAAGCTGGAGCAATGTTCTGAAGTTCTTGAAGGTAAACTGTTGTGGTGTGCTGCTACGTAGTTTCGGAATTAGCTCTTGAGCCCTTACTAAGTTCAGGGCGCTAATTATATCGCTGGTCGTCTCTTAATGTTGAATGACATGCGTTGGGTTTTGAAGTTGATATGCGGTTGATGATACGTTGACTCAGATGTGAATTTGGAGATTGTTTGTTTGATGTTTAATTATTTTGGTCTTTGTTATCACTGATATATTCCCTGGATATTCGGTAAAAATTCATCGCGACTACTCTACTTAAGTTTACTATTGATACTTATGATCTAAATGAATTTACTAACAATAAGAAATTGTTCTACCTAATAAAAAAGAAATTTAATTTACTGAGGATAAAAAGGAAAAAATCTAATGTTTATCTACTTAAATGCTATGGATTTGATTGACTGGGAGATATATTACTAAATTTCTGTTGATTTACTAATAATTAATTAATTAACTAGTGTGACACACATTATACACTCTTTCAGTTTGGATGCTATTCGTGGTTGAATGGAGTTTCGAAAGTCTGTTGGTTGATGTAAGGAATGATAGTGTTATTGTAAGTGTACATTCATTCGAAGCTCCTCTAGTGCCAATTGTCAACAATTATGCACAGAGGTATTAAATAATAATTATTTATTCCACCGACGGCTTAGCACAACTTAATTTTTTAAACAAATATTGTTTTAATATGTTCCTTCAATGTGAAGGATTGATCGGTGCTTGGTTTGATTATTTATATAGGGCGGAAGTAGAGGTATGAATGGAACAGATGTTTGTACTGATAACGACGGTGTTATCTCGTGTCTGGTGCTTGCTATTGTCTGTTCCCTACTAGTCCATTTCTTCTCTGTCACTCAGCAACATAAATATATTTATATATTTTTTGTATTTTATTTTAACGCATGCAA
This sequence comes from Macrosteles quadrilineatus, assembly GCF_028750875.1. Classification (NCBI taxonomy): domain Eukaryota; kingdom Metazoa; phylum Arthropoda; class Insecta; order Hemiptera; family Cicadellidae; genus Macrosteles; species Macrosteles quadrilineatus. Next base: position 86,900,224 of record NW_026542595.1, read on the forward strand.
AAGTGTATAACACATAATAAACATTTAAATTACCCTTTACAAATATAGTACACAAACTCTTCTTCTACGCTCAGAATTCTGCTTGTTATTTACAAACATATGGATTGTAGTGTGCGCTGTTATCTACTTTGATAACGATTGTATTACGCCTAAATACCATATATCTTATTTTAATATACATGGATGACTTTGCTTACTTAATACTTTTTATGCTATCTCGTATTTATCTTTGTGACTCAATTGTTTACATTAACACTGAAATACTTAATTTTACTTAATTCTACTTAGTTCTACTTAGTTCCACTTAGTCCCACTTAGCCTAATTACCATAGTTTAAAGTCTAGCTTGGTCTGTAGTCAGTTGTCTCGTTCATGTGCTGTCATTTTTCAGTCCAGTACTGTTAGTGAGTGTTTGTTGTCATAAGTAAGCTGTCGGCTGCACTATTCATATGACAGTTGCAATCTGTCATAAGAATGTGTTATGGCGAACGATTCCCGTCATAGCCAATTTGAGCAAATTAAAAATAAAAAAATACTTAAAAAAAAAATTAGTCGTTTGCTCAGATTGTAGGTTTTAAGGGAATTGAAAAGGTTGTTGATTACGGGGGTCTTGAAATGCATACATTAAGTACAAACACTATGACGTGTTTCGCTGCCAACTTGCCATGTGTTGTCGCTTCCGGCTTTCCGGCCAAGCGGTGCGTCGAGAGGTGTAGCCGCACCCTCTGTGAAAGTACGGCTTAGACTCAACTCCCAACACCCTATCAAGATTCAAGATTCAAGATTCAAAATAACTTTATTCATTTTTCATACATGTGTACATAGAATAGCGTCAATTTAAACATTTTTCTAACTTACTACATTATACAAAAATATTAGATGTTAATGATTTCACTGCAATATACATGAAATAGACCTAGAGATGAGTTTATATCATTACATTAATAAAAAAAACTCATCTAGAGAGTACAACGGTTTGGATAGCATTACATTTTTCAGTTTTTTCTTAAAAACATTAAAATCTTCTGTGGATTTTAAATCCACCGGAAGAGCATTATAGAATCTAATACCTGCATAGGAAGGTTTCTTTTCATATAATTTAAGATTGTGGCTTGTATAAGCAAATACTCTATTGTTTCTAGTATTATAACTATGGTTTTGTCCTAACGTTTCTATTCTATGAGAATTCTTTTTTATAAACAAAATAAGTTCAAAAATGTATAGACTATATACAGTCAAAAATTCCAATTCAGTAAATAGGTGTTTAACAGAATCATCCCAATTTAGCTTTAAAATTATTCTTATTGCTTGTTTTTGAAGGATAAGAAGTTCATCTAAATTTTCATTTGAGGTATTACCATATAAAACAATACCAAAAGCGATATGAGACTGTACAAGGGCATGATAAAGGGTTTTCATTGTAACCAAAGTGCTAAATTTAGAAACCTTCCTTAATGCAAATAAACCAGAAGCTAACTTTTTAGAAATTGATAAAACATGATTATTCCAATTTAAGTTTTTGTCAATTATTAGGCCCAAGAATCTAGAATTATCCACCTCTTCCAACACATGATCATTAAGAAATATTGTCAACTCAGGTGCAGGTCTAATTCTAGAGCAAGCTGTAAAAGTGATGAACTTAGTTTTATTAGGATTCAGTAGCAAGCATTTTTCGTTAAGAGCCTGTTCTAAGGTTGAAATCTGGTTAAAAGCGGAAACTTCGATTTCATCAAGAGTTTTACGTGATATCAGCAAATTTATATCATCTGCATACATTGTGATATTATCAAAAGGTGTGATGCTAGGTAAACCCTTAAGATAGCATAGAAAAAGTAATGGACCCAGAATAGAGCCTTGAGGGACTCCGAACTTAATATCTTTAATATTCGAATTACGGTGTATTAACTGATTGAAATGATTAATATGTTTAATTTCAACAAACTGTTTTCTGTTTTTTAAATAAGAGTCAAACCATGAAAAAGCCCTATTTTTTATTCCCAGTTTTTGAAGAATTACAAGTAGGCTTGAATGTGATACACTGTCAAAAGCTTTACTAAGATCCATAAAAATACCAATTGTTTTATTACCCTTATCCAAAGAATTTAAAGCTGACTCAATAAAATCAATGCTGGCAGTTATTACTGATTTCCCGGCCCTAAAACCATGCTGTTCTTTGTCTAACAGTTTGTTACACTCCAAAAATTCTGTTAACTGAATAGCCATAACTCGTTCATAAATTTTGGAAAAAACAGGAAGTAATGACAGTGGGCGATAATTTGAAACTTCTTTACAGTCATCTGCCTTAAATAGAGGTTTTACTTTAGAAATTTTTAACTTGTCCGGAAAAATACCTGATATAAAAGATGAATTTATTAAATGACACAACGGTAGTAACAGATAGGTTCTGGCATGTTTTATGATTGTTATAGGAATATCATCATAACCGGTTGAAAACTTATTATTGAAGGACATGATTACTTTTTCCAGCTGATGAGGCTCTATACTAGTTGGAACAAAAACTTTATCAGTATAATTAGGCAACGAAATGTTGGAAGAAGCTGCAACTTGATTCAACTTAGGAATTACATTTGTCTCAACTAGATTAATATAATGATCATTAAACATATTGCTAACTAAACAAGGATCTTTTATTTCTGATCCACCAGAGTTCAGTGCTATATTTGTTTCAATGTGCTTATTTTTAATATTAATTTCTTCTCCAATAATTTTCCAAGTAGTTTTACTAACATTTGAAGATTCTCTAATTTGTTTTTCGTAATGTTTAACTTTACTGTCAAAAATCTTTTTTTTATACTCCTTTTTCTTCTCCTTGACACTCCTACCCAAATTAGGATCATGAGATGACCTGCTTAGTTCAGTTAAATTTTTTAGCTCTGATTGCAACTCATACAAATCATAATTTATCCATTTGTTCTTATTTTTACAGGGTTTCCTACATTTTACTTTTGGAAAACATATATTAAAATAATATAAAAAAATATCTAGAAATACATCAAACTTAATTTCAACTGGGGCACAATATACATTTAACCAATTTTCTACAGACAACATGTTTGAAAACTTTGCTATATTTTGTTCTGTAAAACTTCTTTTATGCATCGTTATATACTCATTATCATTTCTAAAAGAATTTGCTAAATTTACTTCAATCATTTGTGCATCATGATCAGATAAACTAGAAATTAAACCTTCAGTTTTTATTACATTTGTGGGAATATTTGACATAAAATTATCAATACAAGTGGCAGTTGTAGAAGTTACTCTAGTTGGAAATTTTACAAGATACTTCATACCATAACTCTTTAATACATTCTTAAGTTCTAAGTGCTCCCTTGAATCCACCAAAACATTGATATTTATGTCCCCACCAATTATAATAAATTTACATCTTTTAATCAAAATGTTAATTAATGCATTTAGGCGTTTCAAAAATTCAAATGGATCTGATGAGGGTGAGCGATACAGACCAACTACAATAATTTTACAACCATTTAACTTATAACTAACAGCACAGAATTCAAAAATTTTATCTTCACCCAAACATGTATCAGATGTTGGCAAGACCACCGGCCTACCAGAGATACCCTCCTCGGAGAGAATCATTACACCCCCCTTTACCGTAGATTTTCTATTATAACAAGCACTTACAACATAATTATTAATTTTAAGGTATTTTAATTCATCTTCTTTGATATTATGTTCGGTGAGAATTATTATTCTAGGATTTATTTCATCTAATATAATTTGCAAAGGTTCAATGCGACTTATTAAATTTTCAATATTTTGATGAAAAACAGTGAAAGGTAAGTTATTTTTTGAGGTGGATTGAATAGTATTAGTTATTTTTTTTGGAAAACTAGCTACCTTGTTCAAATAGGGTTTTTCCGATGTAACGCCGAGGAGTTTAAATCGGAGACCAGTGGTTTATTAGCAAAAGCAACACACCCAACAGCTTTTTGTACAATTTCACTCGGACTTTCTGAACAGATGACTTCACTTTTATCACAAACATTTGCACTTGAAAATGACGGTGTAGGTAGAGAAGGGAAGTCTGATGTGTGTTGTAGCCATCTGTTGTTGGTGTCTGGAGTCTGTGCCATAGGAGTAGACCATCCTTTCCAGTAAGAGGTTGATGAAGGGGTTGGTGGGTTCACTGTAGAAGGAGAATCAGTATCCAATTTAGGAGAGTTAGAAGTCGAGACTTGCGAACTGCTGGAGTTTGGGTCAGTGTGGATCAAGCTTTCAGTAGAGATGAGCTGTTGTAAGCGTTTGATGAATTCCAAATGAGGATACCCTTGAAATAGAACCCTTTTGGCCGAAGGCTGCTCGTATGTAACTATCTTTACCTGAGCATTTGTGTTCCTCTGGAATTTGACAATTCTCTTGGCAAACAGTTCTAGCTTGATGTTGTCACGAACACAGCCCATGGGGGAGCATATTAATTCTTTCAGTTTTTTTTTCTTGAAATCTTCCTCCATCTGCGTGAATGCTGTAAGGTAATCTTCATCCGTTGGCTTTAGATTGTACTGAGCCTTAGTCACTAGACCATAAACAACAGCAGAATCAGCAGGCATTTGACATGTAAGGTGGTGGCTGAGAAAATCTGATGGAGAAGGTCTTTTGAATTGCTTCCGAAAAACAACGGCAACTCCTGCCGACATATTTCTATGACTGTTTACATCTGCAGATATACAGTGTGCAAATGCAACATGTTTGTCACTTTTGTATTTCTTGATTTCCTCATCCATGTTTTGATTCAAGATCGTGATACTATCGTTGTGAGGTATAGCATACTGATGTTTTGCAATGCCCTGAGATGGTGTAGACACAAGTATGTTGATTTTTTGGCTCAAAAACTGTTTTCCAAGAAAGTTCAGATGAATACCAGATGGTTCATAACAGCGGGCAGGCAAACCAGTAAGATCCAAGAATTTAACACCAGGTAAAGTCTGTGAAAGTTCATGAATGTAAAGGTTAACTTCCATAATGTCTTCATTAATTTGGTGATTGAGAGCCAAGTCACGTCTGAATGGTATACTGCCGATCAAGACATTGCAAGGTTTTAGGGATAAAATTGCGGGTTTCAAATGATTGAGAACTACTTGTTTCTGTCCATTGTAAGTATCATTCGCTCCAGCAATGAGTACCACATAATCAGATTTATTTTTTGCTATTGTTTTAGATTTACTCATTACTACATCCAAATGTGCACCTGGCATTACGTTACTGCAAACTTGAAGAAACGAGTTTTTTTTCTTTATGAGATGATCCAAGTGTCTACCTTGACTGTCACTTAGAACTGTCAGAGTTGGAGAATGTTGTTTAGTAGGGATTGGACCATTTCCAAATCCTTCTGGAGATGTGGCTTGTTGTATGTCCTCTTCAAGCGGTTTGAATTTGTTAGATGTAGGTAAGACAAATTTATTTGAATGATTTGGGCTTAGAACTGATCTTCTTTTTGGGGAATGTTGATTTGTAGGCTTTTGTATGTTCTTTGATTGTTTATTAAAAGAGTTGTTGGTTTGGCAGTTATTTCTTTCAAGCTTAGCTAAAAGATCTGTATTTACTTTTTCCAACATTTTACATTTTTCAGTCAACAGTTTGCAATTTGTTTCATTCTTTTTGCTAAACATCAAGCCGCAAACCAGGCTTTTGTCAAAATGTATGTGTTGGTTTTTGTGTAAAAGTAGCGCTAGTTGGGCTCTTTTTGTTATAATATCCTCAGGTGCAACATGAGGTATTATATTTTGAAAAAAATCAATACTGAATGAAGTGTTGCAGTTTGTCTCTACAAGATTCTTAGATAAAACATCTGTGGTCAAAAGCATGTGGATCCCACATGTCACATGGGTGCGGAGTATCAGCCGGGGCCGGAGTTGTATTGTGTACAGTATTGTTGTGAAGTATTGTTGTAGTCAGTCAAGTTACTCGAGATTTCTTGCTAGATGTTTTACTTATAACTAATTAAACTAGGCTAAGGTTCTATTGTGCACTTTGACGACGTTTTTTTTTAATAAATTGGCTGAAAAAATCGTTTCAATTGTGAAATGTGGGCTTTTGTCACAATCTTACCTGTTGAGGGATTTACTAGCTTTACTGACACTGGTGATGAGAAACTGTCAATCACGCACGGTTTTGACCAGGCGTATTGGAGTTTATAATTGACGTTGTCTATTGCTTTGGACTGTGGGTGCATTTTATACATTACCCAATCGCCTACTTTGTAAGGATAGGGTTGACGACCGCTGTTATAGTATTGTGTGCATTTTTCTCTTGCCTTCCGTAGGTTATCAAGTGCATGTTGCCAGCGATTGTCTGTGGTTGGTTGAGATTCTTCCCCAATTAATTTATTTAAATCCCAGGCTAATTGTAGTGGATGGTTAATTTCTCTCCCCAAAAATAAGCTTGCAGGTGTCGAACCGGTGCTTTCATGTTGAGCGGAGTTAAATGCTATTTGAAACCAATGAATGTTTTGATCCCATGTTTGGTTGTCAGAATTGTGATATATCCTCATAGCAACTTTAAGATTTTTATTGACTCTCTCTACGTTGTTTGCGCTTGGGTTGTACGGTGACGTAAATATGTGTTTGATTCCGAAGTTTAAACACATTTCCTTCATTTGTTTCGATTTGAAAGATGGTGCGTTGTCTGATACTAAGTATTGCGGGAAACCGTAGTGTGAGAATATGTGTTTTGTGAGAAGTGTAGTTGTGGTGGCAGCTGTCGCGTTTCTAGCTGGTAAAAGAATTACAAACTTTGAAAATGCGTCTACCACAGATAGTAGGTATGAGTTGCCTGACTTTGACCTAGGAAGTTTGCCTACGTAGTCAATGTAAACTTTTTGGAATGGTTTGGTTGCTAGATCGGATGATAATTCGCCTACCCTGGTGTTCGGAGCTTGTTTGGATCTTTGGCAAGAGATACATGTTCTGACTTTGTCGGCTATTATTTTGTTTAAATTTGGTGACCAAAATAATTGATTTATTTTATGTATAGTTTTCTTGATTCCTAGGTGTGCTGATGTAGGTGCTAAATGGTAGTATGTAAAAATCATGTCAATTAGTTTCGTGGGGAGTACTATTCGTGGTGTCTTTTGGCCGGGTGCTAAATGCATTAACACTCCGTCCTTTACTGTATATGCCTGGTTTCTATGTGGGTCCCTAATAATTTTGATCAACGCGGGGTCGTCTCTTTGATGTTCGTCGATGTTTTTGAAAGCCTCTGGGATTCTCATCAAAATGTTTACTGAATGTGTGTTAGTGTCTTCGTTTAGTGTTACTACTGTTAGTTGTGTGTCGGCGTCCTCGTATAGCCTAGATAGACAGTCGGCGACTGGATTATCACTGCCTTTTATGTGCTCTGAGTGAAATTGGAAAGAGTTAATGAATGTTATCCATCGCGCAATTTTACCTACTTGTCGTGGATGATTTAGAAGCCAAGTTAATGCTGAACAATCTGTTTGAAGTGTAAACTCCCTGTGTTCGAGGTATTGTTGGAATTTTGTCAATCCGAACACGACTGCTAGGCATTCTAATTCGACTGTGGATTTGTTTACTTCGTGTTTGCTCAGTGGTCTCGACGCGTAGGCTATTGGTAATAAACTACCTTCGTGTTCCTGTGCTAATTGCGCTCCTAGTCCTGTGCCTGAACCATCTGTTTGTAGGATGAATTTTTTATTGAAATCTGGGAGTCTCAAAACTGGTTGTGACGTTAGAGCCTTTTTAATACTTTGCAATGCGGCTTCCTGTTCAGAGCCCCATTCAAATGGTGTATCTTTGCGTTTGAGTTTGTTTAATGGTGCCGAAATGTGTGAAAAATTTGGTATGAATCTCGCGTAATACGCTGTCATCCCGATTAGCCTAGAAATCTGTTTGACATTTTTGGAGGTTGGGAAGTTAAGAATTGGTTTAATTTTTTGTGTGTCAAATGTAACTGTGCCGTTGCGAAAAATGTGGCCTAGGAATTCGATGTGATTAGATGCTACAGTCATTTTTTCTGGGTTGATCGTGAGACCTGCGTTTTGTAATCTAGTTATTACTTCCTTTATTTGATTGAGATGGTCTGAAAATGACCCATTTGAATAAATTACCAAGTCGTCGAAAAAATTGAAAATGTATTTGTATTTTATGTCTCCAAATATTTTATCTATTAACCTTGTCAAAACCTGTGATCCTGTGGCTAATCCAAATGGTACCACGTTGAACTCAAATTCCCCAAATGGGACGACGAATGCTGTGTATTTTTTGCTTTGTTCTGTCAACGGTATTTGCATGTATGCGCTGTTCAAATCCAATAATGTATACCACTTCGCTTGACCTAGATACTGAAATGCTGATTCGACGGTTGGCATTGGCGTAGACTCTAAGTTAATCAAGTCGTTGAGCTTTTTGTAATTGACTACAAATCGCGTTTTGTTTCCTTTTTTTGGGACTACAAATCCTGGACTACTGTATTCGGAGGATGATGGTCTTATCACGCCCTTTTGTAATAGGTCGTCGATTTGTTTTCGTAATGCTTCGAGCTTTGGCGGTGCGAATTGGTACGGCCTACTCCTTACAACCTGCTGAGATTTTAATTTTATGTCGTAGTGTATCAATTTTGTTTGCCCTAATCTTTTCGATACTGTGTTTGGAAATGACTGTAATAATTTGTATTTGTTGTATCTGGTTTGGTGTCAAATTATCGCCCAAGGTGTAAGTTTTGTCTTCTTGTAGATTACTATCGTGTTGGTCTGTGTGTAATATGGCCATGACCGGTCTTGTACCGTATGGAAATGTTACATTGTGATTCGCCACGTCTATGATTGCTTTTGTTTTTGTGAGGAAATCTAACCCTAATACAATGTTTATTGGCAGTTTAGGTGCTATTAGGAAATTGAATGTCCAAGAGAAGTGTCTAATTTTAAAGTGTAGCTTTGCCATGTGTGAGAACATTACCTTGTCGCCTGAGGCTGAAATAGCGAATTGATTGATTGGAGTGATTGATTTTGTAATTAAGTGATTATTTTTGATTCTATCAAAAAAGGATCGTGAGCAAATTGACGTCGTAGAACCTGTATCTATGAGTGCATTTGTTTCAATGTCGCCGAAAAAAATTGGTATTGTACATGTTTTTAATTTAGGAAATTTTGGAGCATTTTTGTTTTTATGGCTATGTGTGTGTGTGTTTTGGTTGATTGGTGTGTGTGAATAGGCGCTGTGAGGTGTCAGAGGTGCGAGAGCGCCAATTATCGGCCTCCTCTGGAGTTTAACTGTGTATTGTGTGTAGGTGTGTGTTGGTCTGTAGGGTTGGTGGGCGGACGGTAGTGTCTGGGGTCATTGACCTGCCTCGGTGTGCCGTGATATGCACTGTTATGCACTGGTGTCCTATAGTATGTATTTGGCTGCATATGTGGTCGATGTGGAAATCTTGGTTGCCCATGTGGCTGTTGCATGTATCGTGGTGTGTATTGCTTATGTTGAGGTGTAAATTGCCTATTTTGAGGTGTGAATTGCCTATTTTGAGGTGTGAATTGCCTATTTTGAGGTGTGAATTGCCTATTATTTTCTGCTCTGGTTTCCCATCGGCGTGATTGCGAGTTGCTACCCTCTTCTAACTGTCTCACAACTTCTAATTTTGGGATAAGCGCTATTAAATCATCAAGTTTGGTCGGCGGCGGGAACCCTGCAAGATGTGCCCTATTTGTCGCGTTTATACCTGTCAATATTACCTCCAGTAAGTCGTATTCTGTTGGTATTAGGATTTCTGCTGACTCTTTCACCTGGATAATGAAATCTGAAAGTGACTCGAATTGACCCTGCACCCTATAAACTGTTTGCGTCAGGAGCTGTTGCTTTGCCCTTTCTGGCAGAAAGGTACTAATTATAGTAGGAATTGTTTTACCTTTGACTTCCCAGCTCTCCTGCAATGCCATGGTCCAAATATCCCTTAATTGCCCTGCTGTTTTGTGTAACAATGCTATTGTGATTGATTTGTCGTTGGCTAACTTTAATTTCTCAATTTGAATGGCCGTTTTCAAGAAGGCTAACAATTTGCTTGTGTCAGTGCCGTCGCAATTGGGAGCTTTCGACGCTAGATCGTCAACTAATCTCGGGTTTGTGTGGGTGTGTGTTGATTGTGTTACAGGTTTGTTTTGTGATAAGGCTTGAGCGATTGAATTGCCTATGGCTTGGGCTGTGATTCTAATCATTTCCGCCGTCTGATCCGCTAAGATGGGTGTGTTTTGTTCTGTGGGTTTTGGTGTGTCTGGTACACTTGGCACCTGTGTTGTCACCGCGTTCTTTAAAATGACCCTATTCTCTTCCAGTGTCTTGGCTGGGGTTAAGCCCCACTTCTCGCACTGTAGAATTGCGCTTTGCGCATCAAATTCTCGTATCCATGATACCCCCGTGGGTTTTGTTTCCCACTCGTAAATCTTGGAAATCTTGCCTTGATCTACTCTTATTTGAATAGTAAACAAAAATTCAATCCTTAACAACTTCTTTAATATCAACTATTTTACCAAACAGGTGGGAAGAGTTTGGGCTGGGCAAATTGTAATTTAATAAGAAAAAGAGAGAAATTATTTAAAAAATGGTGTGAATTTGGACTTATGATTGTATTTTACTGTAATTGGTGTGTCAAATGTTTGACTAAGATCTGATTCCCTATATTGTTCAAATGTATGTCATCCCTACGATTTGAATGCCTATATATGTGTAAATAATATTTATTTGAATTTAAAACATGTGTTAGAAAAATTGGTTGGGTATTTTGATTTGACAATGTGTGTAAAAATGTGTTGAATTGAGTAATTTTATCTATTGTGTGTGGTGTATATTCTGACCTAGGGAAATATGGTAATCCTAACAGTATCAACCTGGTGCCTAGATAACGCTTCCTGATTACCCTGAGCAATGATACATATTGCTGTGTCATCATTGTTATTGATGTATTGCTGAATATGTCATTGGTTCCTATCCATAACAATAATGGTATTTCACTGTTGAAATATGGATTTGTGATTTTGATTTGTTTCTTTAATTGTCCAATTGTTGCGCCTGAAATTCCCATACTGTATTCTAATTTTAATTTACTACCTTCTCGGTTAACAAAATATTCCAGACGTTTAGTCAGCGAATCGCCGAGTATTTGAATTTGTATCATATTACGGTATCAAGGTGGTCGAAAGAGTGTAGCAGGGTAATGGCATGTCGGTATGTCGGAATTCTTTTGTTTGGTTGTAGTGTCGGACCTGCATGTTCAAGGTCGCTGCGAGTGAATGAAATTTTGTGAACTGTAAAATATAAAACTGTAATGCATTTTATGTCTGACATCTATTGCTGTACTGATTGTTGTGTTATTGTTGTACGAAATTACATGAAATTTTATGTAAGATAATAATTCGTTGATGTGAACAATGAATTGACCTTGTGATTTTGGCTTGATTCAGAAGGAATCAACATTGTCAATTAACGGCCTAAATTAACTGAAATGTTGTGAAGTGACAATTTACTCAAGCAAATGTTGTACACAGGCTCTTGGCTTTCTTTTAATTATGTAGTACATTTTTTTTTACATTTATTATTATTATATATTTTTTTTTACGTTTTAAATGTTTTTCTGTTTTTATATTTATTTTATATATTTATTTGTATTTTTGTTTAAGATGAGCCTGTAATAACTGTGTGTAATGTATATTTAAATCGTGTATGTTTGCTTGGAAATAACAAATCTGGCCTTAAATCGTCGCTTTATCTTTGAACTTCTGTTATCTAACATTCCAGTTATCTTCTAAGTCTGTCTGGCCTACTAATGACATGGACTCTCAACTTTCACTAGCCACCTCAAATATCAAAACTTTGCTGGACAACTTAAATTCTAAACACAACTTAAATTAAGGTGATGAGTTACAACTAAAATATGTCAGACTACGTTTTAAAATACTACTTTAATTACTAATTAATTCACTGCAGTACCCTTTTGGCTGTAAAAATTATGAAATAAAAATTTTTTGGGGATATTTATGACCTTTTGGGGTTGGGGAGGTGACATACAGATGAATTTAAAATCCCCCCAATTTTGAAATTTTGATTTGTTGGTCGTGGCCTGTCAACTATACCGATGTGCACTTTGACTCCTAATATTTTGCTTTCCGTAATAAAAATATTCATCAAACACTCATTCGGCCTGTCGTCGAGGTATATTTAGTTCAATTACTGCCTTTCAGACTTGATGTCGAACTCGTGAGTGATTACATAAATGCATTTAAATATATTCATCAACTTGGTTTGGTAAAATATTAATCAAAAATATCCAAGTTCTCCTAATTCTACTTTGAAATTAAAAAATTCACATTAAAATTGATTTTTAAATTTCCTTTGAAAATAAAATAAACTGAATGATATTGATTCACATTTCATGACGTGCCTAGCTATGCATGCTCGTGCGTTCCAGGCCGCCACGTGGTGCCGACCTGTAGCCTGTCGATTTCCTGTCTGAACAAAGCACTTGGCTGGTCTGAGACATGTTTTAATCTATTCTATTTCTGTTAAAATTGCATTTTTGGCCGGATCTTGACGCTCTGCTACCAATATGTGATGATGTGGAGTAGTATGAGTGTAAATGAAGATACCTGGGCCCTATATATCTTCCTCTAACCACTGCCAAATCACGCACATTTCCTGTCGTAACCCAACTCTATTGCAAGAATTAATCTAACTCGTCAAAGTGCACAATATTACCTTAGCTGCCTATCACAGCCAGCTTTTATGTTCATAATGTATCTAATTATAATATAATGAACAGAGAAATATATATATATGGTCTTATTCTAATTCGTGAAAAAGGTTACTAGACTTAGCAAATGTGAATTCAAAATTAGTGATAATAATTGCCAGACCACGACCTTTCGAGAACCTAATAAATTACATAATTGAATTACTATCTACCCTAACCTACACCCTTCCCCAACCCCTACTTCTATTAGCTAGACATCTTAGGCTACAGTTACTTATCCGGTTTAGATGTACAGCTCCAGGCGCTCGACACTACACTACTGGTCTCTTGGCTCGCTGCGCGTGCCTACCCGGGCCGACTGCGCGCGCATCCGCGTCACGTGACTTGCGCTATTGTAGCGACTCGCTACAAGATGTTGAAGATAACTTCTCTGATGAATTTGTACACTTTAAATCTTATATTGAAAGTGTCAAGTGAAAACTTGTAAAAGAGGAGAAACCCCCAGCAAAGATTAGAAGCAAAACTGACATTGAACTTGAGGCCAAATGTCCAGATGAAACAAAAACCCCTCAAAAAATCATTCCGCTAAGACTTTTAAATGAAATTAGAGACAAAGATCTACAGTCAGTGTTTCAAAATGTAGAGATAGCATTACGGATCTATGCAAGCACAGCTATTTTAAACTGTTCAGCTGAAAGATCGTTTTCTTGCCTTAAAAGAGTAAAAAATTATTTAAGAAACAGATCTTTATAAGAAAGACTTTGTTCTCTAGCAGTCTTAAATATTGAAGGAGAACTGCTGAACGCCCTGGACTTGACTTCTGTTATTGATTCTTTTGCTAGGTTAACAATCAAGAAGGAAAGTGTGAACAAAATACTTACTACTGTACCAAGCTTAACTAATTTAAAATTGTATATTATTCTTTCAGTAAAAGTACGTAATTTTTTCTTTTCGATTCATGTGTTTTTTGTAAATAAAAATATTGTATAAGTAAACATATTTCTTTCATTTCAAATCAAAGCCAATAGCACGTGTCTCAAGTGGATCTGACTAAAAGTGATCAATGAAAAGCGTTATAAGAACCATTGTATACAGACGATGTTGTGTGCCATTTTACGCCGCAAAATGGGATTGTAAAAATATTGATTAGATAAAAAAAGTGGCATTCCTTGTCTATCCAAGTCAGAATGTTTTGCATAAAAACGACGCAAAAAACGCCCGTTGAAAAGGGGTCAAAAAAGTTATTAAATTTGTTGATGCAGCATGCAATATTACCGATTATTTTTATTTTCTACAAAATCAGCTGACAGGGCATTTAGGTCTATTGGCCATTGGGGTGATATTAGTGAGGTCGGGGAGTGTGCTGAAAAGTGGGAGGGGGGAGCGGCGACAAACTTTGTTGCCTAGAGGCGGCAGAATCTTAAATACGTCCCTGCATTGGGCTAATGATACACATGGGGACCGTAAGTATCAATAGGTTCAACGATTACTGGAATAAGTCCAGATATTTTGACTTCCAATTTGTACTAGAGCAAATGTCCAGAGACCGATTTTTGATCCTATTACGATGCCTGCATTTCAGTTAGAAGATGCTGTAAATTGCCAGAGAGATCGTTTACATAAGATAAGACTCCTGATTGATGAGTTCAACACCAGAATGGATACTGTATATTACCTTGGGAAAGAACTGTCTTTGGATGAAGGGACTATCCTATGGCAAGGATGACTGCAATTCAGGCAGTACATCAAAGAGAAAAGACAAATTCTGGCAAAGGAGGGGAGTTGGGAAAGGGCATGCTGCCAAAGTAGTGAAGCTTCTTATGCGACATAAACTAAATGCTGGCCATTCCATATATATGGACAACTATTATATGAGTTTCCCACTCACGTCCTTTCTGCTCACAATCAGGACCAAATGCACAGATACTGTACAATAGACTCGTAAACACTCTCTACTAGGTGACATCTACTAAGCTCAAACAAGGTGAGCATATCGTGCTTTATGCTGAAGGGATCGTATTCGCAAAGTGGCATGACAAACGCTCAGTTCTCAACATGTCGACTGAATTTGAAAAAACTAAATTGTGAAAACCACAAACGAACGGAAGGTGCAGCAACAGTACAATGCCCACATGAAGGGAGTTGACAGGAATGATCAACTCATCTCATACTATCCTTGTGACCACAAGAGCTTGAGGTGGTACAAGAAAGTTTTTCTGCTCGTCATCCAGAGGCTAATCATTAACTCTTACAAACTTTATCAGTGTGCCAATCCGGATTCCAAGAAGTCCCTCTACCACTTCAGACTGGACATCCTGGATCTATCACTCGCTCCAAAGACTGGACCATCACCGAAACGACCGAAAAAGATTACCAACGTCATTCACGTACTGTCAAAATCTGACAAGCGAACATCTGATGGATCAAGATTTCTACGACGAAGACGCCAGGTGTGTTCAAAGGAGGGAAGATTTACCCGCACAGTGTACTTTTGTGCTCAGTGCCAAACATTAGGGACCTCACTATTAAGCCCCTGAATAAGTCCCGACAAAATATCCCAAATACGAGATACATGGACCTCAAGTCTTTGTGTGAAGGAAACACTCCTGTCATACGAATTGATGACCACAAGAAGTTCTTCACTCAATTAATAACCGAATAAATAACAATCACTAATGAACAAAATCAGCCTTTCCTCCTAGTTGTAATGTATTTATTATAGTAACAAAAACTGTACAATGTAATCAATGGCTTACTGTAATCTATATCGCAAAATAAATGTGATTGGCCAACAGCCTATCCCCACTCCTACCCAGGGTCCTGAGCAGCCAGTCCATCATACTCTATCCTGACTCTTTTTTCCGGTATCTCATCTCGTTCATCGGGACTCCTTCCTTGACCATGTTGGACCGTCATAAGTCTAATAATAACCGTGTTGTTATTTCTACCTAGGTTACCCCAAAGATTAGCAAGGCGACGAGGTACAACATAAAGTTGTGCAGCAAGTTTAGCGCAGAAAGTATTTCGCTAGTAGCGCGATATTGTGTGCAGATCTACATATACGGATCACCAACATGAAGACGACGGTACGAGTGACGCCTCGCCATTTTGGACCACGTTGACGCTGAGACCAGAATCTAATATGTCTGGCATAATAGGAAGTTTAGGGGAGTTTGACTCTAGTTGTGAGACTTGGGAGGCGTATATTGAGAGATTCAAACTATTTTAAACGTGTAATAACATTGAGGATAAAAAAGTGTGTACATTGTTGACAGTAGTGGGTGTAAAAACGTTCAACTTACTAAGGGATTTGTGTACGCCCGAAAAACCATAGACGAAGACTTACGACAACCTTGTGAAATTGATTGGTGACCACATGTATAATACAAAATGTATGATACAAAAGATCCTTCAAATTTTCACCCTATAGCTTTACTGCCGGTAGTCTCCAAAATTTTTGAAAAAGTTGTCTATAATCAGCTTGTGGAATATTTGGAAAACTACGATCTCATAGATAGTGTTCAACATGGCTTTCGTGCCAACAAATCAGTTACTACTGCTGCTGTGGATTTTATTGAATCTATTATTGAATCAGCTGATAAAGGAGAAGTTTGTGTAGGAATTTTCATGGATTTGTCAAAAGCATTTGACACTGTTCATCACCCTACACTCTTGCATAAGCTTAAGTCACTTGGTGTGCATAGAACTGCAGTGAAGTGGTTTGAGTCATACCTGTCAGGAAGATTTCAATACGTTGAATTAAGTCATACGGAGTATAAAGTTTCAAAAGAAAAGTCAAATTTAAAATTAGTAACACATGGTGTCCCCCAGGGATCTGTGTTAGGCCCACCCCTCTTTATCTGCTATGTACAAAATATTGCACAAACACCCAAAAAAATACCACAAGACAACTTGGTGATGTATGCTTATGATTCAAATCTGAAAGTGTCAGCGCAAACTGCCGAAGATGTTGAAATCCTATCTTGCCTAGAGTTGGCTAATTTAACAGACTTCTTTAACAATCATAAATTAAAATAATTTTGTTTCCTTTAAGACTGCTCAGTGCAGGAGAAAGTTTGAACCCACAATTGCAATTGACTCTAAGCTAATAGAAATTGAAAGTCTACTAGATTTTTGGGGTTGGAAATGGATGAGAATTTGAACTGGAATCGTCATGTGGAAAAAAATCCTTCCTAAAATTAACTCAGGAATATTTGCCTTACGCAGAATGTCATATTTATGCACTGATGTAAGTGTGTTAAAAATGATATATCATGCGCATATTCATTCCCATATTTCATTTGTCTTGGCTGTGTATATGGGTCAACAAAAAAAGAAAACTTGAAGAATTTTGAAGAAACAAAAGGAAGCTGTCAGAATAATTCTCAATTTGAATCCTGAAGAATCAGCAAAAGAGTATTTCAAAAGTTAAAAAATATTAACTGTATATGGACAATATATTTACGACACGGTCTTAATAGCAATTCATAATCCATTAAAACAGAACATTGTGCAGTCTCACCGATATAACACGCGGGAAAAAATACCGTCATACCCACTTATCACAGATTAGCATTTTATGAAAAAAACCTTCATATATTGGAGCAAAATACTTACATAGACTTTCTATCGCGTTAAAAACTGAAAATAACATCAATAAATTTAAGAAGATGTTGAAAAATTACCTTTTTCACAAACCACTGCACTCGTTTGAGGATTTTTTAAACTTTTAGTCATAGTCGTAGTATTAAGTTTTGATTTGACACTATTCTCATGTACTATGTGTGCATATTGTGAATAAAGATGATTTGACTTTGACTTTGTATCCAAAACCTAATGCAATTGCCGAGCGCTATAAGTTTAGTTTAGTTTTAGCGGAATTAGCAAGAAGGATAGACTATAGCTCAGTATGTTTTAGATATAAGTTTTTAAATCATTTAAGATCAAGGTTCCTGTTATTTATTCTATGACTATGTTCAATATGCTTTAATGATAAGATACCATTTGACAATGTCAATTGCTTTTGTAGAGCTGAATGACAATAAAGAGATTTGATTTGATATGTAGCAAGTTTAAAAAACTTTCATCTCATTGCGATTTCGGTAACAATCTAAACGAGTACCTAAGAGACAGAGTGGTAGGCGGAATTCATAATGAACATACAAAACAGCGGTTGTTAGCAGAGACCGGCCTGACCTTCGAAAAGGCAGTATCGATGATAGCTTCAGTGGAGACATCAGAGAAAGACGCAGCATCACTTTATACCAATGCAGACATCAGCGGTAAGCTACAGAAAATGACAGTCCGACCAAAGGGAGCAGCAGCATCAGCGCCAAGGGATGGAGAGCAGCATGGAATAAACAAGCAGGCAGCACAGACATTCCATCAGACACAGTTTAATCGTGGGATCAACAACAGAAGTGATAAGAAGTGTAACTGTTGTGGTTATGTAGGACACTATAGTCGTGAGTGTAAATATTATGGTGCAGTTTGTCATTTCTGTAAGAAGAAAAACCATTCAGCAAAAGTTTGTAGATCTCGATTGGGTAATATAGATAATACTAAGGTATAGTATATAGATAGTATAGTATAGATGATACTAAGGTATTTATCGTATTTTGTAGGTTTCCACTGAAAGCGTAACAGCCATCCAAGGAGGCGTGGTGGGAAATAACGGATTTGATGAAGTTCTAGTCACAACATATACTGGTGAGTGCAGTTCTGGGCAGAACCAACAAAGATGTCTGTTTAAAATGTATGATTCAGGAATTATCATCGTTGAAGAATCTTTGGAAAAAGTGAAAGATATAGAGTATTTTACAATCGTATCAATGTAAGTGTATACTCTCTGTGGTCTGGTATTTAATACTAAACACAATTTCTTTTAAACAACTGAAGAGTATTTTCCCTGTTTCTATTTTTTTTATCAACTCATACTACATATTTGAATAGGAATCAAAACGTTAATCTCTTTACCAAATGTTATTCACTACCACAATACTAAAGACTGGTTCAACATTATTATACAGAATAATTGTATATTAGATGTAAAAAAAGTACAGTGTTAAGATATTGTAATTGTATGAGTTTATTTTTATGTATATTTCATCTTTGAAATTCTTGACTTATCTCACACCACCATGTGGTCAATTAAAACGAGGGAGAAGTAAGGAGTAAGACAGTTTGTAACTAATGTATTATTTATTTCAAGGTTGGTTTTTTGGATTGACAACAGAAGTAATTGACAAACAAATGAGTGGAGAGGGTGGAGACTTGAACACCAAAGTGAAGATTTCAAATGACGACAAGCTAAAAATTGTTCGGCTAAGGTATCAACAGTTAACATACCACACATTAACATACATTACGCACTGTGAATTGTTTTCTGTGGTTGCACTGACAATAGAGAATCATTGCACTGGAGAATTGGTAATAGTAGTAGGGAATCATTGCAATTGCTCACCAAGAAATGATGTCAAAGATATAAGGAATCTAGGTATTTAAAGACACTTAGGGTTACCGTAGTGATGTATTTAAAGCTGACATAGCCTAAGTGACGTCATTTGATGACATGACCTGATTACACGGGAGAATATGACAATCACAAACGACCTTAAGTGGAGACTTATTCACTTAAATAAGTCCTCTAGATCTTTTGATGCAGTTGGTTTTTTGTTTTTGAGACCTGGAGGTTTAGCAGAACAAGTGATGTGGAAAATATTGATGGGGAAAACTACAAGCTGAAGATAACCTTTGCAGAAATACATAACGGCATTAAAATAATTTTGATGGACTTGCCTATCGTCACTTAACGAACAATACCGGCTGGCTATCTGCAAATTTTGCCAAATCCGGATTTTGAATCCAACACATTCTATGGGCAACTCCGCCATGGAACTACTTGGGTTAGTTTTCAGTTTTAAATCAATAGATGGTGCAGTCATATTGTTTCCAGCAATACCGGTAAACTGGTTTCTTCCAGAAATACCACCCATCTGTTAGGTGACTGTTGGACTCTCTGCTAACTAGCGTCTAGACTGCCAGTGCAAGTCTGAGGATCGGAGGATCGTGGATCAGATCAGTACTCAGTAGATCACCCCCAACCATCGCACCATGTCGTACGCTTCCGAATCATACCGGCGCATCAGCATAGCTTATCTAACTGTTCGCGGAAAATTGTTATCTGTATCACTGTCGCTGTCAAAACGTATAATTTGTAGATTAAATATGAATTAAATATAATTAAACTATCATAACCTAACCAATCTTGCTGATAATGATAAACTCGAATGAAGGTTTACTAATCGAAAAATAGCTAAAAATAAAATTATAAATGTCTCAAATTCAATTTTTCAATCTTTTAATTATAAAATTAAACTGTCATAACCTAACCAAACCAACCAAACTTGCTGATATGAAAAAAAATTGTAGACAAAAATTAGTGCTCCCGGTGGGATTCGAACCCGGCATCTTCAGTTTATCAGCCCGACACGCTATCCACTACACCACAAAGGCTCATGACTCAGTTCCGTATCGTTGCAGTGATGGTTGACGTCACGCCATCGGCACTAAGCGGTGGTGGGGGGTTTTTCGATCTGATCCACGATCCTACCGATCCTAGGAGTTGCACTGGCAGTCTAGATGCTTATTCTCTGCTAAGCAACAGGTAAGCTCTGATTATCACTTTCTTTATCACATTTAAATGCATTGTTACTTATGTACTTGCAGTTATACCATTCATGGAATAGTCACGTGACTTATTTTGTTTAAGTTATTGTATTTTTAAATTAGAAAATACTAAAACTGGCCATAATTAAATGTGTATGTAGATAAAGTAGACTCCCTCTAGTTCGGCCTCGGTTGGATCGGCCGTCGGATGGTTCAGCCGGTCTGAGAAATGAGTGAAACTCCCTCTTGTTGGCCGCGGTTGGATCGGGCGCCGGATAGTTCGGCTATTATCAGAAGCGTGGGAGTCATGTCAGCTACATCGTCGCGCCACTAGTGACTAGTGACTAAACTTCGACAGGATTCAACGCGAAAAGTTTAGTTTCCGCCCCATTGTCATTTAAGGAAACATCGTTACTGTAGTATGAGTTACAAGTTGTTCATGTACCTGTAGTGTGTTAAGTGTGTTCGAGAAAATTTTTTTCTAAAATGTCTGAAAAACTAAAACATACTTTTGTTGTAAAACATACTGTAGAGCGCCTGGATAAGGGCGAATCTGTCCACAGCATTTGTAGAGAATTTAATGTCGGTGAGATAAGCAGTCCAATTTTAAAGGAGAAGGCAATAATTCTTCATGGAAAACTGGAAGGAAAAGACACTTTCACAGCAAGTGATGGCTAGTGGTGATCATTTGTCCCTGTTGGAACAAAGCAAAAACTTGAGCCAATTGCATGCTTGTGGCATGAGGGAATATCTGGGAGAAAGAAAGAGGATATTTCGAGTAAGACTTCCTTGAATTAAACGTAGATGCAAAAAAATTGTTACCTGGCTTGACAAATGCTCTAGCCAGAACAAAATTTGGGCCCTGTTTTCCCACCCTGTAGGAGCAGTAAACTCCAATGAAATTCAAGCAACTTCAATTGAGCTCAGTTACCTAGAGCCTGGTCACACCTTCATGTCTGCAGACCACTTCCACCACAAAGTCACTCAACCGGTATGAACGTCTACTTTCATAGATACCTTTCTAGGCTAATTAATTAAGCATGTAAAAAGTAAATTTTCATTTTAAATTTTTTATACAAGCATAAATATTTATTGCACTAGTGTTGATATTAATTTAAATATATATGTTTCAATTAACACAAACTTTTTTTACAGGTAAAAAACAAAGGAAAGTTTATGACTTCGCAGAGTTTGAAGAGGGTGTGCAAAAATCGTGTTCTAGGAAGATTAAAGTTAAAAGTCTGCAAACAACTGATTCTTTCTTTCCTTTCGTCCTTATATAAAATCATGGAGTAATATCCCCGGCCTTACCTGAGTGATTTGGTTCAGGTAGTTTTTATGAGAGGCAGTTTGGATCTCTGCTTCAAAAAGAGGTCTGCAGAAGAAAGTATTGAAGTGTCAATTCTAAAATCGGGATACTTGAAAAGAAATCAGTCCCTAAACCAGAAATAAGGGAAAGCAAAAGGGAGATTAACCAGCTCAAAAAAGCAGATATAATCTCTAAACTGGTTCCCCTTATGCCCCGAAACTGGCATGAGTTAAGGCTGAACCTTCAAACAAGAGATGAACCTGACCTTGTGACAGAAATTGATGACTGAACTATGAAGAAAGTGTTTATATGCTGCTGTGATTTTACTTTGTTGAATTTATGCAAACAAATGGACAACCCTTAGACGTAAATTTCAGACATATAGCCAACATTAATTTATAATACCAGTGAACTATGAACCAGTGAATTTACGAGTTACCAGTGAATTTATGCAGATGAACAATCCTTTACACAAGGATTATTCCTGACATAGTCCACCTTATGTTATATCAAATATTTTTATGTTATGTTACGTAACTACTGAATGAACAACTGATTTTTAAGCCAAAAAACAGTATCTGCAGATTTTAAGCCAGAAAACTACATTGTGGATACTGTAAGCTTAGAGAACTGTTACGGTTTTCTTGCTTAGAAGACACTAAAATGACTTACAGTAACTACAAGTATTTAAATAAAATACATATCCTGAGGTTAAAAATAAAGTGATATTTAGATTCTAAAGAAAACATATATATGAATGATCATCAAAAAACACTAAACCAGCTGTATCTCAAAATCACCCAGACTGCAGTTACGGTTTTCTTCCTTATCAGGACAGATCTGGAAAGAAGAGTTCCTACAAGGTGATTTTACTGGTACAGCTGTTTAAGGAGGTCAGACAAACTTTTCAAGTAATTTTGACCGTGCAAGGTGAAGGAAAAAAGGTCAGATCTGAATCACTTGGTTTAAGTGTGCAAATTCAACAAAACAGTTTTATGTTCTATCTTCATGCAATGGAAAACATTTTAGGAACCACGTATATTTTGTCCAACAACTTCAATAAAAAGATTTGGACTTGTCAGCTGCAGTGGCCCTAATTAAAGCCACTCGTAAAAGATTTGTTGATACAAGAACTGACAAGGCAGTCAACAAGATTATTGTCAAAGCAAAATCTTCAAGCGTAAAGTGTGGGATAGAGTGGTCTCAAGAAAGGAAAAAGAAACGAAAACAACTATCCCTATGAAGTTACAAAGTGATGTGGTATATTCCAGCTTGGGACAAAACCAAAGAGACACTCCAACTAGTGAAGAAGACCAACCTGAAATCAAACGGGTATATTTTGAAATCATCGACCAAATTATCCCAGAGCTTGACCATTAGTTACTTTGTCCCTTTGGCAGCGAAATGCTTTAAAAAGGATAGTGAATCATGTCTAGAATATAATAAACTCGAGCCTTTCTTGGACTACTACGTAGGGCCGTCGCGTGGGTGGGGCGACCGGGGCGCCGCGTAAGTGGTGGCTTGGAGGGCACCACTGCCAGGGGAGCGCCGCGACAAAAGTGATACAACAAAATTGAAAAAAAATTAATTTAGATGTACATAACGTAATTTGAAAAGTTATGTATGACTGAATTTTTAATATTACGTTGTATACATTTTTTTAACAAATACAAATTATTTGATACCGATAACTTTATATATTTTCAAAGTTTTCCCAGATAAACATTATATAAAAATGAAGTAGCTAGATTTGCTTGTTTACTACTTAGTTTGGTAATAACAGCCTAATAATGAACTCAACTGTGGAGTTGAAGGCCCTAGCCCAAATTCATTATCTTAATATAAATCAATATTGCAAAGTCGCAGTGTCGCTCTGTCCGTCTGAAGGCCTTTCACACGAGTAGACTACTAGCCTAGCTGCCGTGTTCTATTTTTATTTCACCCGACTACCCTCCCCCACTTCCGTCTCTGACGTCGTGACGATGACTCACGGTAGAGACAATGACCTCAACTATGTACGTGATGACGGGATGCCCATCCCCCACCACCGCCACTACCCCACCACTCCTTTACGGCAGTCTTCGCTCGGCTGTCAGCTTAGTTTGTGAGGTTATGTGAATATTGTTGTGTCCAATATGTCCAAAAAGTTAACGGGTGCACAGCGGAGAAAATTGAATAAAGAAAGTGAATTAGCCCGGGAAGTGTTACTGTCCAAAGTGCCGAAACTAACAAGTTATTTTAATACTTAATCTGCAATCCCAGCGGCAAAACCCAATACCGTCTGTGACCTGCCACTGTCAGTAGGCCTACCAAGTACGAGTTCTCAAGAAGCAAGCACTAGCGGAGAAGTGTCTACCCTTCCTACAGACATTGACTTTGAAACTGAAATCCCAGATAATAACCAAGATGAAGAGGTAAATTTAGAGCCTAAGACTGACAATGACAGCAGAATTAGCAAACATATTGATTGCTTGGCTTTGTCTGGAGATCCAGCGACATGGCCAGATTGCATTCTAAATGAACAGCGTAATGACCTAATTTTAAAATATCCTGCTGAAATTTCCATGGAAGATTATCAGTATCCAAAAAAATTACGATAAAAGACATTTTTCAAATGGCTTTCGATTTCGTTTAGCTGAAAACGGCGAAAAAGTTCTTAGACGTTGGTTGGTTTATTCAGAAAAAAATGATTCGGCTTACTGTTTTTGCTGCAGGATTTTTGACCCATCCTCAAAATCACAGTTTGGGCAAAAAATGGGTTTTAATAATTGGAAACACATGACTGAGAGGTTGAAATCTCACAAAATGTCTCAGGATCACTTTAAATACATGGTCCAGTGGTGCACGGCTGAAAATAGACTCAAAGGGGGTACTTCAATTAACCAGGAAATTATTAATCAAATCAACACTGAAGCACAGCGCTCAGAGGAGGTGTTGCGACGGATAGTCGAAATTACTTTGTATTTAGCAGAGCATACCATAGCGTTTCGAGGCTCGTCTTCCAAGTTATTTACAAAAGACAATGGCAATTTTCACGGTCTTGTACAACTATTAGGGAAGTTTGATGCAGTTTTAATGGAACATTTACGCAGAATATCCAACCGAGAAAGTAACTTTCACTTGTTAAGTGTATCGAGTCAAAATGAGATTATTAATATGTTAGGCAATGCAGTTAAGGAAAGCATCATAAACAAAATAAAGAAAGCCAAGTATTTTTCTGTAATTTTCGACTGCACTCCGGATATTAGCCGCAGAGAGCAAACATCTCTAATGATCCGCTATGTTAATGAAGAAAATGATGAAATTAACATAGAGGAGAGTTTTATAGCGTATCGAGTAGCTGAAGAAACCTCCGGTAAAGCTCTCACTGACCTTATGTTTAACGAAATTGCCAAATGTGGACTAAACATGAAAGACTGTCAGGGCCAGGGGTACGATAATGGTGCCAATATGGCAGGTATCCACAAAGGAGTTCAAGCTCGTGTACTAGCAGATTTCCCTCTGGCTTTATTATGCCTTGTGGATGCCTTAGTCTGAACCTGGTAATTGCTGATGGAGCAAAATCCTCGGTCAAATCTACATCTCTATTTGGAACACTCCAGCGTATTTGCAGGCTCTACAAAGCGTTGGTGTGTGATAAGTGAACACGTTAAGGATCTCACGCTAAAACAAGTATGTGAAACACGATGGGAAGCCCGCAAATCTTCGGTGCAAGCGGTTCGCCATCAGTACGTTGAAGTGCGGGATGCGTTGATAGAACTGAATGAGAAAACGGACGACCCTAAGACAGCGAGTGAGGCTCATTCCTTAGTCAACCAGATGGAAGACTTTTCTTTCATAGTATGTTTACTACTATGGCATTATTTGCTTTTTGAAATAAATATCATAAGTAAAAGTCTTCAAGGGAAATCCAAAGGCGTCAGTGATGCTGTCAGTAAGTTCAATAATTGCTTGGACTTCTTAGACAAATTTAGAGAAGATGGATTCACAAATGCAGTAATTTCCGCAAAGGAAATTGCTGAAGAACTCTAAATAGAACCAGTCTTCCCTGAAACCAGAATTCGCAAGAAGGAACGTCTCTTTTTGTACGAAAGTGCGAACAACGAAGTGCAAACATCTGCAGAAGACACATTCAAGAGGGAAGTATTTTATTCATTGGTTGATACAGTTATAACTTCAGTTAAATGTAGGTCCACTGCACTTTATAATCATAACTCGCAGTGGGGTTTTTTGTATAACTTGGCTAATCTTCCACCAAAAGATGATTTGAAACAAAGTTGTTCGCAATTAGAAACTCTCTTAAGAAATACTGAGGGAGTATCAGATATCAACGGGAATGAACTTTTTTGTGAACTATAACACGTGAACTCCATCTTGGATATCAATGAACGGGAACGCCAACTTCAGCAAGTTCGACCAATTGACGTGTTGCGAGCAATCAAGAAAACGGACAGCAAATATTTATTTATAAATCTCTGGATTGCACTGAGAGTTTTGCTAACCACACCAGTGTCAGTTGCGAGTGCTGAGCGTAGCTTCAGTAAGCTGAAACTTATCAAGACATATCTAAGATCATCCATGTCACAGGAGAGACTGAACTCTCTTGCCATCATGTCAATTGAAAACGATGAAGCTAGGAAAATAGACTTCAAAGACATTCTCAAGACATTTACTCGTGCAAAATCCAGGCGAATGCCATTTAATGTTTAGGTTAGGGACTAGGGTCTTATTTCAGATTTCTAAATGTAATAACGTGGTTTTATTTTATTCTGTCTTTCTGTAAATTCTATTCAGAATAGGTCTGGTTTGAGGTTTTGTTTACCATTGTATTGATTTCTATTGGCACTGTATTAATTAATAACATGTATAGTAATTTTTAAGGCCTTAATATTTTCTTACATTAATTGTATGGATTTCATTATCATCTATTAAAGGTTTTTCTTATAAAATGTAAGTAGTTTAATCCATGATTCCTGACTCTAGTATTTTTAAAAGGTTATTCAACCCGCCACGTAACTTTGTATAACGATCATCACTCATCGTGTGTTTGAGGAGGGGGCGCCTGACAACCTCTCGCCCCGGGCGCCAATAAACCACGCGACGGCCCTGCTACTACGGTCAATTTATTGACTTGGGTGTAATCAAACTACAGTTGCCACTTGCCAAAGACACACATATCATTTTCTTTTAGGATTGTGTTCTTTCATTTTTGAATACTCTGAAGGTTCTGCCAGTGACTCTGAAGTTATCAAAGTTCTGCTATCGTTCGCTCTTTACCCATCACAACTGCTGAAAATGAAAAGTTCTTCTCCGTCATGAAACACTTCCTAAAAACAACAACAACCAGTGATGTTGATGACAGTGAAAAGAGAAGAAGTAAAAAAAAATTAACCTGAATCAACTGGTGAACGATATTTTTAATACAATTCAAATTTCAATACGATAACATGCGTAGAATTTGAATTATATCCAATAAAGTGAACGACTGCAATTACCAGGTTTGGAGGCAGTCTGGAAAAGCTCAGGGAGGGATAATTGGGAACTTTTCCAAAATACACTTCTTAATTGGTTCTATCACATGTAAAAAATCCAGCTTTTCACTATTTAGTTACAAAAAAAGTCAGTTTGTGCATTTATTGCAGTGGCTAGATGCGACAACGAGAGGTGTTCAACTAGCCTGCACACGCTATCTTTGCCGACGCCCAGCTCTTCATCAGTTCACCTAGATGACCAATAATTTATTTGAATAACTTGAAGAACATACTAAAACTTTTGTTTGAACCATATTTGTGTATTATTTCTATTTAAAAGTATATAGAGAGAACAACTAAATTGTGTACTCTGAAACAGAAGTTTTAACAAAGTTTAAATTTTATATCTCCCTAAATACTGGTTTTAGAAGAAAATGTTAAGATACCAAAGTTGTAGGAAAACTAATCAGAAATAAATCAAAACAAATTGCAACACGAAAGTGTATATCATATTTGACTTATGATCAATTGAGTACACCCCGCAATTTCTAGGTTTGGTGGGAGGTGGGGGGAAAAGCTCAAGGGGTAGAAGTGAGTACTTTTGGGAAAATACACCTCTCATGTGGTTCCATCACATGTAAAAAATCTAGCTTTCCAACATTTAGTTGCGAAAAAGGGTGTTTATTGTTTTCATTGACTGGGCTATAATTAAGTGCCAAAACAGAACTGCCCTGAAATCTGTGACTCTAAATAATTGATTGCTTTGAAATTATACTTATTAGTGATGTGATACAAATTTAGAATGTGCTACAACAATCTTTTAACACAAATTTATGTATTCTTAGCATGCGATTGTGTATTAGATTGTGTAACATACAAGTACAATTCAAGCTGCTAACCAATACCTTCCTTCTCCAGAACCGAGATAGAAGAACTGGAACAGAGGCTTGTGAAGGAGAGAGAGCGTTACAACATAGCTTCTCTGGAAGATGGAATCGGAATTTCTACAATCCCATTTTTCAATGTCACTGATAAAGTAAGCAAAGCAATATTCTCCTTTAATTTGGGTTGTTGGGGGAATCGTATTTAGTTACTTACAAACTATTTTACAACTATACGGCATAACCTTTTGATTTAAAAGGCATGCCACAAATCAACTTAAACCAAAAAGAATTGATGCTATCATATCAAGCCACAGGTGGTGTACTGATGCCAGTTGTGTTTTGCTCATAGAATTTTAATACTTTCTTATTAAATGGCGACCATACAAAGTAGGTATTTTAATCCAAGTATGAACAGAGATGAGTGTAGGATGAGTGGCGTGATCTTGTAGTCTTTTTAGTGATTAAGGCCGACATTCCTTAGACACAGCTTCTAATTAATAGCCCATACAGCTAATGGCAGCTAAGAGACCTACAGTTTATATTGGAATCCAAACCACATTTTTGCCTTGGTATATACGAATGGTCTAATTACGGATAGTCGTAGTACTCACTCTTGCGGACGTTAATCCACACCAGGGAGTATCGCAGCCACAGTGTATGCCTATAAATATCCACAATTCGTGACCTCCTAGTAGCTGGATTACAGGACGACGCCGCCTGTCCCAGTCACACTACACACAGTTTTACCAGTCAGAAATTGCCAAGTCTTGAAAGTAATCAGGTAATGCTTAATAAAAGAGGACATAATTAAAAGAGCACTGTAAATTTGAAAAAAAAATATTTTGACCAAGTTATGGAACCTTAACGGCAACAGCCAATTCCCCTACTGAATTCTCACCACACCAACTTTGAAAGCCTATCTTTGAGGATGATTATTAAGAAGTTTCGCTCCTTGGAAAATTCAAAATATCAAAGGACAAACTAGCAGGGGTGTCGTTATAAAGGGTTATGAAATGCTAGAACTCATTTATGGGTCGTAATTACAAAGTAAAAACATCTCGTGTTTGGATTTTTAAAATTACAGATGACTCTAGTGAAGGATACAGCTGTGTATCAGCTGATGATAGAAGTGGAGACAGCAATAGACAACATTCTGCTGCAAAGTGATGTCCCACTGGACCTGCTGGATGTTGATAAGAACTCTGCCGTGCTTAGTCGAAGTGCATGTGCTCCTGGTGTAAGTACAGTACAACTGTCTAGCAAACACCTACACACTTTTGTTGTAAGGAATTTTACAATTTGTTATAGTAGATTTTACCAAGTAATAAAATTGTTGGTAAATACAATCTCGTTTTAGAGATAAGAAGATAATTCTGTCATTGCATGCAAAAGAAGATTATTACCAACTTGGAACTAATGAGGTAGCTATGATATTAGAAAAAAGAGCTAAGTTTATGTGTTTTACACAAATTCCATATGTCATCGTCACAGTGAAACAATGGTTATATCTGAATTATCGGTAACTGGTAACATAAGTCTTCAAAACATTCATCCAGATGCCTATAGACGTTTTAAACAAAGCAAACTCAGCTTAAACATCTAGTAGTAATGCTCTTACTGCAAAGTGCAAACTAAACTAATGCTGCATACCAAAGTCATTTATGCAGCTTCTCTCAAACCCAGAATGCAATCTTTATTTTTCAGTAGGATGACACTGTATCTACGTTTGTTTGACAGTCGGACAACCAGTTACTGGCGACATACCGGTGTCAGATGAACACCACGAGACTGGAGCTGTGTTTGCGTACGACTGAGGGTGTCGCTGGCACTCTGTGTGTCTACATCACTGCGGTACTTCAGCCCAAGTGTTGCCAACTGCGCAGACACCAGATCAAGCCACTCTCCCTGCATACCCGCTGCCACCAGCTGGATGTCTCTAGGTACTCATGTGACATTTAATAAGTTTACTCCTGTAAAATAACTTGTTATGTTTATGTGTGTTTTGAGTTGTTGCGTGTCAGTGGCGTAATGTCAGTGCGTATCAGTGCGACTGGAGAACTACTTCCACCCTACGTCTGCTACAAAGCAGAACGTCTGTGGGACTCGTGGGTCGTTGGGGGTCCAAATGGGACCAGATACAACCGGTTGAAGAGTGGGTGGATAGATGAGACCACATTCACCGATTGGTTTAAGCCCATCGTTTTGCCTTGGTCCCGATCCAAAGAGGGCACCAAGGTTATGATCGGTGACAACCTGTCCACCCATTTTTCACCAGAGGTAATAAACCTTTGCAGTGAAAACAACGTGTTGTTTGTTTGTCTTCCTCCTAACGCAACACATCTGTTACAACCGCTGGACGTTGCCTTTTTTAGGCCCCTGAAACATGCCTGGAGGGACATCCTTTGCAAATGGAAGCTAAATACGGATCGTCGGCTCTCCAACCTGCCAAAAAACCATTTTCCAACCCTCCTGAATGAACTGATGTGTGCTATCTCCTCAAACGCTGCGAAAAACCTTCAAGCGGGATTTAAGGCATGTGGAATTGTACCCTTAGACGCCCAAGTGGTTTTAAACAAACTTCCAACCACCACACAACCAGAAACTCCGACTAAAAAAGCCAAAAATTTGGTTGGAGAAGGGGTCATCGAATTACTCTCAAAGCTCAGATATTAAGCACCAGGCGCAGGCAGAAGAAAGGTAAAAAAAAGACTCAATGTCACACCAGGGAAAAGTGTATCCCAAGATGACGTGATTGAGAACTCAAACCCTACAACTTCTACTGACCTACCATCTGACTTGTCTCCACCCAGAAAGAGGAAGCGGAAACAGATCGAAGACGAATCGGACTTGAGCTCCAACCCTGATGACGATCTTCTTTCGCTGAAGGAATTTTCAGACGAATTTAATGAAGATCCGCCAGAGGACGACGAACATTTAGTCTTCAAAGACCCCGAAGTCGGCGATTGGCTATTAGTTAAGTTCCCCGGGAAGAAATCAGTAAAGTTTTATGTGGCCCTTGTAGAGGGTAAAGCCATGGAACTATTTGTAAGATGTGCCCGAAATGTGGGGAAAGCCAGTTTCAAGTGGCCAGATCCAGAAGACAGGTGTTTCATAGACTATGACCAGATCGAAAGAAGGCTCGAACCACCGAAATTCAACTACAAAAATGACAGGCTTGTCTCTTTTTCCTTTAAGAACTCGTTTTCTGGATATAACGTTTGTTAAAGACTTAACGTAACAACGGCTTCTACGCCATTTTGTAGGCCTAGTGTCAATTTTTCAAATGTTTGTAACAACGGCTTCTACGCCATTTTGTAGGCCTAGTGTCAATTTTTCAAATGTTTGTTTAAACTTTAAAACCATATACTGTACCCGTAATAAATAATTAATTGTTTGTTTGAACTGTTTTGTTTAATTTAATCTGTTGTCATTGACTATTACAACTCCACACGTATTTATTAATGCTTTTGGTTCCTATTTTATCTTAATCTATGCTTAAAATATCGAACCCCTAAAATGTGATGTTATTTTAGAGTTCCTTGACTAACTTACCTTACTAACAACATTTTAAACGTCATTGATATGTTAAAAGACATCAGACGACTCAAAGCACTGTCCAAAACCGGACAGGAGAGGTTAGTTTGCAGGATTTTAGCATTATTAAATACGTGTCCGACTTAACCCCGATTGGGTGGGTTGACCCGGACACTTTATTTTATTTTATATTTAATTAATGTTAACATCTAAAGAAAGATCTGGGTTAAGGAAATAATAAATGAAAGACGCTCTTCAAGATGGTAATATTTTTATTGTCGATATTCAAAACACAAAGTCACTATAACCTAAAAATAACAAAAAAGTGTCCGGGTCAAGCCTGATTTACGGTAACAGATTTGTTTGGAAAGCGTATGGTAAGTGAGAATACTGAAAGTGATGACAGTTCCATGGGTGCCGTGAACAACGAGCGCGCACCGTCAACATCGGCGCCGGTGCCGGGGGAAGTACAGATTGTCACCACCACCCAGTCACCGAGTAGGCCTACCTCCTTCACACCAACCCCCGGTACTTCGCTCATCCAGGTACCTGTTCAACCATTAGAAATTGGTGGTAAACCTTTTCCATGTCATCCTAACGGTATTGGACTGTATATAAGTAAAACACTTGGAGTTGTAGAAAAATATGAAATTTCACCAAATGTTTGGCAACCTCCTTCAATCTATACTTTCCCTATTATAGAAAAGATTTCTACAAGGAAAATTATTTTTCAATGGAAATGGATTGCAGAATTTCCGTGGCTTGCTTACTCTGAGGTGCAACAGGGGGTGTTTTGTAAATATTGTTGTTTGTTTCTAAGCACGGCGTGGAGATTAATCACCAGGAAGTAGGTGATTTTGTTAAAAAAAAATGACAACTGGAAAAAGGATAAAGAAGCATTCAAAAGCCATGAATATGCTCAATATCATAGAAGTCTTTAATGGACATTAAAAGCTTCGAAAAAGTAAAAGAAAAAGAAATCGAACCTATTAGTAACCAAATTGACCAAGCACGCAAAGACGCGGTTGCTAAAAACAGATCAAACCTGAAGGCAATCATTGACGCTGTAATTCTATGCGGTCAACAGGAACTAGCATTGCGAGGGCACCGGGACTCAGGACGTATAGATGTTGAAAATGAGTGCAGTGAATCTAATGAGGGAAACTTTAGAGCCATATTAAAGTACCGCAGTCAGGGGGACCAGGAGCTACGTCAAGAAATAGATAGTCCTGGTAAGATTAAGTATCTTTCACCTAAAGTCCAAAATGAAATAATTACATAATGAAACACAATAATGTTAAGAAAAATTGTAGATACAATAAATGATGCAACATGTATATATATATATAATGTATATATATATATAAAAAAAAAAAAAAAAAAAATGTTTTTGTAAATGAAGTTCAAAGTGTATAAATTATTGTTTTTTCTTTTATATTACTGTAAAGTGGGAATTGTTTTTGTTTTTTTTTTTTTTTTTGTTAAGGAGAAGGTATATATGCTGCCAACCAAACAGACGGTCAACATTGACCATTGTTTAGTAAGTGTTAGTTTCTTATTTTTAGCAGTACCTTATGTATTTTATTTTATGTGCAAGTTAGAGTTGTATATGTTGTACATATATGGAGGTAGACTATTATGTAATTTGTACAATAAAGCACTTTTTCATTTCATTTCATTTCATTTCAAATGATGCAACATGTTTTTCAATTTTAGCGGATGAAACCACAGAAATTTCAAATATTGAACAGCTGACGCTTTGTGTATATCATGTACAGGTAGTTAACGGAAGTCACTTAAAGAAGACTTTTTACAATTTGAATCAGTCATGTCAATGACAGGTGAGGGTCACTAATTTTGTGACTGAATTTTGCCCTTGCCAAACAAATCATTAAATGCTTACAGAGATATGGAATTGACCTACATTTTTTAAGAGGGCAAGGTTACGACGGAGCGGCCAATATGGTGACATACAATTGTGTACATAAAATAATCCAAAACGACCACCCGGCTGCATTGGACGTGTATTGTGCAGCTTACGCCCTCAATCTGGCAGTCACTAAAGCCTGTGAGGTACAGAGTATTAGAAACTGCCTTGGAACAGTGGAAAAAGTTCATACTTTCTTTAACATAAAAGGCAAGCGGTTTTATTGAACTGCATTGAAGAGTCTGGTTTGAATCCTCGAGTCAAAAGTGTAAAAAGAATATAAACGACCGGATGGACTTCTAAGTACAATTCGGTTCAAGATTTGTAGCACATTTTAGATTTTGTGATCGAGGCATTGGCCTTGTCATTGCAACTTGAACGTCAGAGCGTGCCAAGAATATTGCACAGCCTGCACTTTTATCCTTACAAGCTTCAAAATGTTCAAGCTCTAAAACCAAATGACAGTGAGATACACTTAGCTTTTTGTCAACAGCTACTGACTAAAATCAATGACGACACCAACTTCCTTGAAAACGTTTGGATGTATGACGAGGCCCACTTTCATTTAAATGAACATGTCAACAAGCAGAACATGCGTTACTGGGCTCAACAAAATCCCGCTGGACTTCATCAACACAGCCTCCAAGTTACTGCATGGTGTGCAGTGTCTTGTCGTGGTGTGATTGGACCTTACTTTTTTGAGGATGAAAATGGTTCCACTGTAACTGAATCATCTCGGCGTTACATTCAATGCTGAAGACATTTTCTGCTCCACGGCTTCATGCTTTTCCAGATATTGAAATTCAGCAAATCTGGTTTCAACAGGAGGGAGCCACCTCACACACTGCCAATCTGTCAATGGCTGCATTGAGACGTTTGTTTGGGGAGCGCATAATTTCAAGGAACGCTAACGTCGCTTAGCCCCTACGGTCCCCAGACCTCTCAGTATGCGACTTCTTTCTATGGGGACATCTAAGAAGCATTGTGTACCAGACTAGGCCAATAAATCTTATTGAGCTCAAGACTCAAGATCGAAGAACACGTCGCCAACATCCTAGAGGACACATTCCGTAACACAATGCTTAGTCTTAAAAATCGATTGAACAAATGTGTTAGGCGCAATGGACAGCACTTCTCTGATGTGATTTTTAACTTTATTCTTATTTCCAACATTTCTCATGTATTTTTCCACTCATGACCAACACATTTTCAGCATAAACATTTTTTGTATGATTTTCTTGGTTTATCATTTTTATTTATAAATTCCCCGTTTCTCTGCGCTATCCTGTAATTAGCTAGCTGTGATCGCAGTGTTTTTTTATATAATTGAGAAGAAAAAGAATCTGTTCCTTCCGTTTTTGAGTGTGAGCGAGTTGAATTCATCAGACCCTGTATGTCGACTGTGATTTCAGGTAAGAGACTTACTGTATTTCACTGAAAACAAGTTTTGCGTTAGAGATTAAGTTTGAAAACATGTGGGTTGACAGTTGTTTTAATGTTTACGTAGGCATTTATCTGTTTAAATCTGATATCCAAGTATTGAAATCTAAGCTGTTTGTCCTTCATTTTAATAAAGTAGGTATTTGAAGCCAAATTTTGTAATCTCGTCAAATCCAACGTGGCACTGTTGGTATTAATTCCCATATGGTTGTACGCAAAACAATACCGACACTTGTTTGAAAAAAGGACAAACTGTTATCATTCTTTAATAATAATTACATTATAATTTATTAATAATAATAAATATAAATCTTAATTTTTTATACCGGACTAGCCTTTTCAATGCCAGAAGTTGTTGAAGTAATTATTGAACTTATTTATTTTCTTAAGTCTGTGGTAAAGAAATGCCAACAACTGTAACTTACATGGTAAAGTTGATAATTTTAACAAAAATGTTTATCTATATAAACACCAATGCTGTGTTTTAATTCTAGTTTTTTTTTCTCTTCAGAATGCCTGTTAAGAAACGCCCCGACCAAAGAAACGCTAGCAGTATGCTAATGAAGAAATGAAAAGTGCCATTCTGGCAGTTAGGAGTACCAAAACTGTGTCATCTGCAGCAAAGCAGTTTGATGTTCCAAGGGTAACGCCATATGACAAAGTGTCTGAACGTTACGATGAAAATTGAAAATTAGACAGGAAGCCTAGTTCTGAAGATGAAGAAGAGGTTCTAGTGTAATGGATTTTGGCCTGTAAAATTAGGGGTTTTCCCATAACAAAAGAACAGGTGATATATTAGTGCTTGGCGGATGCTCACTAGTACGGTTAGGCCAAACCCATTTGCGAATGAGAAACCAGGACGACGGTGGTACCGTCATGGGCCGCCACACAAACCTTGCTGCCTGGGATTGCCAGACACTAACAACTTCATGTGCTGCTATCAACGAAGAAAGGGTCGCTGAGGTGAAAAACTACACGGAAGAAATGCAGCTGATGCTTGTATTCAGGGATCCACGGCCAGTGTTCAATTGCGACGAAACAGCCTTCTTCTTAGGTCCTAAAACAGGGAA
Organism: Macrosteles quadrilineatus; assembly: GCF_028750875.1. Lineage (NCBI taxonomy): Eukaryota > Metazoa > Arthropoda > Insecta > Hemiptera > Cicadellidae > Macrosteles > Macrosteles quadrilineatus. Next base: position 86,936,264 of record NW_026542595.1, read on the forward strand.
GGTTATTGCGTTAAGAGGAGACAAAAGAGTATATAACGTTGCAGGTAATACAGACAAAGAAAATGTGACCCTTCTTATGAATATTAGAGCGGATGGTGGCGTTGCACCGCCAATGCTGTTGTACGCGTATGAACGGATCCTGGTATAAGTAGGGATGGCTGTTCCAGATGGGTGGGCATTAGGCAAAAGCGAGGCAGGATGGATGACATGCTAGTCATTTTTTGAGTATATAGCAAACACATTCAAGCCATACCTGACCACAACGGTTGATTATATTTTTGGACATGTGTCACACATGTCCCTCAAACTTAACAAATTATGTGCGTCCAAGAAAACTAAGGCCGTGGCTCTTTTGTCTAATGCCGTATCTTGCCATTAGATGATGCAGTTTTCCAACTGTTAAAAACGGTGTGAATAAAAGCTGTTGGATAGTGGCGATTAGAACACTCTTCTCAGGAACTGAGAAAAGATATCCCGAGCATTTTGCTAGTCGTAATTGGTTCAACTTCAAAGCCGGAAACAAATAAAAATGGCTTTAAAACTTGCGGGTTGCTGAGATTGAATGTCAAAGACATAGATTTGACAAAAATAGTTAGTTTTGTAGCTCGGAACCTGCCAGACCCAAAATTCAGGAAAGAGGTTGAGGGGCTCCTTTTGGCAAACGCCTTGTACAGGGGTAAGAATTCATTGAGTGCGGCCGTTCCCGACCAGACACGGGTGCCCGGCGCCTGTAGGGTGCGTCCGTACCCAATGGGGAACGCTCGGCAATGCCTTTCTTATGTCTTTGTTTTTGCTCTAGCGTCAGTCGAAAGCGAACCTATTATACCATGTTAGCGTGTAGTGTGTGACTTGCTTTTTGTTGTGGTGTAGGTTGGTAGTAGTAAATTTCCCTGTAAAATCCCCGTCTGGCAAGCTTAAAAAACAACTGGTTGTCCCGTCTTTCTCCTTCCATTTAGCAAAACAATCACAATGGGAACGGCTACGTTCCAAGCAGTGCTGCTATCTGTGGGTGTTTTACTGAACTACATCGACTCTCATCGTAAAGTAGGACATCCCCGCACGTTACTTGCTATTCGTCAGACTGAAATTTTAAAGCCAATCACACACGGCAATCGGGTATGTCCGACGCTGCAGGCTGCCCCGCACTGGGAATACACCTGTTAAGTTATTTGATTGTGCCACAGCGAACGTGTTAATCGAAAAGAAGAATATGTAAGTAGATTTATTAATTTTTAAACCGAGTGATGTGTGCTGATTTGTTTCTATGCATGGAGAGTTTCAGGAAATTGTTTTATATTGGTAAGAAACCTTGTATACTTTTTCTTATTTTAGTTGACGTTTTCCAGTAATTTAACCCTTGCATTTTGTAGAAATAAAAAAATCTTGATTCTCTGTAATGCCTAATGCCTTTGAGATAAGCTAAACAGCTATCCTATTTATCCTACCATTCAAAATCCTGAGCTAGCCTTTCAAATTCCTGACATTGAGCATTTCCTTCGACAAAACCAACCATTCATAAGTTGTAGGCCTATTTAAAATACTGGTAAAAATCGGCATGTGTATGTTTTTAAAGTAGACCTAACAGATTTTCAGTAGATTTTTAAATAGAGAAAGCATGAACAGCATTCAAAAGCTTGAGGACAAAGCTTACAAATTTTTTGTCGTGGACTTCCACAATGGTTTTCAACTGGTGCCGAGGAACTGGATAGTAGAAGAAACTTTCCAGTGCTATTGGGCAGACGTCTCCAATCCTAGGAGCTATGACCGACAAGTGGAAAGTATGGAACCACCAAAAGATACTTGGCCACTGTTCAACATCAAGAAGATAATTGCAAGAGCAAGTAAGTCTGTCAATTTACTCAATACTTTATATATACTATGGGCCTATAGATCAAAGTTTCTCAAACATTTTTGCTCGATGCCGACCTAATATAAAATAACCTGGTTTATTTTTCCTTTAAGTTCTATTTTTATCTTTGTTTTATATCTTTGTTTTTTGCCTACTCCTCTGATTTTATATCTCCTCTGATCCCTTTTTGCATCTAGCTGGCTTTGCAACACATAGTTTAAGAAACGCTGATATAGGCTACAAGCTTAATTTGTAACAATTATGCCTAGTAAGCTGGATTTTGTGTCAAAGTACACTATTTTAAAATTATAGGTACTTATATGATTTATAAATTTGGTAATAATAGATTAACGGGGTCCAGGCTACTTACAGACATTTATAATCCTAAGTCATGGTCTTTTTGTTTTAGCGAATTTCCCTATAGGGAAGTAGCTATTTTGAAATGATAGGCTTACCTATTATGATTTATAAATTTGCTAACCTTAATAATAGGTTAACGGTGTACTTACAGATATGCATGATTTAAAGTTATCCGTTAGGCTATGGTATGTTAAGTTAGGTTCCATTAAAAAAGTCTGACTAACATTTTTTTGTTCCTTTTACTTGTTTGTCTTGGATAAACCCTAGTTTACTTTCAATAACTTAGCATCATAAACTTGGAGGAAATGTAACCAAGTTAGGGCAGGATCAGACGGTTTTGACATTAGCGCAAATTTAATAACAGCGAGTAAATTAGTGTTTTATGAATCATAAATTAGCAGCTAGTAAACTAAACAGTAAACTTGCTCTCTATTGGTTATCTGCTCAATAATATTACTAGTGTCTAAGAAGGCTAGTCAGAAACTGATGAGAACGTCTTCTGCGAAAGAGTGGGGGATTGTGGGAGAGCCCCTCATGTCGATTTAAGAAAAACTATAAAATTAATTTTATAATTTTATAGTTATAAAATTACACTGTCATAACCTAACCTAACTAACCAAACTTGCTGATAATAGAAAGATATTAGATTAAAATCTTAAGATGGTTTACTAATCAAAAAATAGTTCTGTTCATGGGTTAAAATTATGCTTAAAATTGTAACTAAAGATGTACAAATTAATCTCATGCTAAGAAAATCATTGATTGTGCCACCGCTGGGATTCAATCTGGCTACCTCATGGACATCAGCCGAGCTCTCTATCCACAACACCACAAACACCGATGGCTACCCTCCATATCGTTGGGCTAATATTGTTTCCTCAACAGAAGAGAGTGACGTCACGCCCCCCCACTCCTTCGCAAAAGAGTTTCACATCGGTTTCTGACCAGCCCCCTGAGACGCTAGTCTATTAAATTAACTATACTAATATTAGCAGCTAGTAAATTAGCCATGTCTGGTTCAGCCTTTAGAGCCAAAGGACTCATTCACAGGTTCTAGTTGAAATACTTCAGTCTAGCTATAAAAGTTGTGTGTTCAGGCACGTGTTGAGCCACGAGTATTAGCTTATTCTACAATTTTAGTTTGCTCACAGACCTGGATACATGTAGACAATAAAGTATTGCCAAAACATTTTCTTTTCTTCTTTTTTCAGAATCATTCCAAAGAGGAAAAGAAAAACTCAGAGATGCTGGAAGCCGATCAGACCTTGAAAGAAAAAAAAAATTAAGGCACTCAAGGGCAACAAAAAAGGTTCCACTCCCCCTCATCTTCTTCCCAACAAAGTGACGATGATTACAATCCCCTTTCCAAAACCGCCATCAACATTTGAGGCCCAAACAAAACGAACAAAAGGAGGAGTTACAATTGAAACCTGTACTGGTACCCAATGTGTCAGCAGTGGTCAATCTCTCCCTACACAACAAGACCTGAGAACATCACCACCACCTAAAACGAAGCAGAACGAAATGAGGTCTTCTAACATTACCAGCATTAAAGGTTTGTTTGTTGTGTTTTATTAAAAATAGTGTCTTTCATAAATTTAAAAACATTTGTTTAAAAATTAGCACTGGCTTTGAAATTTCTTCTTTCATTTTGGTTTCTTGCTGAATTATCTGTCAGGGAGATTAAAGTATAAGTTAATATCAGGATTTTAGATCATTAAACATTTAGGACCAGTTCTTTATGATCTTGTAAAGACCTACAAACCAAGACTGAAAACATATAAAATTGGTAGCAGAGCTTCTGCACTTGGTTTTAAAATCCTACGTCTACCTCCTGATTACTTTTTTTTGTTCTAAGACGCTAGGCACGAGCCTTATTACTGCCAGTATAACGCAATCGAAATGGTTTGGTCAGCGTAAAAAGGCTTTGTCAAAAAAAGGAATAGTACTTTCAAGTTGAAAGACATCGAAAAACTGTTCATGGAAATAATCAGCACTGTGACACCTGAAAAATGGGCAAATTATGTTAGCCATATAAGGTTGTTGATAACAACTGGAGAAATGAGTCCCTGAATGAACGCAGCTTCCAAGAAATTATTTAATCTGTACCCCGGCGACAGCGACAAAGACCCTGACTCCGACGAGGAAGACATGGGTTGAAACCTTTTGGATTGAAAGGTAAATGCACAATACATCATAACATACTAAATATTGTATTTTTAGATTTAAAATGGAAAATATGATGGATTGGCGTTCATTTATGGCAATATCGTTTGCTAAGCTCCCTTTTTAGCGAATTTCCCCTATAACGGTAATAAGCTACCGTAGTACTCATGGTAAGACCTGGACCCGGGACCGATTTACTTTTTCGTTTTGAGGTCCCTAGAGACCAAAAACACCATCCGTTCAAATTCATATATATATATATATTTATATATGTGTCCGTTAGCGCGATAACTAGAGCAAAAATCATCCGATTTTGATGAAATTTTGTACAAACGTGTAAACCTACGTTTATTTAAACGAGTTCGCGAACCAGCATGACCGGACTATGGGAACAGGGGTTTATGGGGGGTTTTATGGGGCAAAAATTGGGTTTTCCCATTTTTGACCCTAAAAACTTAAAATTAAGCATTTTCTTTCCAAACCATTTTGTAGAGCTTAAAAAAACAAATAAATTATTATATTAAAGCGTTACTATGCGCCTAATGGTTACGGAGAAAATTCCAAAAAACTGTAAATTTAAAATTCCCATGTTATTCTTATGGAGAATAAGTAAACTGTTGTAGTTTGCTTGTTTATGATCATATTTTGATCAAATTTAGAAAATGCATTCATTTCATACTAAACTATTAACATTTTACAAAAAAACACCTTTTTACCCTCCCTGTTGCAGCAAACCTAAGTACACGTTAAACTAATGTTATTTAAATAGGGAATAAATGTGATATTTTTAAGGAGACCTTTTAGTGTAAATCCAATCAGGCAAATGGAAATTCGCTTAGTCTGCAGGTTTGCTGCGGCGGGGGTATTTTTACTTGGAATGAAAATTCACTTTTAATTGGTTATCAATAAATATTTGTTATAATGCAATATTAAGCACAACAAATGAATAACATATTTATTTGTTTGTTTATTTTTATCAATATTTTGATTTAGAAACAGAACGTTTACCGGTACTTAAAAAGTTATTTTTTCAGGGATATAAGTTATCGCCTTTAGCATCGTAGGAGCACATTTTGTAAAAGAAGGTTTTACAAATATATGTTGTTTGTAATTAACTGTTAAAAGCTCTTACTGTAAATATTTTTGTAAATACATGTAATTTTTAGGTAACTTTTAATATGTATTCATCATTTTTTAAATTGACTGTTATTCATCATTATTTCCTTCTATAAACCAAATAATATACAATATCACAGTTACATAGTGTTTAGATTTAATTTTCTTGTAATTCTATTTAGACTAAAAATATGAGGTTACTTTTATAATATTTGACTAATTAACAAAGCTGTATCAATTGCACTTTTAACCCATGGGATGACTAATGACCAAGGCCTGAAGCGGTCGAGCACGGTCTAATTGGGAGTAGGATCACCGACCCGGGCGTCCTAATCCCTCAGCTGCCACCAGCTTTTGCGCAGAGATTATTCTGACTGAGGAGCTATTTAAAGACTTGGGCCTCGTTCCAAACACGGTTGTACAGTTAGATTTGAGTGACTGTGACTGTTATTTCAGAACCACTGAAATTGCAAAGGGTGAAGATGTCCCAGACTTTGAAACGTTAGTATCTAAGCTACAAGGATCTGGTTCTTCCATCAACATAATTCCCATTGAAGCAAAAAGGATTTCAGAATTAAATAAAGAATTTGAAAATATCAAACAATCTGAAACATTCAAGGGCACCCTTAGGCTTCATCAAGTTACTTGGACCAAAGGGAAAAAGGTCATGCAAGCTAAGAAGATTGCAATTTTGAAAAAAATGTGTTCACTACAACATTGGCGAGATTCCTTTACTTCAGCCTGTTTCTCCAAACTGTATCCTTTTTTATGTCTGTTGCTGTTTAGTTTATGTCTCAAAATGCCTACTTTGTATGCAAACAGATTTACATTAAACTATTGTATTTTATTGGACCATTTGAAGTAACCGCAATTAACATTTCAAAAGTGCTGCTTATTTGGTTTTTTTTTTTTCAGAACAAAACCTATTTTAAACTTTCTTTCCAACTTGAAAGTTCTGAAAAGAATTTGTTAATAACTTTCATTTTATTAATTGTATTCATACATTTATTGTCTGTAGCTAATGCTTAGAATTTTATTGTTGCTTCAGTAGTTTTTTATGTTTTTTCCGATGTATCATGTACGATTTATCCCACCAATTAATTACCTATGGACTAAAAAATTCTTGATTTATAAAAATAGGCACTTTGCATTAGTGTTGATTTTATGTTTATATCCAAGTATTTTTCTTAATATAATTTCTAGCTCACGAAAGGAAACCATCACAACCAAAAACCAAGCTGAAAGTGTCAGAGGTATATACAGACTCTGAAGAAGAGCCGGATCTACTTCCAGATGATCAGTCCTTGAGGGATTGACAAGAAGATCCCAGCAGTAAATGACTTCATAATTGTGTCCCTTAAGGGGACGAAAGCTGTCAAACACTATATCGCTAATGTTGTGCAAGACATTGGCGATGACTTTTTTGAAATAAAGTTCATGTCACGCTGCAGTGAAACAAAAGACATTTTTGTTTTTTCTAACGAGCTCATCTCTATCATTGAAAAAAATTAAATTGTTTCTCTGGTGCCTCTGCTTATTAATAAACGAGGACAGTACTTGTTTGAAATCAACAAAAAAGACATTCAAATCAACTAGAGCCTAGAGTTCAAGCTAGAGTTAGTTTCAATGATTTTTTTTTCAATTTTTAAATATTTCTATGTTAATATTGTGACTATTAAATACACTTTTATAAATTAAAGTGTTTTTATTTCATTTACTTTACATAATTTTATTATTTTTTATATATAATTGCTATAAAAATTGAGAGAATATGGTTCAAATATCAACTCCGTGGTCCATATGCAATCAACTCCTTGGACGAGGAAATTATTCAAAATACAATAAATCTTTGAAAATGAGTCTACGATCTCAGCCACTATGTTGGTTATGTCTCTGAAGGTATAAAGAAACATTTAAACTGGTTTTTTATTTTTTTTTCATGAATAAAAACTTTTTTGTCAAGAAATTCTTATTTGTACGTTAATTTGAAAATGACCCTAGTATTTACTATTTTTTCAGACTTTTAAAAAGTTAGCGACTTGATGTTGTTTTTGAAGTCGATAAGACAAATATTTGTAAAAAAATATAAAAACATACATTTAAGCTCAGCTAAGGTTGGTGATGTATATTTTAACAGTTTTGTTAATCATTTGGTCAATAAATTATGTACTTTACCAAAATAACATTTTTATTTTTTTTTGTTTTCATTTTCCCTCTCAATTTGATATTCACCTATAAAATCAACAAACCCAGTTGAAATATTTCACAGTATTTTTTATGATGTTCTGTTGAAGAAAATGGTAAAATGGACTGATAAACAAGCAACAGGTGTTTTTTGTATTCCACAACCAAAGCGTAGCCACTCTAAGTTGCGGACGCCAGTTACTGAAAACAAAATGAAACAATTTTTAGGCATATGCCTATTGATGGGGAATTTGAATATAAACAAGTCATGACAAATAGCCCAGTCAATAAAGGGATTGTGTCGGAAGTAATTAGTGAAAGGCTGATTTTTGGCCCATCGACTATTACCATTTAGACAAGTGTTCAGCCAAAAGTCCCCGCCCCTACCCCTCTTGCTTCCCCCCCCTGTGCCCCCCTAAACATATTAAGTGTAAGGGTTTCATAAATCACGTTTTTCTCGATTGTTAAACGACATATTGAATTGCAATTAGTTTTATTGTCTTTCTTATAAAATTTCCTACAATAATGTTCAGTTAACTTTCGTCGTAGCTGTTACCTTTTGTTCATTATTTGTATACAAAAGTAAAAATTTATATATTTTTGAACATATAATTTTATTTCTGTTGCCTTAACTTTTTCCGCTGACGTTTTATGGAAATATGCTTAAGACAAAAGTTGTAGCTGCTTTCATTAGCTTTAAAATGATGTATAATAGTACTTACTTTAATAAAAATCCTGCAAGGTTCAGCCGGTGTAATGGAGTATGCGTACTCAATCAGTGAGCTAAGTTGGGCTGGCGCGGCGCGGCGTTGCAATACTATCATTGTTGTAATATGGAGAGTGTTTTTTTTTTTTTTTTTTTTTTTTTTTACTTAAGGTATACTAATGCATTATCTCCATTCCCTACCGCAGCAAACCTGCGACTAAGCAAATTTTCATTTACCTGGCTGGATATTTACTCAAACATTCCCTTAAAATCGTCAGAATTATTTCCTGATCAGATTATTTTCATGAATACTGTACTTAGGTTTGCTGCTACAGCCAAGGTATTGAAGAGTGTTCTTTTATCGATATGTTTATAGCTTTTTATGAAATAAATAAATCTAATTAAATATATCTATAAACAAGCAGACTACAACAGTTTTTTTATCGTCCAAAAGAATAAAATGGGAATTTTAAAACTTAATTTTTATGAATTATCTCCGTAATCGTTAGGCGTTTAACGTTGCTCCAATATACAAAATTATTTATTTTTTTAAGCTCTACAAAATGGTTTGGAAAGAAATTGTAATATTTTGTGGTTTTAGGGGGGAAATGGGAATAACCAACGTTTAACACATAAAAACCCTAATTAACCCCTATTCCCATAGTCTGATCATGCTGGTTCACAAACTCGTTCGAATGAACGTAAATTGATATATTTGTACCAAATTTCATCAAATCAGATCATTTTTGTTTGAGTTATCACGCTAACTGACTCGTGTATATATATATAAAGTGATTTATATATATATATATGGATATATGATTTTAAGTTTTAAATTTTAATTATGAATTTTAACGGCGGAGGGTGTTTTCGGCCTCTGAGGACTTCAAAATGGAAAACTAAATCGGGCCCGGGTCTTGGTCTTACCATGAGACCTACGGTAATAGTTTATTCCCTATGATGAATTTGCCAAAAGAACAACCGAAACAAAACCCATGTACAGTTAATAGAATTTATTTCTATCCTTTGTAATTTAAAAGCATAAAATCATTTTATATGTACGTAATAATTTTATAGGATGTTATTTTTGAACAAAATATTTGCATTATCATGATTTGAAGTTAAGAATTACTCATACATCGAATTCAAAATTTCCCCTTAAAACTTCTTTCCCCCCATATCTTATATTTTCAACACTAGGGTAAGACGACTCCTCATACGCTCAGTTTTTAATTTCTTGTCTTATCAAAGCCGCAGCTATAGAAACAATTATCTTATAATCTTATCACCGTTATGCCTTTTTTTAAGGAGTACCAAGTTTCAGAGAAAATATTGTCCACCCTATCTCTTAAACAAACTATGGAGGATTTATTTTTATGTTTGTAGTCTAAAAGAAGTCTTTCACCAAGTGATTAAGTAATAATTTTTTGAAGTACTTCGTTTCATAAACCTGGTCTCTGCCTGATATATTTTTCATCAATTGCAAAAGGTTAGGAATACTATGCTGGCAATCATAATTTTCCTCAATGAAATCGCAAACTTTCACCTACACACGTATCGGTGTGAATGTGTTGTTTCAAAAACCTAGCATAACAAGGTAAACAAATCCTTCAAGCCTAGACCTAACCTAATCAGCCCAATCATTTTTCTTATTTTCAATGCATTTACTTATAGTTTGTTTAGTAGTTAAATTACAGTATGAACTCAACCGACTGCTTTCCTATTGTTTTTTTGTGTCTTAAAATTTAAAAAAATCGAGAGAATACAATAATGGGTAGAAACGTCTTGCACGAGTGCGGTAACGGATCAGCTATGGAGCGCCACATAAAAATAGTACACACGGTCTCTTCACGGTTAATATCTGGTATTACATAACCATAAAGTACACGTTTCAATATATCATTTTAAAGCTGATAGCAGCTACAATTTTGTTTGAAAAATACTTTCATAAAATGACGGTGTTAAACGTTTTGCAAAACAATAAAATTACGAGTAAATAACTATTTATCTTTACATTATTCTACGGATAACAAACAAACGGTAACAAGTACGACAAGATTTAACTGGACATGATTGTAGGAAATGTTATTACAAAGGGAATAAAACAATTGCAATTCGATGTATGTTACATTTTTAACTTGCAGATCTTTTTTTAAAGATAACATCCTTTAAAAATAATATATACCTAAAAAAATAGTTACATGTTTTTTAAATGATAAACTAAATAAAATTTTTAAATGAATAAAAAAATAACTTTAAATGTTATTAACTTTACATGGGGGTTTCGATTGTTTTTTTCTAGGATAATACAATAGTGTATCTTAATTTAAAAACAAATTCTCCACATTACAACAATGATAGTATTTCGCGCCAGCCCCACCTAGACCAAACCCACTGATTGAGTACACATACTGCATTACACTGGCAGAATCTTGCAAAATTTTCATTAAAGTAAGTAGTGTTATACTTATACATAATATTGATGCTAATGAAAGCAGCTACAACTTTGTCTACAACATATTTTCATGAAACGTCAGCGAAAAAAGTTGAGGTGACAAAAGTTAAATTATATGTTCAAAATATATAAATCTTTACATTTTTATACAAATAACGAACAAAAGGTAACAGCTACAACGACAGTTAACTGAACAGGATTGTAGAAAATTTTATAACAAAGACAATAAAACTAATTGCAATTCAATATGTCGTTTAACAATCGAAAAAACGTGATTTACGTAACCGTTACACTTTATATGTTTAGGAGGGCACAGGGGGGGAAGCAAGGGGGTAGGGGCGGGGACTTTTGTCTAAACTCTTGTCTAAATGGTAGTAGTCGATGGGCAAAAAATCAGCTTTTTACTAATTTCCCCTCCCTAAAAACACAGGTTGACTTGACTAACTATACTCGCGGATCCGCGCCGCGAGCGCTCTTGCGCCCGACGCCGCCTCCCGTTTTCGGACTGATTCTGTCAACTGGCTGCAATTTAAATACGTAAAACCTATATCATTTTAAAGATTGAGAAAAACGCTAACTTTTTATATAAAACACTTTTCTCTATCTCGTCTCATTCCAATACAAATCAACTTAACACACGAAGGTTGAAATTTAAAATTGAAAAAATTTACATTCAAACTTAAATTACAAGAAAACTACTGAATATATCGATTACACTCTTATAACGTTTTTTGTAGAGAATATTTCAAGGATTAAAATGGCGAAACAAAATTTATTCTATTGCTGTTTGTTTTTGAGATATTGGTAAATTGATCAAAGATTACACAAATAGACTTAAAAGGGTGTAGGGGGGAAAGCAAGAGGGGGACTTTTTAGAAAATGTTCCTTATATGATCTACTAACATCCATGAAAAAATCAGCCTTTCACTAATTACTTCCGACAAAGCACTATTTTGACCCTTTATTGACTGGGCTAAAAGGTAACTTTTACTGTTGCATGGTAGTATGACAACAGTTAGACCGGAGTCTGCCACCTTAGCTGTTTAAATTCAAGTATCCGTTGCTGATAATAGTAGTTGCCCAAGTGAGCTACAACCAATCTTGGGCATTGATTAACGTTTAGGTTTCTGATCAACTTGATAATATAGTTGGGTAGTAATATGTTACTTTGTTTTCATCATTATTGGCTGGTCTAGCTGCGCTATTTATTTTTATTTTTTCCTTTGAAGGATCTTGTATATATATCTCGCTTTTATATACATTCACCACGGCAATCTGCGTGTTTTATTGAATTTTTATGGTAGTTTTCTGGACTTAGTGGAACAGTTGAAGACCACTACTAATTTAACTTGATTTTGAGTTTACATCCATAAATTAAACATTTCTATATCTCCAAAACCGTCAATTGAACCCCCCAGATTGCCTTAAGTCTAAGATAGCCAAGTGGATGACTGGGAAATGGATAATTAGCCCATACCAGCAGAACAAAAACCGATGAAAACTTGGAAAAGACAGCAAAATAATGTTATATAATCTTAATATTTATATATTAATTGGCTCCTGCAATGTCACTTTTATAATCAAGATGAGCGTTTAGAACTTTGGATGATTTTTCCAAAGATCCTCTACATATTCAAACTTGACTCTGCCTGCTGACTATTCAGTGTTTTTACAGGTCCTTTAACAGTTTGGGTCTGAAAGGCAACTTCAGTTTAGCTGAGATGCACAGTTGGGTGAGTCATTGTCTGCCAGAAGTGCCAGAGAAACCCCCCTTGGAGGATAAAGTCTCTTACATCTTTACTTCTACTCTGATGCATTCCATGCTACATTGCACATACAGGTCTGCAAGTGTAATTTGCTACATGATATATCAAATTTCAGTCACATGCCCTTAGTTCAAAGTATCACAGTATTAATTAAATAAATTTTTATGTAGTTCACGATAAAACTAAGACACATATAATGCCCAATTTTAACATAGCCGGATCACTAGTGGTTTTTAAAAATAAAGCCTAATAATTAAAACAATGATTAGAATGTAAGGCTACATGCAAATTTCAGTTGTTCACTGGTGATTTTGAACTACTTTGACTTCGGAAGACATATTTAAAGGGGGTTATTGGGAAATGGAACAATCTCCTTCTCTAAATAACTTTTCCCTTGCGATTTTAGTTAATATTAAAGTTTGTTCACATTTGAATGATTTGGACCATTCTGTATTTTACTATGCATTAGGCCTATCTTTATCTACAGCCTGTAGACAGAAGTTGATCATGAACTTGTGTTTAATTACCAGAGTTAACAATGTCTAATAAATTCCATGTTGATGGCCCCTGGATTACTATGAATGACTATTGTGGTATAATTACCTCGTCAAGTAATCCAAATGTTTATGATGTGAGATTAAAAATCTACATGTTTCACTGTTAATACGGCATCGTCAGGGTACAAACACATAAAAGACATTACTGTCACACGCACACAATAAATAAATAACACGATGCCTTATTAACAGTGAAACATGTAGGTTTTTAACCTCACATCATCAACATTTGGATTACTTGACGAGGTAATTATACCACAATATTATAAGTTAACAATGTCTGCTATAGATCAACCCAGTGTGTTTTCACTTTACAAAACGAGATAATACATACATGTTTTCTATAACTTAACGTAAATATTTATATTTAGCAAAAGGCACAATTTTTAAACACTAACTGAATATTTTTATACAGCAAAGGAGAGGCAGAATTTCGCTCTGACAATGTCTCGACAATCTGCATTCTGAAAGATTTTATCACCAAAGAAGCGACCAAGAAAAAAATCAAGCTTGAGATATCTATTGGTAAGAAAAGTCCCTAATTAAAACTTTCTAAAAACAACCTTTTTATAAAGTCGTGATGATCTTTAATAACTTTGGTGGTTATAATGTATGGTTTATAGTTTATTTAGCCACAATAAGTACATTAAATTTGGCTAAGGTCTTACTGGGAGTGGGAAGCAATTTACTCATTTAACTATCAATAAATTATATTAATCTAAAGTTTATACTCGAGAACTCTAAAAATTAAAACAAAAAAGGCATTGAGTCTCTAAAGTTCATTTTATTAATGTTCTATCTGATTACACTTGTTGTCTGCTACCATGGCCTCCTCTAATCAATGCCACAGAACCTCCCTATTGAAACAGCTGTTGCACTATTTCATAATGGAGGGTGTGTGCAATGTTTATATTTTTACACTTTCTCTTTTGATGTAATCAAGGAAATCTTTGCTAAAGATATTTAGTTGCCTAGATGTGTAAACTTCTCTTCACAGAAATACAGCAGCGTTGTCAAATCAGGAATCAAAAATTTTAAGAGAACTAACTCCTTATAAAAAAGAAATATTATACAATAGAAGAGTATTTAAATGACTGTTTTTTTAAAAAGTGACTAGTTTAATTTTAATCCTTAGTTTTAATTTTTATTTTTGTTAGCTAAGAAATGTCAATGTTTCACCAGCTTTGCTGGAAATGTGAAATGTTTTATGACAGTAAAGTGATATTATTATTATTATTAACTACATTGCTGTTATCAGTGCCTAGTTAAAAGAAGTTTTGTAATTTACATGTTCAGGGAGTTACATGAGAAAAATTCAATTTTCAAATTCATTCTGTGAATTAATATCCAAGACCAACAAGTATGCAAAAAAAAGTACCCTAGTCTAAAAAAAATTTTAAGAGTGAAAGAGCGAACACAAAAAAGTATAATACCGTTAGTGTTCATGGGATATTATAAACAGGATAGGCCTAGTTAATTATAAAAATGAAAGTCTGAAAATAAGTTCTTCTATAGAGCTTATACATATATATATCTATTTAGGTGTTTATATTGTGATTCATTAACTAATTTAACTTTTGTACAGTAAAACCCCTCTCGTCCGCCGCTCCGGTTAATACGACCGGGCTCAAGCTTGCATACTTGTCCAGACGCGTCAGTGACTCATTTCCTGTCGCGCGCCACTTGCTGTTTTGCATCTGATTCCATGCTTCGTCATCTCTCTTATAGTTTCTGCCGATCACTGTACTGTAGTGTATTTTGTGGTGTACTGTGCAGTTTTTTGTTTACCGTGTACTGTACTGTGTGTTATTTTTCCGACAGTATTCTTCTGTAAGCCTACATATTTTTATTTTACTTTGTATGTGTTTTCAACATGACAGGAGGTAAAAGACTAGATAAAGGTGAATCGTTCCAAAAAATTGCCAAGGAACTCAATATAGGCGTTACGACAATAAAAGACTGGCGTAAAAATCAGAAACATAATGAATTACCATTCATTATGTTTCCAATTTTTACGCCAGTATTTTATTGTCGTAACGCCTATAAACACGTCGTAACGCCTGGTTTATTGTCGTAAACCGGGGCTACTTGGGTCAAGGGGGCTACTTGGGCCAATAATGTAGGGAATTTAAAAATTGAGTGTGTGGTACCCCTGCTTAGAGTTTTCACAGTTCTTACAGATGTTACAAGATGCATGCTGAGATGTACTGCAGTTTTTTTTACGAGCCTTGCTGGAGTGAAGACAATGGTTTATGGTTTGTTTACATCCTACTATCCTCCTTTATTTACTTCGATGACTTAAACGCACTGCCAGTCTATATTCTTTGTTCGCTGGTATTACCACACGTACCCGAGATTTCGTAGTAGCTAGGTTCATCTTAAGATTACGTGAATCTTAGTATGTCAAGCAAATCATGGATTATTCTATTTTTTTATACATATTCATAGAACATTTTACAATTTAATTTTTTCCACGATTTAATTTAATTTTTCATAGAATTTATTGAGGTAGTATTTTTCAGGTTTTTAAAACAAAGGTGAAAAAAGTTTCATACCAGGCATTATGGGAAAATGATTTTTCATGGGTGAAAGAAAGTCGTATAAAGGGTTATACAACATGCTTGATCTGCAAGAAGGACAACATTTTCTTTGGGTCCATGGGCATGCCATGCGTTAAAAAGCCACGAACAAGGAAAAAAGCACAAGGAACTAGAAAAAACTATTAATTAACTATGCCTATCATAACTTGGCTTTCTTCAAGTTAGTCCACTACTGGATTAAATTTAGCAACTACTACAAACCAGCAACAAACTCCCTCTCAACCTTCTACTTTGGGTTCCTCATCCATGACAGTCTCCGCATGGACTTCAACAACTACACCTCAACAACAAACATTCTCTCAACCTAATACTTCGTCAATTGTATCACCTACAACTTACAGCTTGTCGGCAACACCCCTACCTTCATCACATTCTAAAGCATCTGAATTTTAAAAAAATTGTGGCTAGCTAAAGACATTGTAACAAAGGTAGAGATCTTGTAGTGTGCTCACACTTGCCTTAGTCGCCAATCTCTAAGAAATGCAGAGGCTGGGGTTAACTTATTCAAAGTTATGTTTCCTAACAGCAACACTGCTTTGGATATGAAACTTGGTGAAGACAAAATATCATACTCTATTGTCTACGGTCTTGTCCCCTTTTTTAGAAATCATCTTTTGAAAAACATCAACAATTCTGACTATTACGTAATTGATTTTGATGAATCGCTGAACAAATATTCTCAGAATCAACAACTAGACATAGTCATTCGATTTTGGAATGGAAACACTGATGAAGTTTCAATATCTTTCATCTGTTCAGGCGAAATCAACTGATTTATTGACTGTCATAAAAGAAGGGCTCTCAGGACTTGATTGGAAGATTGTTCAAGTTTCACAATGGACGGTCCCAATGTCAATATCAAACTTCTTCGGTTGCTGAAGAAGGAAATTGAAGACAGTAGTAGTGACAACCACAACTTGTTGGACATTGGTAGTTGTTAGCTCCATGTTTTAAATGTTGCTTTTAAGACAGGAATCCAGAAGACTGGATGGAACGTGATTGAATTTTTAAGAGCATGTTACTATTTGTTTAAGGACTGCCCTAGTCGTCGAGGGTTGTACATTAAAGTGACAAGTGACAATTTAAATCTGGAATATTCCCCTTGAAGTTCTGCAGCATAAGGTGGCTGGAGAACTCAGCTGTTACTAAGCTAGCACTCGATGTTCTGGACAGTTTGAGGAAATATGTGGAATATGTTGAGAAAGACAACACCCAAAAAGCAACTCAATCCTCCAAGAGTTTCAAAACGTTGAAGAGGTGTCTGGAAGACAAACTCTTTAGAGCTAAGCTAGCCTTCTTCCTCTTGCTAGCTGAGGATGTAGAGCCGTTTCTCAAACAGTTTCAGCAGACTCTCCTATGGCTCCCTTTATCTATGGCGATTTGTTGGCCTTATTTATTTATTTATTTATTTATTAAACATCATCACATTACATCAATTCTCTTGACAGGTGATTTGTCACAAAGTCTAATACTAATACTATACTACATTTTAAAATAAAATAGCTTACAAAAGAAATAAAGCATATAATAAGCTACAAACCTATGGGAGAAGCAATATCTTTCAAATATACTCATTTTCCAGATATTCCTCTAACGAGTAAAATGCCCTCTCCAAAAGGAAATTTTTTAAAGATAGTTTAAATTTAGAGAATGAGGCAATGTTTTTAATCCCAGCGGGTAATTTATTGTAAATTTTTGGTCCCATATACTGAGGGGATAAATGAAAGATTTTAAGCCTATGTTGAACTGGTTTTATAATATTTTTGAATCTTGTGTTATGTGGATGAGATTGTTGACAGTCCATGAATGTGTCGAAATCACTTTTAACCATTAATGCCAATTTGTAAATATAAGAGCTAAAAAAAGTTAAAATTTTAAAATTAATAAATAAATCTTTACAATGTGTTCTACGGGAGACTCTGGCCATTAATCTTACAGCTCTTTTTTGGAGAATAAATATTTTTTTGGCCTGGCTTGATGAGCCCCATACAGTAATTCCATAATTCATAATCGATGAAAAATATGCGTGATATACTACTATTTGTGTTTCTAGATTAGTAGTATCCCGAATTATTGTGAGAACAAATGTTGCTGAGCGTAGTCTTTTTGATAGGTTTTTAATGTGTTTTTGCCAATTTAGTTGTGAATCAATTTCTATTCCCAAATAATTTATTGACTGTTGTGAATGAATTGTAGTTAAGTTTGTATTTACAATTATTTCTTGGTTAATATTGGATGCAGAAAACTGAATGCCTTACTCACAAGTTTGATGGGAAAGGTACTCAAAAAAGAAGTTATGAATAGCCAAGCAGTAGAGTCAATAGACATCTCAAAACCAGAAAAGACTGTGGCATCTTCATCCTATGGTTTGCTGAGCTGCTTGCCAGAAAGCAACCCATCCCGCACGCTCCCTTGGAGTTGGATACAAAGTGGTGGCGTACCCACATAGAGGAAACCCTGACAAAGCAACATTTGGGGAGAGTGAGTCTACAAGGAGAAGTACCTATAGACCTGTCCGGTTGGGAATGGATGGATGAGGCAGCCAAAGTCAGCGCACCTTCTCTCTCACCGGCCACGGACTTTGACACCCTGCTGGAGGCCCTGGGCAAAGCCTGCAACACCTCCATCGACCCGAAGCACGCATTGCAGTCTGGGGAAGAGGATTGGGAGAAGGTAATCGAGGACGCCCTAGTCGACGTAGTTGAGGGGGATCCACTGCCTCCACCAGTCGTTGTTACTTTACCTGCCTCCCCGTGCTTGTCAGTCCAGGCGTCAGAAGCGCTTCTGGAAGACGTGAACTGTACAGCCACCCCGGAGCAGGATGAGGCTACGACCAGCATTGTCCCGGACGGACCCCACATGGTCACTCCAAGGGAGGAGCCGTCGACGTTCCGGCCCAGAAGGTGGCGGCGGAGGAACAAGAAGCGAACCATTTACCTGCCCAACGGCACCAAACTGCGAGTGCCCAGAAATCTTTTGCTAGGATGTCATTTTTGTTTTTAGGTAATCTTTCTCGTTTTTGAACAATGTTTATTTTTACTTAAGTCTTTCTGGTTTTGTTAACAAGGAGTATTAAATGGTGTTACATATTTGCATATGGTAGTGTAAGATCCAAGAAGTTGTAGAAGTGAATAAGTCCCAGAGCTGTGATTTTTTTGTTCCTTTATTTTAAAGGTGATTTTTTTTAGTTCCTTTCCTGTTTTTGCACAATGTATATTTTTATTGAAATCTTTCCACAAGGAGTATTCAAGGAGTATTGTTACATATTTGTCTAGAGTAGTCTAAGTTCCAAGAAGTGTAAGGCTACAAGGAATGTATTTGGTTTACTTTGTAAAAAAGAGCTACATTATTTCCATTTCCGATACTATACCATACATTATACCTTATATACTATACCCTCTGAGGGAAGCATCCTACCTTTCCAGTGGGCCCACATCTATCCTTCCCTACTCCCGAGATAGTTTTAGTCCTTTTTTTAAAGGGATTTTTTTATATGAGTTGAGAGGAAAATGTAACATATATTTTTTAACCTATGTTACAAAAGTGTATTTCATTAAATACGAAATAGCCTGAATACAAGAATAAGATTACACCTCAGCTTTAAGATAAATATTTTAAATATTTCATTTAGTTATCAGAAACAACCCTCCCACTGAAATAGTCTGAAAACCTCGGTTGCTGGTAATTGGGAATTAGTACAGGTTTAGAGCGTTTGAAAAGCCCGCCAGTCCAGTTGACATTGTCTAAACGTGTATGCCACCGACCATGTGCCTTAGACTCTTTTGGCCGGACCGGCGTGTCGATTCCTGCACACCACCAGACATGCGCACAAGCGGCTATCCTTCTCAGCGGCCGCCTGAGAGTGACCACTTATATTGGGACTGCCCGGCACCGAAGATAGTACGCTGTTTCAATTGTGAAAAACCTGGACATGCTTATAAGGAATGCCGCTTACCCAAGAAACTAAGATGTGTCCATTGTAAAACCGAGGGGATTCGTACCATAGATTGTCGATGTCTATCGGGAAATGTGTGTCGAGGCCGGAACAGCAGAGGCAACCCGAGTCTCGAGAGGGAGAAACCTCAGAACTAGCCAGCTGGAGGAAATGGTTAGAATTCATAAAGGATTTCAGTGTAAATAATTTTTCAGAACACGAATCTGTGGACACTCGGCCCTTCATCACGGTTAACATCAGCGGTAAAGTCTTTCAAACACTGTTGGACACGGGCTCGATAGCTACTATTGTAGGAGAAAATGTAGCTCAACATTTGATTACAAGTGGATATCAACCAAAAATACAAGAGATCAAAAATCTTGCTAAGCCTGGCTGATAATTCTCGTGATAATTCCCATCACGTGAGTCACACGGCAGGTCTCTGGTCCGTCCTAATCCCTTGCGTGTGAGAGTGAGAGAGGCCTGCGTGTGTGTGAGTAGGGTCGACCCTTCAGCCAGCCGCGTTCCCTGAACAGTCTTAGCACCTCTCCTCTCCATACAGATACAGCCACTGTTAGTGACCAAGTTACTGATCCTGGCCCTTCTACTCAATCCACTGCCTTGCCCCAGACCTTGCCCCACAGTACACCAGAAGATCAGCTAGCTCGAAGAAATGCTCCTGCCCTAAAACATTTCTTATTCTCAGAATCCGTTACAAAATCCGAGATATTTTGGTCAATGCAGATAGTTCTCAATCATATATCTTTCAGAACTGTAGCCAAACTAGCCGCTGGGTTTAGTAAGCAATTTCCAGATAGCGAAATAGCTGGGAAAATAAAGCTCCAGACAACTAAAATAGGGTACACTATTTTGTTTGGACTTGCACCGTACCACAGAAAGCATACTACTATAACCCAGAATGCCAACCGCATGGTAAAAAACGTTAAGTACTTTGAGAGAGCTTTGCCTGTCAATTCGTAGGCAGCGCCACCAGCGTATGCTAAATGCATTGCAACGCTGGTGGCGCTGCCTACGAACTGACAGGCAAAGCTCTCTCAAAGTACTTAACGCTTTTTACCATGCGGTTGGCATTCTGGGTTATAGTAGTATGTTTTCCGTGACCGTACTTTGGGTGAGAGCTGGAGTCGTCATTGAAAGATGCGTCATACATTGTTGTTTGTTTTGATGAAGCGCTAAATAAAGTGTAAAAAAAAAAAAAACAATGCACATACTACACCTTAGATTTTCCAAAAATTCCCAGATTGAACCCACTACTTTTCCTCTGTTTTCTTAGCAAATTCTAAAGCATCTGACTTGTTGGATGCCTTGACTGGCATATTACCAATAGATTATCTAAAAAAAGTCATCCAAGTATCAATGGATGGTCCTAACTTAAATTTAAAAATGCTAACAGAATTAGATACCTATCTAAAAGAAATACCGGACAGTCACTTATTGCAAAACATAGGAACTTTTGGCCTTCACTCATTGCACAATGCATTTAAAGTTGTGATAAATAGTACAGGATGGGAAATAATTACTTTTTTAAGAGCTTTGTATAATTTGTAACGAGTTATTTTTCCTAGGGGGGTATATTTTCGCTATTTGGCCGCGTACCGATTGTAGAGGTAAGCAAGCGGCGGCAGCGAACCTAGCTAGCGCCCTTTGACCCGGCTTATCAGTTCGGATAAGCCTGGGATATCCTGGAACTTCAGCACAGTCTAGGACAGGGACATTCGAGTCGTGGCCTACGGTGATTGAACAGCTGGTTCGTGATTGTCGAGTGAGACGTGTAGTGCTTTGGTGACATCGGTGTGATATTGGTGCTCAAGGCGTGTTGGTGTCAAGTTGGGTAGTAAGTCAGTGACCCACTTGAGGTGAGTGGACGACTTGATATTATTAGTGTGATAATATTAATATCTGATTTATTTGCGAGGGTTAGAGTTGTAACCGTGCTGGTCAAAGCCTGACGGTAGTTAGGATTTATATTAGTCAGGAATAATATTAAAGTGTATTCCTGACGGTTCTGGGCAGGTGCTAGAGCGCAAATAATATAATTTAATTGACTGTAGTAGATATTATTTTGTGTTGTACCTAGAGTTAGTTATATTACTAATAACTCTGAGGCCCGACAAACCTAGGCTGCACGATTTAGCGTGCGTAGTTGGAAGCACGAGGCCAGTAGGCTAGTAGCTAGTTTTATTAGCCTATTAACAGAAGCCCGGCTAAGCAATAACGTTGATATAGTAGCAGTAGTGGTAGTAGCAGTAGGGTTGGTATTGATTAATCATTTAATTATTTTAATTTAACCTGAACAGCTTGTTTAGTAATCCAACACGTTATCTTGGATAGCTTGGATAGCGGAGTACCGGCTATCAGATAATATGTTTATCTAGTGTTTGGATCGTATTTAGTATTTATTTATCTGTTACTAAGTAGCTCAATAATTTAATAGTAGTGCAATTGCCATTTAGCTTTGCTTGTTTGGCTTGGTATTTATTGAGACCAGCTACTAGTGGTGTAGTCACTCTACCTATAGTGCACTTGTATTGTTATCTGGTATTATTATTGAGTGAACTGTTTGATTGTTAGCTTGGGCAATAGAGTTGTGTATTGGATTATAGTGGCCTAGTAGACCCCGCCTGGTGATAACTCGCGTGGTGGTTTTTATTGGCAAGTCGTCGTGTAACTCACCGTGTTTTAGACACTCTGGGCTTAACTATTGGATAGTTAGGACGAAGCCCGAGTTGCGTAGTCAGCAACGACCCCCTAGGAGTGTGGAGAATCGGCGTAGGCCTGGTAGTGATTATTGCACGTTTGTTTTGGTGACTTGTTTTTGACTTGTTCACAGTGCCCGTGTATGAGCCAGTCCTATACCGGTTAGACCCGGCTTTTGGCCTAGTGGTTTCCCTGACCTTATCGCAGACCCTGGAACTTTACCCAGCCATAGTAGGCTGAACTATCCCCGGCAAACGGTTGCGACTGCACTTTTAATATTTTTTTCTCCAGTGCAGAAAATCTCGTTGCAAATTTATTTAAAAAATCACCTGCTAGAAGGTCTGAATATGTACGGCTATCAGGATCTAAATTGTTTCCTCTGCAATTTTGCATGTTAAGATGGGTCAAAAGTGGACCTGTAGCAGAAAGGGCATTGAAAATAAATTCACTAGTCTTCTTGTTTATGGAAAGAATTGTAAAGCAAGATGTTTTGAAAAATGCTAAAAACAGAGCAGAAAAAATCCAACTCACTAATGACAATCTGAAACCTGCCAAAACAATAGATATAGGTCTTGCTACACGTGATGCCCTCAGAAGCTCAGGTGAAAAAACACAATTGGTTGTACTAACCTTCCGAAATGAATGTAGAACGGCTATTGTAGCCATGACGAAGAAACTCATGGAAATATCTCCACTTCATTACAGTTTGACAAAATACATTTCTTGTTTGGATCCAGGAACAATTGGTTTCGATAGAGCACTTGCTGAGGTTAGATTGACAAACTGCTTAGAAAAAATCTAATTTCTGTAATAAAAGCCGACCGTATTAAGAAGCAATATAGAGTAATATTCCTCTCTGAAGAAACTATGCAACTGTGCAAGAAGTACAAAAGAAACCAGGTCCGACTGGACAAGTTTTTGTTTGAGATTATTTCTAATAACGGAGGGACAGAACAGTACAAATATCTGTCTGAATTTTGTTCAATTATTTGGACACTGTCTTATGGTAACTCTACCGTGGAGCGAGGTTTTTCTAACAACTCTGAATACATTGTAGAAAACCTGAAGGAGGAGAGTTTGGTCGCTTTGCACCAAGTATATGATGGGATAAACTCAGTTGGTGTCCCAGTAGAGCAGTTCGAAATAACTAAGGAGCTCGTGCATTGTGCAAGAAACGCTCACTCACTTTATACAGAACATTTAAGAAAAAAAGAAGAAGTCAGTGAAGAGGAAAAAGCAAAAAAACTTAAAAGGAAAGCTGAACTGGAAAAAAAGAACTGGAAGAGAAGAAAGCAAGAACCATAGAAGATGCAAGAAAACAGGCAGCTTTACTAGACGAAAAAATTGCCATAAATTTAGGATTGTATATTTTGTAGATTCTATATTGTGTACATTTTAAGTTTTTTGAAATCGTGTTCTAATTACGCTACTGTTGGAGAAATGAGTAAATCATTGACAGCTTACATTTTTAATGTTGCCTATATTTTTCAATTTAGTGTGATTTAAGTGTTTTTATAAACTATTTAAAAGTCTTAAACATCTTTTCCTCTGCCACAAACGTGGAATCAACTACATCCTACTAGTAAGTATAATTTGTATGTTCATTTTGCATGTTTTTTTTTAATACTGGTACATTCATTGTTTTTTTTAGAACTATTAATAACTCACTAATTAACAGTTATTATTTTATATTTTAGTATTTTTATTTTCCGTTCATGTTAGATAATGTCTTAAATTATTAACTATCATAACATACATACATTATTCATTTACTATCGTATGTATATTAACACTTCAGTATTCATTTCAATATTTATTTGCAAGAATTGTTACGGGGTAGGAGCTATTTGACAGACGGAACATTCTTACTACGTTTAACTCAGATAATTGGGGTCGGTGCTCGATGGGGCGCGAGGAGGGAGGGTGATTGACCTTGACAGTCGGCAATACCTGGGCGGGTGGGCGTCGGGCGATACGATCAGAAACTGTACAATGTACAACATAACCACTATGTTCGTGTCAGTTCCGTGCTCTTTTTTATTTCAGCTCTTATTAAAATGCGTCTTTACGAAATTAGTAAATTTAGCAGTATATTTTCATCTGTTGGTATGAAAATAGCACTTCAATACGCCCTGGAATTCCTTGAAAAATACCTGGGAACTCCGGGAAAAAGCGGGAATTAAAAAATCTGTTTTGAGTGGCCACCCTGAAAGACAATACTGACAAAATAAACATAAAGTTTTTAAGAAAGTCTGCAAAATCTGCCTCAAATGTTTATGTTTTTCCTAATGTAGAAGACGAAATGGACTTAGATTTAGCCAAAATTGTATGTTCTGTGAAACCAACTAAGATTTACAGAGGAAGTTACACATTTCCGTATGTAGCGAACGAACTTCAACCAGGACGTGATTGAGCCATGCGAACGAGATCATCTTGAAAATTAAGAAGTTAAACGGGGCAAAGCCCGCGGGTTACAGCTAGTTAGTTCTTAAAATGCTAGTGTCTTCTATTTATCAATAAAATTAATATGCTGTCCCAAGTAGCCCCCTGTGAGGGTGTAACTTGGGACACCATGTTTTTAGCATATTTGTCATAGTATATATGTATAAAATAAACAATGATGAATATTTAAAGATAAAGTCCTCATCCAAGTTGTCTGTAAAGATCCATTAGAGTAAAATTCATTATTTATGAAATATTATCTATTTAATATCAAAACTGGGTAATAATTATCGATGGTGAAAGTGCTCTTAAGAATCACAAAACATTGGAAAAGCCTAAACTTGAACTGCTTGAAAACACATTGTGGATGTGGTTCTTTAAAAAAAGAAGGAAAGGGACCCCGATATCTGGGCTCATTATAAAATAGAAGGCAATCATTTTGCACAAAAAACTATAAGCAGGAAGTGAATTTGCAGCTAGTGAAGTCTGGATTGATCACTGGATAGATGAAAACCCGTCATGGTGTTCGGTTTGTTTAAATTTCTGGTGAAAAACTATCTGCTAATGATGAGGCGGCTATGGAATTTTCAAGAAATTGTGGATGAAAATAAAACGCTACCTTGCCAAGTCTACAACATGGACTAGACAGGCCTTAACTTTAAAATGCTGCCAACCAAGACACTCGCAGCATCAAATGAATCCGAGGCCGGAACCAAACTTATTAAATATAAGCTAACCTTTGCTCTTTGCAGTAATGGAACACACTTCTCTGTTCATTATTGGCAAATCTAAAAAGCCCAGAGGTTTCAAAAATCTACACTTGTCTTCTTTGCCGGGTTATTATCGCAATGAAAAATCTGCATGGATGGACTGCAATCTTTTTAAATCTGAAAGAGCATCCTTCCCACAATATAAGTTTTGATAAATCGCTAAATGTGCTTAAAGCCTGTGATAACGCTCAAAGGTCAAAAATATGGGAGGAGTATTTTATTTTCAAAAAGGTCACTTCAACGGGTAAAGATAGCTTATTAAATGTTAAAGAAGACTTTTCTGATAAAGTTACCTATCGTCTGTACAGTAGACTAGAGGGGGAAGAGGTTACCACGGATAACACAACAAAACTTAAACGTTGTTGGCATCTACAGAACCAAAGGAAACCTAGACTCATCCTTGGATATCATTGAAACCCTAGAAAAAACACAAACATGGAAAAATCAAGTTATTCTCATAGGTGATATCAATATAGACTGCTTGGAGCCAAACCTTCAAATGACAAAACTTAACGAAGTTCTTCTTAGCCACAATATGATACGGCTCCCCCTGCCTCCTACAAGAATAACACCTACTACAATAAGCTCAATTGACTGTGTCTGCACAAACCTAGGCAATGATGATATTCAGGTTGACGTTCTCAATGCCGGACTCTCAGACCACACAGCACAGCTCTGCAAAATTAATACCTCTGCCCCAGAAGCTCAGAATCAAACCTTCTATTCTAGGAAATTCAACCAAAGGAATGTCATGAGCTTAAAAACTATTCTTGCCCAAGAAACCTGGGAAAGTGTCTTCAATGAACATCAACCAGAGGATGCCTATCGTAACTTCAGCAAGATTATTGCAGGAGCTATTAACCAAACCTGCCCAATGGTAAAGTCAAGGAAAAAAAACAGAAAACGTCCTATAGCAAACCATGAAGCTGAGGTACTAAAGCAAGAATTTCTGCAGGCTCTGAACAAATACCTACTGAGTGGAACAGAAGAGGACAAAATTACAATGTCAAACAAGAAAAAAGATTATGACCTGAAACTGAAGACACTAAGACGACAGGCCACAGCAGTCCAAATACAGCAAGCTGATGATAAAACCAAAGCACTCTGGAGGGTCATCAACAGAGAAAGAAAGCCGACTCGAGACACATCAGAACAATCAATCACACTAGAAATAAATGGCCTCAAAACCAACAATCCTCAAAATGTTGCCAATCATCTTAATGAGTTCTTCGTTAACATAGCCAATGACACCCTTGCACAAAATCCCCAAAACCAAAATCAGCCAGCTGAAATCACAGAGGTACACTGTCAGACACCTGAGATGTCTCTTCAGTTAACAAACGAGCAGGAACTGACTCAAGTGATCAACACCCTAAAAAATAAAACATCTGCTGGAGTAGATGATATATCCGCCAGTCTACTAAAAAAATGTAAAGAAGAACTTGCTGGACCGTTAACGTACATCATCAACCGTTCTTTCCAAGAAGGAATCTTCCCAAGTGGGCTTAAAATTGCAAAGGTATACCCAAAATTCAAGAAAGGAAACCATCTGGACTCAAAGAACTACCGCCCAATTTCATTAATTTCCACATTCTCCAAAGTATTTGAAAAAATAGTACTAAACAGACTTCTTCAACACCTATCATCCAATGAACTGCTCACACCACATCAACATGGATTTGTACAGGGAAAATCAACCACATCTGCCATAATAGCGCTAACTGAATATGTAATAGATAATCTAGAAGAAGGAAACATACCAACCGCAATTTTACTTGATTTCAGCAAAGCATTTGACTGCTTAGATCATACACAACTGTGTAACAAGTTGCGAAAATTGGAATTGGTGGGAAAACTGCAGAATGGTTCAAGAGCTATTTAACTGGAAGAAGTCAGATGGTTGAACTCAAATACACTGAAAAGGGATCTACACAAACAGTAAGATCAAAGTTATTACCTGTAGTAAGGGGTGTTCCACAGGGTTCTGTGCTGGGCCCCATCCTTTTCATCTTGTTTACAAATGATCTCCCTCACTATTTGGAAGACTACAGCAAGACTCTGATGTATGCAGATGATACCGTACTCCTCATTGGGGGGAAAAACCCTGAAGCCCTTGAAATCAGCTCGTTTGTTTCCATAAACATGGCAATACAATATTGCCAAAACAACAGCTTAGTAGTTAATGAAGAGAAAACACAACAACTGGTCTTTGGCAGGAGAAATAGTGGGGTATGCAGGATCCCAGACATCGAAGGCCCAGAAGAAGCAAAGTATTTAGGTTTAATAATAGACCAGAAACTGACATGGACCCCCCATATTGACAGCCTGTGTAGTAAGCTGAATAGCAGTGTCTACGTGATAAGAAGGATAAAAACCATAAGTGACACCAACATAGCCAAGATTGCTTACCACTCACTGTTTGAATCACATCTTCGATATGGCCTTGAAGTATGGGGAAACTCATCGGCAACCAACCTCCAACGTGTGCTTATCCACCAGAAAAAAGCAGTAAGAATATTAGCAGACATGGACAAGAGAGAAAGTCACAGACCGAAATTCCGTGAGCTAAAAATCCTAACGATTACAAGCCTGTACATCCTAGCTGTGGCTACACACGCAAGCAGGCTACAGATCCAACGAGGTACGGATAGGCACAGCCATAACACCCGACAGGCTATGAATTACACACTTCCAGTCCATCATCTAACTCTTTTTGAAGAAAAGCCTTCCTACATGGGAGCGAAGTTCCTGAACCTGCTCCCAGAGACAATAAAAGGCCCCAGCATAAGCAGCTTATCGGCTTGGCTTGTGGAGAGACCGTTCTACACAGTTGAGGAGTTCATGAACTGGAGAACTTCACCGATGTTCCAGTGAGGATTAAACAATCCTCTCAATCTCTGTAATGACGCCTATTCTGTACTCTATGTTCAAGAATAAAGTATTCTGATTTCTGATTTCTGATTTCTGAACAGCTGATTAAGACAAGATAAGGGAGGATTGACCAGTAGGCCTACAACCTTGTGCGGTATCGCATGTCTTCTCACGATCGCTTGTTGTACAGTACGTGTGTGACCATGGTCGTAAAACTGTATATACAATGTGTTTCGTAAACTGTGTTAAATGTTTTGTAAATTGTGACAACCACTTCTGTGGGCAATGTTGAGACCTGTGACAGCGACTGAAGATGCATTGTAATTAATGCGAAATGCGTCTCGCAGGAGATAAGAATTTTTGACACCTTAGGCTACCAAAAAGGTAAAAATATTGATTTAAATCTTAGTTTTACGAGTTTGCTCCATCAGTTGAAAATTATTTGATTGAAAAAAGCTTCCTGTTAGTGCTTTACTGCTGTTGGACAATGCACTATAACATCCATCTGAAGAGGAATTAGTGAAAGGGGACATTAAAGCTATCTTCCTGCCTCCAAATTTTACATCCCTGATCGATCCAATGGATCAGGGAGTGATTGAATGGTTAAAAAGGCGCTATCGCAGAAGGTTCACCAGCTCAATTTTGGAAAAGTCTGAAGAAGGTGCTAACTTATTCGAGGCTATGAAAGCCCTTAATATCAAAGATGCTATCCATACGATTGCTGAGTCATGGGAAGAACTGAAGTCTGACACTCGGCGAAAATCATTGCGTAAGCTTTGGCCGGATGTTATGTACGAAAGTGATCAGATCAAAGAGGAGCAAAACAAGGACACAAAGGAAATCGTAAAAGATCTCCAAACTCTAGAGGCAAATGCCCCTGTCAGTGAAGTTGAGTTGAAGATTGGATTGCCCAATGTGACAAAGACTGTGAAACCAGGGAAGAGAGCTCAATGACGACCAGATTATTGCGGCTGTTTTTGATAACGATCGGGAAGAAAATGTGAATGAGGACTCGGATGGTGACACCCCCTACCCGGATTTCACACATGGATATTTTGTGGATCAAGAAATGGCGGAACACTGCAGCTAAGTCTGGAATTTCACCAGCTAAACAAAAATCTATAACTGACTTTTATTTCCAAGTAATTGTGTACTTAAGTAATATGAAATGAAATGAAATGAAATGAAAAAGTGCTTTATTGCTGCTTTTATTTACATTTCCAGATACCACGCAGGGCATCTGCCAAATTAACACTTTAGGCATTGGCCGGAAGGGCCGTCGGCCAGGTTGGCAACACAGCAAAGTTACAATAACACTTATCAGTACAAGTTACAATATGTACTTAAGTAATACAGTAGGCTAATTTATTTCAGTTCAGTACAGTCTTACACTATTTTTTTAATCAATAATAATAACAACTTTTGTGTGATTCATTGCAATGTTTGTAACATATAAACAACATATGTTCAATACTGTACATAATTCTAAAATTTTTATTTCTCTGTTAATACGTTTTATTAAATGACTTTTATTAAATATTGCCTTTTATCTAATAATCCGACCTTTTTTGTATTCCGACCATTCCCCCGGTCACAGAGGCGATTGTTATTTTTTTCTACTAGGACACCAGGCACGAGCCCGGGATTGTTTCTCACATTAGTACAGGTTAGACCTAGGGGTTGCGGCATTATCAGTTAGATAAAATACATTGGTGATTTGGTGGGATTTGAACCCGGAACCTCAGGGACCGAAGTCCCGCGCTCTAACCACTAGACCAGCTATCTCTCAAGAGGCGACAGATTAGAGGGGTTCTACTGTATACCTTAATTATACTTCATGGGATCATTTATATTGTTTTTTGCCAGACATCAACGATGACAGTGCAGCAAGCTTGTTGCGACGTCTCGACTCTCGGCTGAGCTCAGAAGTTGTCCTGGCTCGACAGGTTTGTGAAACATCTCACTACTACATTGTAACTTGACAATATAGAATGTATTCAAATATGTTAAGGGCCTTTGTACACTAGGCGACCATGACAGCGCTACATTGGGAGCGTTAGGTGGTGAGTACCCTTGATTGGTGAGCCACTTAATTAGCCACATCAGTTACTTTAGTATTGGAGGAAAGAACACCGCTCTGGCTCTGTACCCGAAAACGTTATAGTAAATGAATCCATTTTTATAAAAATTTTTTTTTTATTAACGATAAACATAAATTCCACAAATGGCACTATTTAAATCTTGTATTTAATGAGTTGTATAGTAGATTTTGTGGCCCACAACATATTTAATTACTTCTTTTGGAGGTTGGATTCCAAATGGGTTAAAATAAATTACAATGTCTTTATTTTTACGATATGCTGTCCAGTGTGTGCCAGATGAGCTATCTAAATTAACTATTCCGCACTCTTTTACTTTGGGTGTCAGATTTTTTAGCTCGTTTTTTAGGTACACCCCTCGGAAGTGAGGCACGTCATTTGCGGCCTCTAACAGCTGGTAGTTGTCCATATTTTTAATTAAATTTTAATCCCATTCCCAATTTTGCTTTTGCTTTCATCAAATTTCTCACGGCATAAGCTGCTGCTTTTTCAGCGAGATTTGCCTTTTTGGCAGTAACTCTAGTCCAAGCTAAGTCTGCTAATCTCATGTCTGCTTTGTTCTGATCAGCAGTATCGGGATTATTTATATAGAATATGTAAATATGACTCTCTTTGCAATAAGAGTCTAGCTTATTTTTTGGAGGTACATTTTTGGCAAATTATTCACGTTTCTTAGTTCCAGGACCACAATAGGAATATGAAGTGATGTGGAGGGGGAATGGAAGGAAACAACCCTCGGCCCCTAAAGAGTTTTAAGAATAAACCTTTGCCCTTTTTACATGTTTTCTTACCCATTTTCACTAAACAAAAATTTTCTGTTATAAAAAAAATTAAAATAGTACATAAGGAAAATATACCAAAGAAGTTGGGTCTATTTCCTACCAATATTCAATGTGTTATTTGTAGCCCAAGCGGAAGTGGAAAGACGGTTGTCATTTATATTTTAATTGTAAGAAAGGAAGCACCAAATGATGTCGAATCACAGTCGGTTGTTTTATTTGATGACATAAATAACCCAAATATTATACAATTAACTATTTTTACTTGTGCCAATCTTACAGCAAAGTACACAAATATTTACGTGATAATGTAAATTTCCTAATATTATTCAAACAAGACGATTTAAATTTAAAACATGTATATCACAATCATCTACACAATCAAGTACCCATGAACTTTTGAGAAAACTACAAGTCATACCCCCATAAACCATATACTTAAAATGTTCGTCATGACGAGAAACCTTGCTCTAAACTATCCATTTTTTCATAAATTGCCATTTAGGGTCATAATTGCTTTCCAAAGGGAACTTTCCATATACTTAATGCTAAAAATACCTCAGCTGTTCTTATTTGTATGTTATTCTTTCAATGTACTACCTAAACTGTTGTGATTATTTGTTTGAAATGCTGTAATCTGTTTTGTTTATTTCAGCCTAACTTGACCAATCAATAATTTTATTAATACTTATGAATTCAAACGGGTTGAAGCCCGGGGATAACAGCTAGTGTTGGTAATCACTTTTCATTTGACCAATTTTATTTACGATTAAACTTTCCCAAGTGTTGCATTATTAAATGTCCAACATAATCTTTCAAGTTATGAAAGAATATTGGAATTTTCTTTGTTACTTAATAGTTTAAACTTTAAATTACAATCATTGTGGGCAGCTCCACGGAATCGGCCTGTGACAATGATCTCGCACCCTATCAAAATATAGGGGCTTTTCGCAAATATGACAATGTGTTGAGTTTTGGAAAGATGCCTCTTGCTCTTGAGTCATTACAGGGGGAATATATTTCGCCATGAAGACATAAGTCTGAAATATTTTTTTGAAAAATACGTCCATAACATTTGCACCACTGTATAACTCTTCAGAAATAATTTTAAACATTCAAAAACCACATAAATCCCAAATAGGGCTTTAGTTGATATTTATAATTTATAATTTGTAATGTATTTTGTTTAGACATTTCCACTCGTTGGCATCAAAGTTCTTACAACATGTTGTGCGACGTTTTAATTTATCATTAGTGTAAAAATGTTGTAAACAGAACTTGGAAAAATACTTCTTATGATCATCTTTTGTAGACCGCAGCATTAACCTATCAAAATCACGAATTAAACAGTAATGCGATTTACGACCTTGTTGTAATAATATTAGGTCTATGTGAGTATTACTATTCATCTTAGTTATTCTTAATTGATATACTCATATCTATCATCTTCAATCTCAAATACATTAACACTTATATTATTTTGTCTTTCAAATTTATCTATATCAGATATATACGGGATATTTTATATTTGTCATATTAAACTGAATATATGAAATATATTATGAATGAGGAAATATATGATTGAAAGATAATGATACACTCTCAAAAAAACCCAATACAGTATTTTAAATATTGGGTATTAAACAGATATTAAGTGTGGTGGTTATTCCTGTGTTCTGATACATCATCCAACCTTTGTTGTGTGTAATGCATTCCTCAGTCTAAAGTCTCACATTTTGTAAGACACATTCTCCTTTTCGACTAGTTGTTATTTGTCAGATGGTAAATTGTTTACGTCGTGGTCAGTCCATAGACGGGAAAAAGATTAAAGCTACGGAAAGTTCGAAACGTTGAGATATGGATTAATCAATTTATCTCGATGAAACATGGCTCAACGAGAACAAAGTGGAGGAGCAGTAAAAAGAACCATAAATTCACCTTTTGGAAAAATAAAAGAATAACTGTCTGCCACGCTGGTATTGCTAAAGGATAGATCAATGCACCTCTTCTGACTTTTCAAA
The DNA here is from genome assembly GCF_028750875.1 of Macrosteles quadrilineatus. Lineage (NCBI taxonomy): Eukaryota > Metazoa > Arthropoda > Insecta > Hemiptera > Cicadellidae > Macrosteles > Macrosteles quadrilineatus. The sequence continues at coordinate 86,969,657 of NW_026542595.1, forward strand.
GACTATTCTCGAGTTACCATATGCTAAGCTCAAAACATATTTGGAATGTACAATGCGTAAGAGGTAGGATTGTTGGAGGAAAACTATAAAGACTTTTTTCTTGAGTTATACTCACATAGAGATTTACAATGTACAATGCGTATAGGTAGGCTTGTTGGAGGCTCTCAGAGAACTGGAGACTGTGGAAGGCAGAGACCTGCTCAGCCCCGAGTACCAGCAGATCCTTGACAACCAGAAACAGCTGTTGGAGCGATACAACAGCCAGCCTGGCTATCTCGCCCGCTTCACTGGTGATTTTAATGCCTTACTAAAATATAATAATTGCTTTAGTTGTCGTGATGACATGTTTTGATAGCTATTTTATTTGTTGAAATGATCACATAACTATTTGTTTCACATTGAAATACATGTTTTACCTAAAAAAGTATCAAATACGTCTTTATGACAATTTTTTAAACGATTTCTTGCTATTAATTTATAAAATAAACATTTTCATGTGTGTCTGTGACTTCTGGGTTATAAGTAAAATTGATTGTATTACGACAAATATTATTAAAAAATGTATTAGAAATTACAGGATTACTGATAAAATTGATACTTTAACGAATGACTGAATTTTTCAAGACTACGAGTATTCTTTAATAAGCATCTGCCTTAAACTACCTTTATAATATGATTAATTCCTCATCAGTCATATTGGTAAAATATTTACTGTATTATTAATTTACTTATAAAGCTACCTTGATTGCCTGGCTTACAAATTTTAGATTTGCACAATACATAAAATATTATGGTCTCATTTGCGTGGAATTTCTTGTTATATTATTTATAAATGACGCTATGAGATATGAACATGTATTGATTAAATTAATTATTTTCAGATACTATAGCTGAGATGTACATTGACTGGCACAAGATAAAAGGAGTTAATGTGAAAGTGAAGATTCCCGTTTTGATGGAGACATTACAAAATTATAACTTGGAAGAACTTCTTTTACATTTTAAATAAAAGCAATTCAAGTATCTATATCGATGATCAGTCATTTATCATTGGGACGCTTATTGCAGAGGGGGATAATTTTTTAGTAACAAAAATTCCTTATTTCAAATATATTGTTTCTACATAATATTGCCAAACGGCTAAATCATTATCCAAAATAAATTTATCACACACTTTTTTTAAAGTTATATATTTCGGCATTAGCCTTCTTCAGGAACGAACAAACAATAACAAATAGAAGTGTTTACCACTCTGTATCAGATGGTTTTAGCAAACAATTAGTTATTGTTTGTTTGTTCCTGAAGAAGGCTAATGCCTAAATATAGATTTTTTTTAAGTGTGATAAGTTTATTTATTTCAAATATACTTAGATTACGGATTTCATTGATGAAGAAGATTTATTGCCTAAATTCCAATCTGGGTTTATAAAAAATCATAGCACAAACACTGCATTGATAAACCTGTTTGCAGACTTGTTTGCGGCGAGAGACAGCGGCCGGTGTAGCTCTTTGATCATGCTTGATTACTCGCAGGCCCTTGACTCCATCAGCCATGGTTTGCTACTCAGCAAATTGAGACACTTTGGATTTGGGGATGTGGCAATTAGCTGGCTAAGGTCGTATTTGGGAAACAGATCCCAGGTAACCAGGATGGGTGTAGACACCTCGCCTCCCCTTAAAAAGCTTAGGGGAGTCCCGCAGGGTAGTTGTCTGGGACCCATCTTGTTTACACTCTAGACAGCCGACCTTACCACGTGTGTACGTCACTGTAATCTGCATGCATATGCAGATGACTGCCAGTTGCATTTTTCCCACCCAATCAGCTCATTCAACAGCGCCTTTGAGAATGCAAACATGGATCTTGAGAGAATAAGTGAGTGGTCAAGGAAGCACGGCCTTAAGTTGAATGTTGAAAGACGCACAGTGATCCACATTGGATCACCACCCATCGTAATCAAAAAAATCTGCGACGGTAAAGTGCATATTCAACTTGACAATGAAAAGCTTGGGGTTTGTGACACTGTCAGGACTTTGGGCGTGGTTCTTGACAGTGGTCTTACCTTCTCCAACCACATCACTTACGTTTCTCAAATTGTTTTGGGAAGGCTGCGAGGACTGTGCAGATTCCGTTCGATTCTTCCAGAGACTGCAAAATTGAAGTTGGTTCAGTCTCTGGTGTTGTCAGTGATGTACTACTGCATTTCTGCATACGGTAACAGTATTTCCCGGGAGGATATGAAGCTACTTAATAGGCTGCAAAACACCGCAGTTCGTTTTGTCTATGGACTTCATAAGCGGGAACACATATCCTCTTTCCAGGATTCTGCTGGTCTGTTACTAGCCGATTCTGTATGCAGAGTGCAAACTTGTTGTCTCATCCATCGGGTATTATCTCACAGAGAACCAAAATACCTTGTGGAGAGACTTGTGACACGTGGAGCAATTGCTCGATAGGGCACTAGGCAGGACACCCTCCTCCCCTTTCTAAAAGTTAATTTGGAAATAGGGAGGAGGGGGTTCTCCTATTTTGGCCCAACCCTTTACAATGACCTCCCCTATCAGTTCAAAAGCCTTTCGGCATTAGCTTTATAAAATAAGTTTAAAATGCATTGCAAAGCAGGCGTATAATTTTTGTTGAGGTAAATATTTTGTTTATATATTTGACTTGTAATGTTTAGTTTTAGTGACGTGAGTTATTCTGTAAACCGGTATTGTATTGAGGAGCGCTCAAGAATAAAGGCATTTTGATTTGATTTGATGATTAGGCTAGCTACAATAACGTGATATTTGATTTGAAGACCTTTTGTAGCCAATATGTTGGACGCCATTAAAAGAAAACAACGCGTATTTGTTTTGTTATGGTGTAGTAGCCCACTTATTCTGGCCTATGTTTTAAACAATATTTTCACTACCCAATTGGCTAACTGCACGTAAATTGTGGTGTTATACAAAATGAGTAACGGTAGTGCCTTTGGAATTTGGTTAGGACTAATTAATTATGATTACAAGGATTCCCTATACAGGTTTGTACCTTTACTATTCTTTATATTTATTGGATTAATCTAGGCATATTAGAAAATTATATTTACATAAATTAAAAATCTTAAGGATTCAAATTATCAAGTATTCTGTTACAATACAAGTTTATTAATCATGTACTTAAGAAATAGGGTATTACAATAATTGAGGTTTCATAATTCAAATGAATAAATATAGGGTCGTCATCTTAGGTTTAGCTCAGTAGAACATAACAATGAGTTTATAATCTTAATACAATAATTCGATTACAAATATTCTGAGGGAGAGGAACTCGTCTGACTCATCAGATCTTAAACATTTGTTAATACTCAATAACATATGCCAATTATTAAAAGTAAAATGGGGATAATTAGTTGATAGTGCAAACTCAAGACGTATGCACAGAGCACTAAATAGGACGTTGGGGGTGAACAGAGGGAAGCGATAATTCCCGCCCTCTCTCAAGGTCAGCCCGCCTGATCTTGTTACTACCGCTACAGCCATGCTCGCATCTATCCTTTTGCACGTGAGGGGTGAGCGCTATTAGTTCTAGTGCTGCGATCTAAGCGAGGCATTTGTAACTCTCAAAAAGTAATCCAAGTTTCTAGTCTAATTTTATTGAATTTGATGGCGAGTGCTTTGTAGTATTATATCAAATGAAGCGTGGGAGGCCTCGAAAAGTAACTGCTGAGGAGGTAAGCACAATTATTTTACGCTACAAAACAAGCGCTTTTATTGTGGGGAAGGTTGTGGCACCGTCAAACCCTATTTATAACGAATTGTCTAGTCTTTTAAATGATCAGATGACTCCAAAGGCGATTTATCTATTGATAAAAAATAATAAAACTGCACAGATGAAGCACAATGAGTGATGACTAGATGATAACGAAGAAGAAGATCAGCAGATTACGGACCAGTATCAATATCTCGTGAAATTGCTAAAAGGATGAGAGCATGCAAGCTTTGTTGCCTAAGCTAGCCCGCTCAAAACAAAAAAAAAACTCCTAAATCTTTATTTTTTTTTAATTATATTTGGTGTTACTCCTGGCTAGGGCAGGGTTATGAAGCTTAAAGTACATGATATTATATTTTTTATATATTGTTATATTTTGTTGAATAAATTTATATTTGCGTCCAGCCATGTCTTCTGTGGTTATTGTTTGGTCATCCCAGACTCCCGCATCGATTTTGCGCGTCCGCTAACAACGCGCAACAATTTTGTGCGTCTAAGGGATTCACCTATTAATCAATGCAGTTGGGTATCCGGTTACAACTAGTGGGATCAACTTGAAAACGATATTATTGGAAACATTGGAGGAAGGTTTAAATGAAGGACCTAAAGCATATTTTTGGACAAAGCATGGATTGAGCTTCTAATATGAGAGGTTCTGCAATTGGGTTGAAAACTCTTATTAAAAAAGAAAAAAATAGCGTTTTACATGTGGTGCACATTACACATGTTCGCTTTAGTTATTGAGCAATCAATCAGCAAATGCCCCCAGATGGAAAAACTGTTTTAAATTCTTGAAGAACTTTGCCGGATGTTTAAGATTAAGATTTAAGATGACTTTAAGACTTCAGGACACAAAAGACATGATGTTCTAGTGAACAGTATATCCAAATGGGTTTTCTTTGTTTAGAAAAGAAAATGAGACTAAGGAGGGTCCAAACAACCAGATGGAAGAATAAGGCAAAATCTATCAAAGTTGTTTTGGCATGTTACGAGGAGGTAAAATCATATTTGGAAAGTTACAATATTTTCAAATCAGCTACTCTGAGGCTACTCTTTCAAAGGACATTTTAGTTAAGCTTAACATAAGGGAAATAGTGATTGCTCTCCATTTTGCTCAAGCTGTATTCAACGTAATGCACCCAGTTACCATTGGTCTGCAAGGTATCGTTTTGGACAATGGAGGTGTTCAATCCATAATTAAAATTACCGAAACTATGAATTGATTAAGAATGGGGTAAAGTTGTGAAAAAGGCAGAAGATTTGTGGTGCAAAAGAGAGCAAGAAAAAGGAAACGCTTTGCTGATTACCTAGGATTAGGAGAGCCCATTGTTGACGTTCATAAGAAGCCACAAATTGATCTTTATTTCAAGCTTCTAGTATCGTTACATTTTCAATTGGAAGACCACTCCCTTGCCATGGTAAGTGAGGTGACTTACTTCACTCATACTGGTTTAGTCGAAGTGTCAAAAAGCAGTATTTACTAGAAAATTTAAAAACTCTGTGTGAGTACTACGGCTGGGATAGCAACGGTATAAGCGAAGATCTCACCTCTTATGTTAATTTGTATACTGTTGCTCATCCTATTGTCCCTCTTGACGACTTGATTTCTCCACCCCCCCCCCCCCCCCAAAAAATGTCATTGACTCAAGAAGAAGCAAAGATTAACCGGACGAAGGGGAAGAATATGATACAGAGTGGGAGTAAAAGTGGAGATTTTTCGGAGCAAGTAGATATTTTATGGATAGCTAAAGGATTGAAACCCTACAGATGTTAAATGAACTTTTGTGGCTTTTATGCTCTGAAAGTAGTTTATACAACTTAGCTCTATCTAGCAGTAACTAGTTGTACATCGGAGAGAGCAACTCACGGTCGTCTAACCTCGGTGCGGAAATGTGCGTTACTCAACAATCCTGTTTTTAAAACACATTTTTACCATGTATGTGTTTCGTGTGACAATTTTCATGTTTTTAGCGAATTTCCCTATAGGGAAGTAGCTATTACCGTAGGTCTCATGGTAAAACCTAGGCCCAGGACCGATTTACTTTTTCATTTTGATGTCCCCAGAGGCCAAAAACACCATTCGTTCAAATTTTTATACAGGGTGGAACGAAGTTAGTGTTAAAAAGTTGTATGTGTTAAACTACTAAGTATTGGTGACAAAATGGCACCAATTTAAGTTTCCAATACAGGTAGGGAATAACGGACAATTTAAGATTTTTTCCAAATATTTTTATTTGCTTACATAAAATGGCCATAAGTGCACTAAACATTGTTTTTATTCCAAATTCATTGTCATTTTTAGAATCCTCGTTAAATTTCCAATATTAATGTTACAAATTCATTGATATGAAACATCTGCATAAGCCCTTATTTGGCATTGGAAGTTTGAATTTGTGATTTTTTAGAAAAAAGTAATAACTTTTTCCAAATATTTTCCATACTACACTGGACTCTAGAGAGTGTCAAATATTACTAAAAACTTCTGCAGTTAATAACCTTTAAAATGATGTATAAACATCTACTGTTCGTTTGATTTGTCGCTCTCAAATTTAAGGATTTCTCTTGAAAACAAGGAACAAATAATGTTTAATTTCCTGTGAAAAACATGTATTGGCTTCAATGATATGGCAGCAGCTGCTTTAAAAATCATGTTTAAATGGGTATTATTGCAATTTTCAGAATCCTTGTAAAATTCCTAATATATTGAGGAATTGTTAGGATTAACACTTTATGAACCTATGTTTTATGATGTATCTTTATTTAGGGTTTTTTTCTTATTTATTGGCATAGCTTGAATATCGTTTACGGTGTTAGTTCTATGGTACATTCCACCGATGTGCGAGATTGACTTAATGAAAAATACACAACTTAAATGATAACAATGATAAAGAAGAGTCATATGGCGTGGCTTGTTGGCATGCCAGGTCGCCAGACCTTAAGTCCACTAGACTTGTTTTGTGTGGCTATGTGGAGTACTTGGTCTCCTCATTTTTAGTGGAAGATAATAAGGAAATTTACAACTGGATAATGAATGCAGATCTGCTAGTCAGAGGAACGTTGTATTTTAATGTTACTGTTGGTGCCACTTGCAAAAAAACTTGGCTGTATATCAGGGAAAATAAAGGAGATTTAAAAAAAAACACAAGTAGTTGGCATCAAATAGAAGGCAACTATTAAAACATTAAGGAAGTAAGGAACCGTTATTTAAGTTTCGAATATTGTGTGTTTTAGAATTAACTTTTATATTTTGTGTAAATAAGTTAAACTACGTATTTCTGAGGTTTTAACAATTATTTTAGTAAAGAAATATATCACTTGGCTTAGTTATTTCCATTAGCATGTGTCTAAGAACTACAATCAATTAATTGCTATACTTTACTTAGGCTAATTTTGGGTTTTCAGTGAACATATTGACAACATTGTAAAGTGTAGTATCTACATAATTTTAGAGGTTACTCCATTGGAAGTATTCGTTTATGCTTAGAACAAAATCTTAAGTTAAATGTACCATGTGTAACTTTAAACAATATTCAATGTATTCAAAATATAAAAATTAAACTAAAGTTCGGCCGCTTAGAAAGCGACCTCCTCCAGCATTGGTTTAGCATTGGCGCGCAGGTCGTTTTCTAAGTGGCCGAACTTTAGTTTAACATGATTTCACAAAACATAAGTTTTTATGGATGTTAATCCTAAAACCTCACAAGGATTCTAAAAATTACAATAAACCCTATTCAAATATAATTTATTGCCATATTATTTAAGCAAATACATGTGTTATTTTAAAGGGAGGCGATTTTGGCCATTCCGTGTTTTTAAAGAGAAACTCTTACATTTGAGAACGACAAATCAAACGAACAGTAGATGTTTATACATCATTTTAAAGGTTATTAACTGCAGAAGTTTTTAGTAATATTTGACACTCTCTAGAGTCCAGTGTAGTATAGAAAAACTTTGGAAAAGTTATTACTTTTTTCTAAAAAATCACAAATTCAAACTTCCAATGCCAAATAAGGGCTTATGCAGATGTTTCATATCAATGAATTTGTAACATTAATATTGGAAATTTAACGAGGCTTCTAAAAATGAAAATGAATTCGGAATAAAAACAATGTTTAGTGCACTTATGGCCATTTTATGTAAGCAAATACAAATATTTTGAAAAAATCTTAAATTGTCCGTTATTCCCTACCTGTGAGGGTATGGAAACTTAAATTGGTGACATTTTGTCACCAATAATTATTAGTTTAACACATAAAACTTTTTAACACTAACTTCGTTCCACCCTGTATATATATATATATATATATATACACAATATCTAATCTAACTAATATTATAAATGTGAAAGTTTGTTTGTTTGTTTGTTTGTTTGAAGTTCAATCACGCATAAACCATTGGACGGATTGGGCTGAAATTTGGCATGATGATGGCTCACATTCCCGATTGACATATAGGCATATTCTTATCTCAAAAATCCTTTAGTTATGTTTGTTTTTAATGTCATGAATAATTTATGATTTTTTGTGAATTCGTAATATTTTCTTTTTCTTTATTGTTTAGGTGAAGTGGTAGAACAATTTTGCTATAGTTGATGTGTAATACCATTAGTATACCGTCAATTTATAGAAGCAAATTTGATCAAACTTTGTCCTCCCCCATTGCAAACACAAAGCTTGAGTATAACTGCAATAGGAATTTTAAACTTATATGAAAACCCCGTACGAAGGACGGGAACTCTGCTAGTATATATATATGTCCATCCGCATGATAACTTGAGTAATTTTTGTCCGATTTTGATAAAATTTGGTTTGAAGGTGTAAGGCGGGATAAACTTGAACGAGTTTGCGAACCAGCATGATCGGACTATGGGAACGGGGGTTTACGGGGGTTTTATGGGGTAAAAATAGGTTTTTCCCATTTTTGACCCAAAAAACATAAAATTTTGCAAAACTTTTTCAAACCATTTTGTAGAGCTTAAAAAAACAAATAATTTAGTATATAGAAGTGTTACTGTGCGCCTAATAGTTACGGAGAAAATTCCAATAAAATGTAAATTTTAAATTCCCATGTTATTCTTATAGAAAATAAGTAAACTGTTGTAGTTTGCTTGTTTATGAACATATTTTGATCAAATTTGGAAAATGTTTTTATTTCTTACTAACTATTAACATTTTACAAAAAAATGCAGTTTTACCCTCCTTGATGCAGCAAACCTAAGTACCTGTTAAACTAATTCTATTTTTAGGAAATAAATGTTAAATTTTTAAGTAGACATTTTAGTGTAAATCCAATCAGACATATGGAAATTCGCTTAGTCTGCAGGTTTGCTGCGGCGGGGGTATTTTTTGTTATCGACACCTTGTAGATGAACGTCTGATGATGGCACAGTGATGCCGAAACGGCCTTAACCGTTACACTTCAGGAGCTGGATGAAAAAAACATCAATTTTATTGTATCTATTATTGTATGTATTGTATGTGTTTGTATATTGTATGTATTGTTGTTCGAACTGTTTAACGAAACTAACACTCGTCTCTTATGGCGGGAAGATGGTCGTTAGCTTCCATGTACTCCATCGGAGAATGGGGTCCAATACAAAACCACACTTTATCGCCGATGCCTTGTCACGGATGTATCATGACGCGCCCACTCATGCAGAATCCCCAGGTGTGGTGATGTTAAAGTTTCCTCTGGCTTTAGGAGACATTGTTCAGCACCAGCGTTCTGGTCCTGAACGTGGTCCAGTCATGCAAGGAATCAAATATGGCACCACAGACCCCCTTACCCCCTCTCCAAGGGGGTAGTCTCTTGCCATCCTAGGAATAAAGGTGACACCCGCATTGTTCTCCCTTGTCGCAAGGGCCTTGCACATTGGTTCCTATGGTATTCGCCTAACTCCATTCTTCCCCTGTATGCGGGTACCTGGGCATCCACAAAAAATGTAAAAATCCACAAGGAGTTCATTTGGGAGAGAATTGACAGATATATTGCTGAAAGGGTGAGAGCTTGCAAGCTTTGTTGCCTAAGCCAGCCCACTCAAAACATCAAACCTAAATTTATATTATGTTTTTCTTAAAATTGTAATTGGTGTTCCTCTTAGCTAGGACAGGGCTCTGCAGCTTAAAATAGATTATTTTTATATTTTTAATACATTGTTGTATTTTGTTGAATAGATTTATATTTGTGTCCAGCCAGCTCGTGTGTTGTTCATATTTGGTCCTTTCACACTCAGCATATTGTGCCGGACTCCCACGTAGATTTTACGCTTCCATGGGCTCCACCCTTTAATCAATGTAGTTGGGGTTCCATTTACAACTAGTGGGATCAACTTGAAAACGATATTAATTAAAAAAATTAAAGAAACTTGGTCTATACCTGAAACATATTATTGGACAAAGCATGGATTGAGCTGCGAATATGAGAGGTTCTGCAGTTGGGTTGAAAACTCTTATTAAAAAAGAAGAAAAATAGCGTTTGACATGTGTTGGGCACATTACACATGTTCGCATTTTTTTAAGCAATACATCAGCATCTGCCACCGGTTGAAGGAACTGTTTTCAATTCTTAAAGCACTGTACCGACGGTTTTCTTCAGGGCACACATGACATGATGTTCTAGTAAACAGTATGCATAAAATAGTTCCTTTGTTCATAAAAGAAAATGAGACTGAGGAGGGTCCAAACAACAACTAGGAGGCAGAAGTTGTTTTGGCATGTTACGAGGGGGTGAAATCGTATTTGGGAAGCTAAACAATTTTCAAATTACCTACTCTGAGGCTACTACTCTTTCAAAGGGCATTTTAGTTCAGCTTAAAATAAGTGAAACAGTGATTGCTCTCCATGTTGATCAAGCTGTATTCAACGTAATGCACCCAGTTGCCATTAGTCTGACAGGTATCGTTTTGGACTATGGAGGTGTCGAATCCATAACTAAAAGTACCAAAACTAAGATTGCAAATTAAGAAAAGACAAGAGGTTCTACCCGCGAATTCACGGGTGTGCAGAAGCCACCATTAAATTAATTTACCAAATTTGACTTTATATTTCATTTAAAGGGCCCAAGTTCGAGAAATTGTCATCTGAAAGGAAGTTAAAAGCAGTGGAACCTTCATACCTTGCGTCCTAAGGTGGCCGAGGTGGGTACGGTTGTACCTGAACTCACCGCTCTCTTTCACAACGTCTTTAATACTTTTCAATGAAATGGCGACCTGTTAAAGATTGGTGACAACCTCTTGGAACGAACAACATACATGGTTTGTTAATCTCATATTCATCGTGTTTCGAACACCTTTAATCACTCACTTGTATCAAACAGTTAGAAATAGCTTCACTGACCATTCACGGCACCTTTTTTAAGAACATAAAAATAAATAATAAAATAAGAAAACAAACATGTAAACAAACCAACTATATTGTCAATTGCATTGGTCAGCTGTTGTTCACTTAATTAATCGAATAACGTTAACTTCCAAAACATGCAAGGCGTAGCCCTTTGGAAATCAGCCCGTGGGGCAGAGCCCTTAGGGAATTCGTCCATATCAATACTTTTCGGCAAATCAACACACTCTCAGCTTCATTTTGATATGCCATATGCCTATATTTTTATTTGGTAAATGGCCTTAACCATTTATATAAAATTTGATTGTATCACTTTAATAATATAATAGATTAAGAATGGGGAAAAGTTGTGAAAAAAGCAGAAGAGTTTACAAAAAAATTATATTCCTGAAGCGGTGCAAAAGAGAGCAAGAAAATGGAAACTGCTGATTACCTAGGATTAGGAGAGCCCATTGTTGACGTTCATAAGAAGCAAAACCCCTATATTTCAAACTCTAGATTCTTTACATTTTCAATTAGAAGACCGCTCCCTTGCCATGTAAGTGCCAAGTAAGTGAGGTCACTTACTTAACTCTTACTGGTTTAGTCGAAGGTTCAAAAAGCAGTATTTACCATGGTATATTTTAGGAAAGCATTAGGGTGAAATTTTCCAAACATTCGAAGTAACTTCAAGTAATATGCCAGAATGTGTTCAAAAGAAACCATAGAAAGCGAAGTAACAGTAAACCATACAGCATCATGACCGAATAAGAACGATGTCTCAAACAAAATCTCATGCCTAATCTAATTGCCCAAGAGGAATTTGTGGACGATGTTCAACCAGTAGAAGACCCATTTATGGATCAAAATAAGGACATCCCTGAAGCGGAAAACGTAATTAGTAGGGAAGGTTTGACATATCTTACTGGCTACATTGCTTTTTTATTTAGATATAAATACCCAGACCTTCGGGAAAACTAAGAATTTTCAATTAAAATCAAAATCCAAACTGGATTAATTTTATTACCAGAAGCCGGTTAATGTCACCATGAAAAAAAAACGCTTTTCTGTTATAGAGAAAGCTGAAAATTGTTTTTTTCCTAATTGCATAGACCCTACTCTATTATGACAACGACGTAATAATAGAACATGCCCCACCTGCACCATCCTTACCCGGATCACACCTGTCTTACCTCCACCGTGGGTAGAAGGATTGTAAAAATCAGCGACATCATAAGTCAAATGAAAATCTTGGGCCCCAACAGGCCTTTGGGCTGCAGTATAACAAACATGGATCTAGTGCGAGAGAAGAGAGAAGGGCACAGATCAGCATTCATGTTCAAATGCAACTTTTGTCACCTGGAGCAGTCTGTTTAGTCGGAGTTTAGAAGACAGTCAGTGATGGATGTAAACACTTGTGCCATGAGAGGCCCATCAATACCGGTGATGGACACAGTCAGCTGGAGGAAGTCATGTCGACCATGGACATTTCCACCCCCCAAAAACAAGATCTTAATAAAATGTGAAATTGGTGTTGGGGATTTTTTTATATGTGCGGCTGATGATGAAATGAAGAAGGCTGCTGCAGAAGAGGAAAACAAGCCAGAGAAATGGGAGATGTGGACACAGATAGGAAATTTGATTACAGTGGTGGCTGACGGATGCTGGGACCAAATAACTCTTCATTGTTAGGAGTGGTGAGTAAAATTCCGTTTATGCAATTAATTTTAGTAAATTATTTAAATTGAAAAGTTATTAAACTACATTTTATTATTTCTTAAAAGTAGGAGTAATCTTCGAACAAGAAGACCAAAAATTACACCTACATTAATAAAATACGAAAACTATTGAAAATAATTATATTTCTATTCATTTAGTTCCATACAACTTTCGTCCAGTGATAAAACCCGAACCTAGCACAAACTTAAGATATCATCTTCAGTGTATCTGCTGTTAACAGTATATTTAGAGAGCCACATTATTCTGTTATGTATTATCACTCTGCAGCGAATCACAGACAGAGCAACTAGTATTTTGACAGTTAATTTGATTCCGTATTATTTGTGATTGAATCACAATTGATCCGTAATATTAATGTGATGTTTGATGATTTGTTACAGTCTGCTTTAGTGGGCCATCAGACAAAGTGCAATAAATGGGGGTGAAAACTAAATATTGTACTCTCTGTGTCCTAGGAGAAGCCAAGGATGTCGAGCCGAAACCCCACACTTGCTATAAGACCTGGAGGATGAGGCAAAGCTCGTCGAGTATGGAGCCAGCTCTCGTCGCAGAGGGATTCGCTTGCAGTGAGGAGATGCACGGGGTGCGATACGCGCCTCTTCACAGACGGGGACAGCAGCGTGTACAAAAAGCACTTGACAGACTCGACCTTATAAAAGTACAACCGTAGAGAAAATTGAGTGTAAAAATCATTGTTAAGAAGCTTTTGTAATAACCTGCGGGAAATCCTAATAACGGTGATAAAAGCACAGTTCAGCTTCGCATGAAAGTTGGTGAGGAAATTATTAACTTAAAAACGGCGGCATCGAAGGCAGGGGACTATAGAAGAAAGCAGGACGGATTGATGGATGATAGGGTGAAAAACCTCAGATGGACCTAATGAACATCCAAACCAAGAAGTCGGGGAGCTTGCACATTGTTTGGACAGAGGCGCTGCTGAGCCTGGATCTGATCCTGCGGCCCCATGCCTTGTTCCTGCACTGACCACTTCGGGACTGTACACATCATTGACCGAGGTAGAATAACCTTAGATTAATTATTCTTGACCATTGACGTACTCTTAAAACATAAGATTTTGCAATTTCTTTTAAAAATATTTTGTGCTGCTTAAATTTCAAAATAATTAGTTCATTCAATCATTGGTTCATGGCAACGGAGAAAATTCCCTCAAAAAATTAAATTTAAAATTAACTAACATGTTATATGTATGAGGAATAGTTCCGCTTTTAGTTTGCTTGTTTCTGGACATGCTTTGATCAGATTTGCCAAATTAATTTCTTTCATACTAAGCTATTAAAATCTTTACAAAATAACAAACTATTATCTTCCCTGTTTCAGCAAACCTAAGAACATACTCATAAAACCTAATTTTTAAGGTTTGTACTTAACCGTCAGAATGAATTATTACATATGTCTAAACTAATCCGAAACTCCATTCGTATTTTGTTACATTTACTGCTTGTATTGTTATTGTTAGAAGTAAATCCATATTGTTCTTTATTCAGATGGTGAAAGACCTAAGCCGACACAGTCGCAGCCTAATCGCCAACTTGACTAGCAACCCCCTCCAGAGTCGCCAAGTATATATGCTTCAACTTCGCGCTTCGAGGTTCATACCAGGGCCGTTGTTCTGGCGCAGTTCTCCAGTAAAACCTCTGGTAAGAGTATCCGAGTGGGACGAACATGACACTGCAACTACTGCACATACCCTTCACGTATCACTTATCGATTCATATTTCATTGTAACAATCGTTTGCTTAACTAACATTATGTCTATAACTTTGCCTTTAAGTAGATTATGCCAGAAGAAAACTGTTGACGTCAGCTTTGCAAGAAGTGCTACAAAGGATACTATCTCATAACTAGAAGAAAAAAGAAAAGACAGTGAACTAGTGTCATGGTTAGTTTGTTGAGACTGGAAAGCTAGCGTCATCTTTAAATACAACCATAACAGTTCCAAGATTAGCACCTAAACAGACAGAAATAGATAATTACAAAGCTCTGGTCTAAGAAGTGGAAAACCCTAAAAGAACAAAATCTAAAAATACCAGAAAGTGCTCTAGATGCGCTTAAGGAATGTAATGAAGAAGTACATCCAAACATCAATGGGTTACTACGTATATTGTGTTCTTTGCCAGTTAGTGTTGCAACAACAGAGAGTTCAGCACATTACGCCTGGTGAAAGACTGGATTAGGAGTACAATGACTGAATCGCGGTTTACTGGACTTGCTCTTATGTATGTTCACAGGAACATTGTTAGGAATCTGAATCATAACAAAATTGTTGATAGATTTCCCAAGAAGAACAAAAGAAGGTTAAACTTAATCTTATGAAGTAAGTATACAACATTTGAGTTTATGTGTTGTTTTTTATTTTGTTGTACTCCATTACTAGAATTGTACTTAATTGAGTTATATTTTAAAACGATATGGTTAGTCATTTCTAAGTTAAAAACTTAATGTTTTGGCAATAGTATGATTAGTAAATGAAAATGAAAATAAAAGATATGTCCCTCCCAAATTTACTTTAATGTGTTATTTTCAATGAAACTTATAGGAATTTCTTATAATTTTATAGAACACTAAATGGTGAGATTAAAAAATGTATGTTAAGGCCTCTACAGTGCTTTTAAATATTTTTGACACACGTATACTATTGAAACTGAAGTCCATAGGTTATTTAATAAATTTAATAAAACATGGTATTTAATAATGACTCTTTAGTTCTCCTCTGTATCATCTATCTATCTATATATATAATACGCTAAGCCAATTTTTGTGAACAGAACTCCTCCCTCATTTTTGGACCGATTTTAATGATTAAAGAGTAAAAAAAAATTGACCTGATCTGTAGTTTTGCAAAGTGTTTTTCGTTTTTTTAAATCTTCTTTAGTTTGGGCAGGATCCTCCATCAAAGTTGAGTTTTCTCCCATAATATTAACAGGGGGGGGGGGGTCTAAATATTTAATTGGAAACTTTGTCTCCACTAATTTGAGAAAACGGCTGGGCATAGAAACTTGGTAGGGGTATCCAAAGAAAGGTCTTGGTCTGAAGATGATTTATCAAAAGAAAAACTAAGTATATTCCCTTAGGGCTCTGCCCCAGAAGCCTTTGAAGATCCCTCCACAGATTTGTTTACATTTTGGCCATGTGGATAATACTTTTTCCTACAGTCATTCGACAAAGTTGGCTTCCTTGTACTGTTTATAGTACAGAAAGCTGCTAATTGCTGCATATTTATACTTTGCCGTACGGTTTATACTTTGTCGTACGGTTTATACTTTGCCGCACATCAGGATTCCAACGAAACAACACAAAACAGCGTGGTTCTATTATGCACGTAATCCGTGTACGCTTGGAAATAGGTTGGCAACACTTAAAGATAATAATACTATGAGCAGCTGATTGACTATTATAACTACGATTTAACCTGTCATTTCGTGTTTATAGTTTCGGTATTTCTGAACTTTCTGGACCTTTCTTTTAAACGTTTTTAAAACATTCCTACGATCTTAATAAACAAGAAAATACCTTTAAAGCATTTTTTTAGGCACGGAAACCACTTCAAATTACAAAAACATACGGAACTATATTCTCAAAACGCGGAGCAAATTTCTTGCCGAGGAAAAATAGCGGAGTGATACGGACCACGGGTACTACTTTCTCTAGGGCACCATTTGTGTTGCCAGCTGAACCTAAAAACGTGTTGTATAGTGTTTGAAAGACTAATTATTTATATGCTTTATAGTGACTGCAGAAAAAATATAATGTGTGACACGAGTGAAAAAGGCCTTTGCTGCACTCGAGATCATTCAACTCGTAAACATTGCTCTCGTGTGCAGCAAAGTGCCACTTTCACCACTAGTTACACAAATAACTATTTAATGAAACAGCTGTTGTACCGATAAATTCAAATCAAAAAGAACGCGCGCGAAAACAAGGAAACAACAACGGCCAATCACGTGATCGCGAAGTGATATGAACTTGAACTTGAAAAGTTTTCCAACGGTCGCTTACTTGGGGACCAGACCTCTATCGACGATGTTCGGAAATTTTTAATACTCATCTCAATTCGCAAAAAACTCACTTTCGGATAATCATAACGTGTATATCGGCGACGAGAAACAATTGTTTGATCTCCGGGGTGCATAGAAAACCGAGTCGCGAAACAACGAGTGCTAAATTATACGAATTGAATTAATTATTGAGTCTTATCGTCCGACATCGATCGGCAAACTTCGTCAAAATTGACCGTTTTACGTAGTCTCCCCCAAGTGCAGTTTTCGTAATTATATGTTTAAGTGTCGTCAAATTGTCTTCAATGTAGTAAATGTACTGTGTAAATTGTATTTATATTAAGTAGTAGGAGCCGATCCGTCCACATTGCATATTTAATCATATTTCTTGCAGCTTTCATGTTTTAGTACGTAAACTAGTCACATGTTTCAAAGTTAGTGTCATTCATTTATTTTAAATAAAAACTGTAAAGCAATTGTAGATTTCACTAGATCAAGAATTTGGGAAAAGTTTCATATCAATCGAATTTGTAATGTAGTTTTTATATTTAACTCCATTTTTAGTATTATCAGTTTACCTTGTAAAGCTGTTACAAACTTTGTTCTTTCGTAAAATATTTAACCTGAGATCACTTCCTAAGTATATAGAGATATCTGAGAGTATTTGATTGTGTATCAAATTCAGTCTTCGAATCAGAGCATAGTCCCGGTTGAAGGATAAGGTTGCAGTAAAGGCTATGAGGATAGGCTTCCATTAACGCCATAAACTACATTTTATTAACACAAATTAAATAATCGACTCAGTAGTCGATTTGGCCCAGTTTGCCATTGAGCAATAAGGTGTGTATCATACACAGAACTACGAAATAGCCCCTTTTGCATAGTTTAATCAGCTGGCCAGTTGTTGATAAAATATAATTTTGGGAAACCTGGTAGCCTAAAAATAAATTAAATAAAGTAAACCTAGGTTCCCGAGGCTCTGCAATCAATATTGAAAGGTCAAAAATCACAATCAATCCTCTCCTTTGTTTGTTTGGAAGTGTTTAGGAGAACAAACCCGCATTGTATAAATACTTGAATTTAATTAATACATGAAGTTTATTTTCCAACAATTTTATTAATTTTCCTGTGTTGGCCGAGACAACTAACTGACATCCCCCATGTCAAGGAATTCCAGCTTTAACAGTAATCCCACAACCAATTTGTCAAACCTATGATAGAGGGTTATTCATTGGCACAGAAGTACGATATGAACTGACGCGACGTGACGAAGGAAAAATCAAACTTACACTGTAACGGATATACCTCCCTTTGAAGTTAGAACGTGTCTTCCCAACAATGCTAAATGCTCAAAATATGTATAATTTCACTCAATTTATCGCAGTTAGTAGTATAATCCTGGGTG